>NC_081154.1:3157454-3472872 GCF_958295425.1 Solea solea
TTCGCATGTGCATACAGAGGACATATCTCACAACATGCGCTGGAAGATATTTATGTTTGTGTTGCATGTCCACATCTGCCCCATACAAATATCTCCTAAGATGTAAAGATGCCATAAATTACTCCAACTACCAACCACAGCCTGGTGTTTTCTCCACCTCTGGCCCAAAAACAAACAACCACCGCTTCCTGGTGCTGAGGAAGGCTCCTCGCTGCACACCGGCCTGCCCTCCGGCCTCTGCTCGGACCCTCATCTATCACTCACGTGTGTGTGTGTGTGTTTTTCTTGCCATAATTCTCTACACAGGGGAGTAATTTGGCCACAATTTTGCGCTATCCATCAAAAAAACAGTGTTGGACTCCAAATATGAAGCCTTCAAACATCCATTTCTGAGCTCTTTGTAAAAATGTGTGCAATGGTTGTGAAACAGCAGGCGCTGTCATTTCTCTGAAACACAGACCATGACATGGTCTCTCTCTCTCTCTCTCTCTCTCTCTCCCTCTCTCTCTCCCTCTCTCTCTTAAATGCTGAGTCACATCTTTGCCCGACACAAAATATGCATGAACATGAGAGTTTGAAACCATGTGTTTGTGCAGCGCGTATCTTGATAGCACTCTTATCTTCTCGCCTCCCCACCTCCTCTCCAACCTCCCCATTAAGACGGTAGAATGCAACATCGACATGCGGCGGCTTAGGTGAAGCTCAACCAGGCAGAAGAATCCTCAGTAATCCTCCTGACTCACCCTCACTGAAGCACACACACACTCACACACACACACACACGGTGCATGCATGCTATGGATAGAAGCAGAAATCTGAATCGAGATACGATCGGCGTGTTTTTGCCTCTTGTTAATCTGACTCCAGGTCCGTTTTGTGACTGATTTGCATTCTCTTCCCAGGTGGAACATTAATCCCATAACGACGCTCTGTGTCTCTGACATACCGGTGCATCATTTTATCGCCGTATATCAGTGCAGAATTTGAATAAACAAAAAGGTCTGGAGGAGAACAGTACTTCTGTGAGACCACAGATTGATTAATAGTTGTAGCAAGGGCTGCAACAAACACATATTTTAGTTTTCCCAAAGCAAAGAAACCAGAAAATATTCACATTCAAGAGGCATTTTAAGTTGCAGTCAAACAGAATAAGAAGTAATGGAGTAATGAATGTTTGTGAAAACTGCGCTCCCTGGCAGGTGACTGATTTTTCCACCTGGCGCAGGATTTAGGTCAAAAGAACAGAAGTAGAAGAGTGTCAGACTGGCGACAGGTAGGAATTCATGCACATGAAGGTTGGAAGTGGCGGCAGATGATGGCGGAAAGTCTGGATTTAGTTACAGTGAATACAGGAGGCATGAGGCTCACTGTCTGCTCTCTGTGCCTCACGTTAACCTCAACTGGCTCTCCATCCTCTCTCTCTCTCTCTCTCTCTCTGTGTGTGTGTGTGTGTGTGTTTTCACTTATGCCTGCCTGCCCTGCTGCCAGATTCCTCCCCCTCTCTCATCCAATAACTGTTCACACTCTGTGTTTGAACACAAACACACCCCACTGTCGCGCTCCTTACAGCTGTCAGTCTGTGTGTGCCTGCTGGTGTGTGATTGCGCATGCCCTGACTGCGCTGCCGCTCACACTCGTGATGCCGTGCGTGGATGGATGTGGCTTTTTTTTTTGTTTTTCTGTCAGTAATCGGCGTGTAGGCAGCGAAACAGCCACATTTTTTTTTATTTTTTTTTCCCTTCGGTGGAGGACTGTTATGACACTCTGTGAGAGAATGGCAGGATTTCCCTGTAAGCAAGGAAACAGTCCCATTTCCCGCTTCAGTAATTAAAGAGTGCTGACAAAGCATTCCTCTGTGTGTGTGTGTGTGTGTGTGTGGTTTGTCACTGCTTACCAACACTGACATGGAAAATGGAACGCCTGTGTATTTAGATTTAGTAAAAGTCAAAGCACCTGCTGCCGTTGCTTTACACCTGGATTTCCTGTGATCAGATAGCGGTCTGATCACACATGCATTTACACCTGGTACTAACATGCGTCTCCATTGTCCACATGAAGATCCAGTCACTATCCGATCAGTCATCTCCCCCTTAAAGGAACACTTCACCGATTTGCATTTAGCTTTGTTTTACTAGAAATGGGGAAGTATTTTTGAAAAATTGTGCTTCTCAACCTCAGTTTCCCCTGAGTTGAGAAATATCTTCATTCTTTTATTTTCTTACGTGCCCACCAGTGACACGTGGTCCGAGGCTTGAAATTATTCCACACTTTTTAGACCCACTCGTAGGGGGACGAGGAGTAGAAGCAGTCGCCAAGGATAGTCGTATCCCAGGGAGCTGTAGCATCGTTCTTTTCTTCCATGGTAGGAATGTGTCCAGATACTTCAGAACCCTGACGCGTGAGTACACCAGGGTCCGCGATATTCGGACTGCGGCTTGCACATGCACGGAAGTTTACCAGGGCCTTTAGCTCTGCTCAGGTGGAGCGGAGACGCATCAGAGAGGCAGCGTTTAATCTGGTCACAGTGTGTCACCTTGGATCAGATAACAGTTTGTCCTCGGGTGCGTTTACACCTGTATTTACGAGTGGTCAGGCACAATCCGATCACAGAAGATGCTTTTTGTCATGCCAGGTGTAAAGGGGAGCCTTTATGAAGACATGTGACATGCTGCGCGCCTCCTACAACTGCCAGGGCAGTTTTTGCAGGGGGCAGCCTCCGTCCCTGAGGTCGCTCCATTCATCGGCCGCCCCACTTCATTACTTCAAACAAACCTTATTGCACCAGTCAGTTGTGTGGTGGTCTGTCTGTCTGTCTGTCTAAGCTCCTCCCCTCTTGCACTCTCACTGCACGGAAAGACAAATGGACGTCTGTGCGCTGCAGTGTGTATGTTGCACATGACGAGCATGTGAGTGTGTGCGTATGACCTAATAGAAGCTGGGGTATCACAATGGTCCTGTGATTGAGGAGGATTCAACAAAGTGGAGGACACTGTCAAAGCCAGGCCCTCCCCTCTTCTCCCCCCCCCCCCCCCCTTCGTATTCTACTGCTCCCTTTACAACAAACCAGCCTGCCTGCTAATGTAGTTAGCTTCCCTCTAATGATGTCGAAATCTCATTAATATGCTTCACAGCTGGGCCCAGTCACCAGTGGGGATGAAGGTAATCACATTTTAGAGGACTAACCTAGAGCTGAACCTCAAGAACTTCTCAGCAGCACTTGTGCCAAGACAGTCCAGGGTCTGGAGGCTTGATAATAGCCGGTGGAGCTTGTGTGTGTGTGTGTGTGTCGATCTGTGGTCTTTCGGGTTGTGTGATGCCTTTTGAAGTGCTGATGTTAGCCAGGCGTATGTCAGCATCACAGCACAGGCTAGTTTATCATAGAACAGATTTCATTTCCAGCCTCATGCATATTTGTCCGTTTAAGTCTCGTCGTGCGGTAATTGCTTATGGAGGATGTGGCTGTGATGCTGCGATGGCTGCGGTTGCTGCGATGCTGCGATGCTGTGATGCTGCGATGGCTGTGATGCTGCGATGGCTGTGATGCTGCGATGGCTGCGATGCTGTGATGGCTGCGATTGCTGCGTTGCTGCGATGGCTGCGATTGCTGCGATGGCTGCGGTTGCTGCGATGCTGCGATGCTGTGATGCTGCGATGGCTGCGATGCTGTGATGGCTGCGATTGCTGCGTTGCTGCGATGGCTGCGATTGCTGCATTGCTGCGATGGCTGTGATTGCTGCATTGCTGCGATGGCTGTGATTGCTGCATTGCTGCGATGGCTGTGATGCTCGAGACTGTTCACTGTCCTCGCTCCCAAATGGTGGAACGAGCTCCCCATCGACATCCGGACAGCGGAAAGCCTCCACATCTTCCGCCGCCGACTAAAAACACATTTCTTCCGACTCTACCTCGACTAAGACGATAACGACGACGACAAAAAAAAAAAAAAAATATATATATATATATATATATATATATATATATATATATATATCGCACTTATGACTAGCACTTCATAGTTTGATTTACTTGAAGCTCTTACTTACTTCTAGCTCTTATTTGTACCCAAATGTTTAAATGCACTTATTGTAAGTCGCTTTGGATAAAAGCGTCTGCTAAATGACATGTAATGTAATGTAATGTAATGTAATGCTGCGATGGCTGCGATTGCTGCGTTGCTGAGATGGCTGCAATGGCTGCAATGGCTGTGATGGCTGTGATGGCTGTGATGCTGTGATGCTGCGATGGCTGTGATGCTGCGATGGCTGTGATGCTGTGATGCTGCGATGGCTGTGATGCTGTGATGGCTGTGGTGCTGTGATGCTGCGATGGCTGTGGTGCTGCGATGGCTGCGATGGCTGTGATGCTGCGATGCTGCGATGCTGCGATGGCTGCGATGGCTGCGATGCTGCGATGCTGCGATGGCTGTGATGCTGCGATGGCTGTGATGCTGTGATGGCTGCGATGCTGTGATGGCTGTGATGGCTGCGATGCTGTGATGGCTGCGATGCTGTGATGGCTGCGATGGCTGCGATGGCTGTGATGCTGCGATGGCTGCGATGGCTGTGATGCTGCAATGCTGCGATGCTGTGATGCTTGCGATGGCTGCGATGGCTGCGATGGCGTGGCCTCGCTCTAAGTGCACTTGTGGCCTGTGATGTATGCAAAGTGAATCTGAAGAGCGGCATTACAGACCACTCACACTTGGGCTTTAATTAAATCACCGGTGCTTTGCCTTTGAGTTCGAGAACACACCATGCTACGCTAAGAAATCTGTGGGCCACACACACACACACACACGTGTAATAATACTTGTGTGTGAGTGTTGATATCAAAGGAGAAATTAAAATAAATTAAATCTCGCGGCTTGGACGTCCATCAGTCAGATCAGTCTGTTTTTTATTCCCCTGCCAACTTGTTTACACCAATTAATAATAAGAACATTGAATATGAGAGGCCTCATCATGTTACTGCTTCATTAGCCGTGTTACCTGAATTCTCGGTGACATTCCGCGGTCGGATGTTACTAAGCTGCCGTGTCGTAGCCGTGTCGGGTTTGTTTTGGCTGGTTGCACCTGACGGCCTCGGGGCGGGACTGGTCTGACAACATACCAGGCCGCAGACTCGTTTCCAGCCTCTCGTGTCTGGTTAACAACAATTGCGGTGGCCGTATGGGTTCGTCTGGTGTGGGTTTCACCTCCACCTCAGCGAGGGTACAGTGGTTGTGTTGCCTTCTTGTTTTTCACTCCAATAGTAGCGTCGGGCTCCGCTCGTTCCCGTCGGCAAAGAACTGTCTGTCGCCCCTTCATATTCTAGCCGTAGCTCATGTATTCGTTACTGTGGTGATTCCTTGCGGTCGCTGGATGGACTCTGGCCTGGAAACACACACACACACACACACACACACATCGCCAGTGTTAACATGTTGCAAGGAAATCGGAAGGGGGAGGGGGAGGGGGGGGGGGGTGAGAAGCTCTCCAGGCCAGTGTGAGTCAGATCTTCCAGTGTTTGTGCATTATGATTTTTGTGCGTCGCACAATAGGCGAGCTTGTGTGACGGTCGGTGATGATCGGAGTTTGGATGCAGGCTGGTGTTGAATAATGCCCGGTGGAGGGCTGCTGAAGGGCTAAGTAGCTCTGCTCCCTCTGCCTCTCTGTCCACAGGCCCGCCATTGTTTTGCTCCATGCCTCGGCTTGACAGGGCTCCAGAAGCCGGCCTTTGTATTTAATTACAGTCGCCAGCCCCCTCACAGACTCTAGTCCTTGTGTCCCAGATTTTCATGGGTGCTCTCATTAAGACTGTGTGTGTGTGTGAGTGTCTCACTCATGAGGTCGTCCTAATGGCGGCAGGAAAGCCCTTAGCCCGTGTAAATGTCAGTGGGGGTGCAACTTTTAAGTTAATATCTACGTACGTGTGTGTGTGTGGGGGGGGGGGGGGGCACCTCCTTGTTTCTAATGAAGCCGGCTTTAATGTGGATGAATTGCTCCGCGGTGGAAACACAATCAGTTCACAGCACAAGAGCTGTGGATGGAGATTGTGATTGTTTGTTTTGTTGTTTGGTTTTTTGCTAATGAGAAAATATGCCGCGTTACGTAAGGGCTGCTCGGTGTTTGGCACTAGTGCGGCGATGGCGAGGCCCTTTGGCATGAGCGACGACGCAGTGACTGTCCCCGGTCTGTCCCTTATCACGTTATAATGTCTAATTATGAGTATTTTGGATGTTTTGTCCTCTTAAAAAGTTGTATCAAGTTTCATTGTCCTCGTGGACGTGCATGCGTATGATGTTAATCTTAAAAGCCCAGGAGAGGAACTTTACATAATAATAATAATAATAATAATAATGCAGCAGCCTTGCTTTTACTCCCTGTGCGGCAGTGTTATCACATCATCTGTTTTGTATTGTTGCGTATTGCTCAAACACATCATATTTCAGTCTCTCCTTTTTTGTCTTTGCCTTCTTTCAAAACATATTTGTTCTATTACAACAACAAAAAAGCGCTTTCTCTTTAATATATATTGAGCTTGTGCACTCGAGGCCGAAGTCCACTTAAGTCATAAGATAGTCTTTTTCACCTCTTAACCTTAATATCAGCACTCAGAACTTTAAAGGTTGTTGCCGGTGTGAAAGTGACATGTGACATCTGGGCCTCATAAATGAAATGTCTTAATATCCTGGGCCTGATTGGGTGTCACAGTGAGGTGTTGCAATGTGAGCTTTATTGCCGTTTGGCTTAACTGTCCCCGTCACCTGAAACCCACTTGGATATGCCGCTCTAGTCCTGATGCTGGAGATAACCAGCAGGAGTACGCCGCTCATCACATTATAGTATGGCGGTTTTATTTTAGTTGCAGTCGTCCTTTACGCCGTCTGCTGCATAGATGCTATAACTGGAGTGTGTGTGTGTGTGTGTGTGTGTGTGTGTGTGTTGTACACGGATCTAATGCAAGTGAAGTGTTTTTCCGCGGTGCTGTAAGTGGAGTGTGTTCTCGTCTGTACTACAGTCCGACCACATAGTCAAATATGCAGTCGATGCCTTATTGACACAACCTTCTTCTTATGGCCCTTTTCCACGATGGTCCCGCCTCGGTTTAGCTTGGTTACTACCTACTCCAGTACTTCAGTGTCACTGAATCGGTACTTCCTCCATGACCGCAGCGCAGACTCCTTCTGACACAGTCACTGGACTGAAATACAGCTGTCGCTAAATATGCCAGACTCCTCTGTTAAATATTGCAATTTTAGAAGTTTCCCCTGGTAATAGTTGGAGATTAACCCACGTTTTTAAGGATTGTTAAGTCTTTTTAACTGATCCACAGTTCGGCATTGTTCGGCTTCGATTCTCGCGTCGGACGTCTCTTCCTGTGACGGCGCTCCGACCAATCAGTGGCCGGCAGTCTGGTACCAGGGACGAGGCGGTGGAAACGTGCCATTAGTCCCTGTTCTGTTGAGCTGATGATGCTGGTGTGATTTTTGGGGCTAGAGATGCAGACAAAGGGGCTGGAAGATACGGCCAAAAACATTATTTATTTATTAACATAATAAAAACATGTTAAATCTGTCTATTGATGGTTTGAAGAATTATTGGTTTAAACCTCAGCTTTAGAATTGTATTTATATGCATGAGCAGGTACTATATTTAGAATCGGTATGAGTCATATGGGGAAAAACAACAATGTTAAAGCTGGTGCTGTCATAAAAGTATCATATAAATGCTTCACCAAGCACAGACTGTAAAAACCATGCTGTTGTTTAAGAGCAGAATATGTGTTACTCTGCCCTGAGTGTTGTGTTAAGTGGTAAATGCACACGTGTGGTGGTGTGTGGTGTAAAATATGTGAAAATAATGTATATGGGACTCGTATTGTTACTGGTAAACACTCAAGTTGGTGATATTAGCGGTACGGAGCCTTTCCCAATTGTGTGTAGTAGTACTAAATGTCTGGTTGAGTAATGAAAGTTGGATTATTTGATCATATAATGCATGTTTTTTTTATCATTTTCTGTGAATGTGTGTATTGTTTACATGATTAAAGAGCCTTATTTTGTAACATGCGGGATATTGAGGTCAAAGTCCAATACATATTACATGAAAAGCAGCAGCAGCAGTTAACGTCCCCTGCTCACTTGTGTTTTATCCCGTACGTGCACAGCGCTCACGTGGCTCCATTGTCACTTATTGGAGGAAAATGGATGAATTCCCTGCCCTTGACTAATGTGTGTGGTGTTCTCAGTCGGTGAGGGGGGGGGGGGGTAATCGTGCTTTGCCATTTACATGCACTTATGCCGCTCGATTCTAAAATAAATGGATAAAAGCACATAGAGGTTAACACTTTAGCTCAAGTTAAAGTCTTTGAAGACACGTGTGTGTGTGTGTGTGTGTGTGTGTGTGAGAGGGTGTCAGCGGTGTGTCTCTCTCTCTCTGGAAAAAACTCAGTGTTTTGTGTGGCTGTGTTTCTCCCAGCGACATCGATTAATGCTCCACATCTGTCAGTGCTCCACCTGATAGTGTTCACTAACCCCCTCCCTTCTCTCTCTCTCTCTCTCTCTCTCTCCTCTCCACAGCGATAGAGACCCAGAGTACCAGCTCAGAGGAGATAGTGCCAAGTCCGCCCTCGCCTCCCCCTCCGCCCCGCGTCTACAAGCCCTGCTTTGTGTGCCAGGACAAGTCCTCAGGGTACCACTATGGTGTCAGCGCCTGCGAGGGCTGCAAGGTGAAACCTTATTTTGAGTCTGCCGATAAAGCGAAACGCTCTTCCGTGTGTTTTCCAGTTTGATGTGTTACGAAAGAAGCGTGTGACCTAACTGTTAATATTAGAGGTTTGATGCTGTAAACATACACACGGGTCTGATAGTATTGATTGGACAGAGCCTGTTTTCATATGGAGGACGTGATGTGGAACCAATGTTACGTTGTTTCAATTCACGACAAAGTTAGAATAGTTTTGTGTTTCATTTGTTTTAGTTTTTATTTAGTTTTGACCTTTTATTTTTAAAATGAGTTCATTTTTATTACTTTATTTTTTTTGTAAATGCTTAGTTTTAGGTGCAAGATGCAAAAAGGGTGATAATAAGTATTGTTTCATAAAAACCCAACAAAAGATGCCAGTTTAAAAGTCAAATAGCAACAGATTGAAGACACACATGAACATAACAACATAAATAATAATAATAATAATAATAATAATAATAATAATAATAAATAACCCTCATAAGACACATCACATTGCTTGTGAGCCTCAATCTGAGGGAAAAACATGAGCAACATTAAAAAAAAACAATGAAAGACTAGAGGTTTAATTCACTTAGATGAACCAACTCAACCCAATTAACTACATAATGAGTGTTGTGTTTAACTTGCATAACCTTATGTCCCACATTGTAAACAAAAACAAATTGAAAACATTTTTATTATGAATGAAAACTCTGTCTTTTGTCTCTATTGTCATTATACAACCAAAATTGCACAACGAAATTCTGAGGTCCGGTGAAGGGTTGATCAGAGCCGCCGCGACTGAGCATGTTTTTCCTGTTGTTCCCTGTTGTTCCCTGTTGTTCCCTGTTTAAACAAACAATTCAGGTTTATTGTGGTTCGCGAAAATGACCAATTACCAATTTCAGTTTTCGTTATTTCGTTTCTGTTCACTAAAATAACCGAACCAGAATAATAACGTCAACGACAGTAACGCACTGATCGGCTGCTTCCTTTTGAGCAGCTTAATAATCCACGTCTTTCAGCATTTACACCCTTGCACACTGTAAAAAAAAAAAAAAAAAGAAGAATAAGATAAGGCATATAATGGGCCTGGTTGGTATCTCGTGTATCTTGTGTATGTTGTGAAACTTGGTCGTCCAAACAGGTTTTTTTCCCCCTTCTCTCTTGTGTGTGCTGTTGTTGCCGCTGCACATATCTTTGCTGACGTGTCCACAATGACCGTCTGTTATCAATACAAGCGTGGATCACAGGTGCTGAGGAGACCTCAGTGTGTCTGCTCTTCTTATCAGCTGACGGTTAACTCTGCGCACACACACACACTCTGTGTTAGCGTTAGCACACAGGCCCTTCTCTCTTTATCTCGCTGCTCACACGGCGCAGAGCCAGAGTTGTGTAAGCGCAGAAGAGGACGGGAGTGAGGTTTCGTGGAATCAAATGTAATATTGCCTCCAGGTGCAAACCTTATATCTCCGCTCTGTCAACATTTTCAGACGCCACCTCTTCTTTTTTTTTTTTTTTTCCCCGGCTTGGCGTCGATGCGTTCTTGAATATCCCAAATACCGGGAGCGCAGTTGAAGAGCATGTTAATCACGCAGCCATGTGTACGGCAAGAGGAGGTCAAGAGGACGCAGGGAACGGTTGGATGGATACGGGGAGAGGGTGTCGTTGGCGGTGACAGGTGCCTGCTGCACACCATGACTTATCGACTGCGCAGCCAATGCTGTGGTCTGTGTTTCCATATGTGCAGGAGTGAGAGCAGAGTGGAGGGAGGGGCAGTGGCAGTCATAAACAATAAGAAATAGAGTAAGGAAGCCCAGAAGGGACGTAGAAATGCAGATACAGCAGCCTCTGCTCCGGGAGGCACGGAGACAAAAGGGAAAAACTGAAATATGTTGCAGATTAGGGGGAAGGAGTTACAGCTGAACTCATTGACACCAAAGAAAAGACGATCAGTGAACCAGAGGGTGGAGGTGTGTGTGTGTGTGGGGGGGGGAAGGTGTTAGAAAAAAGGGAGGGAGTGTGACACACAAACATACTCACTCACATACACGGATGATCCCCAATGTTACCTATAAAAATGTTAACAAAGAAAATAAAAGCTGACCCCTCTGCTGTTTTATAGGAGCGACCGCGTCACGCCACCGTTTAAAATGTCAAACGTACACACACACACACACACACACACAAACACACAAAAAGGGGATTTTTCCATCCTTTTAATTAGAGTTCGCCGAAGCTGCTTTTGCATAATTAATGCCGCTCCCGGTTAATATGCACTTAAATGTATATGTTCTCATGTTAATCAGGGTGAGGCTGATGAAGCGCGAGTCGTTAAACACTGTGTAGCGCGCGGCGGCACCGTTTGTTATCCTTCTGAAAATGAAATCCGCTTTCATAAGAGTCGCGTGTTTCTTCACCGCTGTGTTTCTGCACAGTTTGTGTGTTTTGAAAGAGTTGAGTCGCAGGTCAGTGTCAGGGTGAAAAACATCCCCCCCGTCTCAACCGGCAGTCGCTTAAAACCAAATATGATCGTGATCTGGTTCTTCTCGATGTATCTGGGATTCTTAACGGCAGCCACTCGAGCTCTAATCCCTAATTTTCTTTGTTGTGCTCACTGAACGTGGCTCTCCTTTGTTTAAACTCTAATTAAATAGTGTAATCAGTGATATTATTGGACTAATTACAGTGTCTGACGAGCATTGCTGTGGGCGTGTGGTTGTGTTGCAGGTGAAATTAGTGTTGAAATGTCAAAAAGTGTGGATTATTGTGTGTGTTTTTTCTTTGTTTCCACCCCAAAGATACCTTTCCCAAAGTATCATGAGCACAGCAGTAGGTTAAAACTCCTGCGATAAACAAAGAAGGGAAGTTAGACAATAGATGAGCCGTAAATTTGAGTAATTGGTTGTTTCTTCTTGGTAATCACAGCGTCGTTTCCCCCTGACGGCACAGAAATGGAGCCAGACTTGACAGTGTAATTAGCTTCTTTTTGAGGCTATTGTTCATTTGGGATATCGCTGATGTTTCAATCTAACAGCCGGCAACAACATCTCAGGTTTTGCTGCTGATTTTTTGGTAAAAAAACTCACCAGCAAAGCTCTGTCATTAGCGTAGTAGTTCCCCACTAAGTGGTTCTAATGGTTGTTGTTTTAAACACGTCATGACCACACGACTGTTTGTTTATAGTTCACCAGGAGCGGTCATTTAACAAAACCATCCCCCAGTCAGAAATCCAGCTGCTGACGCTCTTTATTTATTAGCTTGTCTACATTCTCACTCCACACTCACACTGCTCATTCTCCATATCTCTGAACTTCAGAGGAGATTTGTGGGCCCGGAGCGCGCTCAATAATTCAGCACTACAGGCGCGTGGATGTATATGAGAGTGGGGTAAGCGGAGGGTTAGCAGCGCCGGGTTCTGCCGCAGCACGCCGAACTACAAAGACGTTTCCCGGGGGCTGCGGCGAACAGAGGAAACAGGAAACGGGGGACGTTTGTTACACGGAGGCAGCTCGGTCATCTGTTGGTTAGAGTTGCACATACAGTACTTGCTGGCACAGCGTTTCTCCCCCGCAGATATTAACACTTTAACATTAAATTTGGTTTGAAAACGCGGCCCAACTGAGTTTGTAATTGAGTAGTCCTCCCATAGACCATATCTAAAAAATGAATGGAAGTCTATGGGGAAAACAATCCTACTTGATTTACGTCAGAATTGCTACTCTTCAAAAGAGCAGGCTGGCCAATTTTTTTAATTTTAAAGGGAAATAGACGGGACATAATCGTGGACACTGTGATCGACAGCCTCGTCCAATAGGAGGCTAGTGACAGGTGACACCTCTGAACGTCCACTTGCAAAAACCTCGTCATGGCACCAGTAAAAACAGCGCTTCTGAAGGCTGTGTCAGCTGTAGCAGTTGCTATGTAGTCGTGTGGTTTTGGGGGCACAGTCATGCACATGCACAAATGCTGTAGGAGGTTGGGAATGCACGGTTAATCTGGGATTTAGTGTGAAAGTCATGTAAAGAGAGGATTCCTGTGCTTCTTCTATGTGAACTCTCCAACCCCAGACGCCCCCACCCCCTTCAACTCCCCCGCTTCTTCATTAATGAAGCATCCCCTCAACTACGAGGCTCACACTCCGCCTCATAAATGCACGAGGTTGGCTGCGTTCAGCAGGTAGGCGGCTGTGAATCGAGGAGTGCGCGCCGCATATGCAGTTATGCATGTGTGCTGTAGTCGTTTCGCTCTCCTCTTTCATCCCTCCCTCCCTCCCTCCCACTCCCTCCCTCCCTCCCACTCCCACTCCCGCTCCCTCTTGTTGTGGCTCTCATCTCTGAGCACTGCAGGGTGGCTGACAGGCCCACTGAGGGCTCTTGTCGCTGGGTGGATTAAGCGGTGATACAAAAAGAGGCTTAAGGGCCGCAGGAAGCAATGACTCTTAAAAGAAGGAGGGGCGGGCCGGGAACAATCAACTGGCCCCACGAGCCGACGGCAGCAACCAATCGGGAGGTGCCGTTAGAGGGCACCTTAGCCTCATGGTGTCAGGAGGGAGTAGGTTAATCCTCCGGTGACACAGGGGTCAGGGTCGGGGCAGGGTTGGATCAAAGAGGACATGATACACACACAGCATCAGCAGCTTGACTTCACATCAACCTGCAAGTTTTTTTATTCTCCCTGAAAGTAGATATCTGTCGTTTCCCGTAAAGTAAGTCAGGACAAAGGTTAGATTAGATTACCCTCTGTGTTTTTCAAACACTTCCTCTTCCGAGCGGGAGAAGAAGAAGAGTAATCGGCACAATCACACACACTGAAGCAGATTCAGGAGTCACTTCCACTAGATGACGGCGGAGACGAGAGAAGAAGCTGCTGATCGGGGGAAGGACAAATTGCAGGGCTTAGGCCCACACTGGCCATCTGTCGGCGAGCAGCAGAGCTAATCCCGCGGCATGGGATGGGGGCTCGGTGGCAGCAACCAAACCACCACCCCACCTCCCACCCGCCCTGCAACACATAACCCCCCCCCCGTCCCAATGTGTCACGTCAATACTGACTTTGACCTGTATAGTGTTTTTGTCCCACGTCATGCTCGCTGCACTCGCTGCACTGATTTGCATTAACCTCTTTTTATCTGTTTGACACACGAGGAACGTTTAAGCAATAAGTGCCCAAAAGGTTAACGTTGATTTAATTGGGGACGAGTGGTGTGAGGTATGAGGTATGGACGAGAATGAACTGCAGCTTGTGATGCGTTGGCTTTTCCAACCTCCTGTCAGTTTGTGGCTAAAAATCACATGTTATGAAAACAGATTTCATAACTGGCAAAGGTACAAGATAGTGGGATGAAGATATGACGGACTTTTTCCCCTTCCTATCTGACATCCCAGCTGTTTGCTTTTTAGACTCTGGACTTTTCTTGTCACTCGGTTTATGACCCAATGCCGTGAGCTTATTTTTGGCAGTTGGAGCTAAAGTCTTAAAGTTTATAGGGAGATAATTTAAATGATTACTGTTGTCTTTATGTGGGAGGCTTACTTTCTCTGTTTCTATGCCTCACTTTTGCAATCAAAACATAACTCGCCCCCCCCCCCCCCCCCCCCCCCCCAACATTTTCTCATCCCAGCCAAGTGACAAAACACTGACTAAGTTATTAAACGCATTCTCTCGTCGGTTTTGATCTGGTCGGACGGCGAAGGGGAAATGAGAGAGCGAGAGAAGAGGGATTACTCGCGGTTGTTAAATATCTCTCGTCCACATCACATGGCTCTCTCTCCCTCCCTCTTTCCCTCTCTCTATCTCGTAATTTAATTATTTTTAACCTTGGAACTCATCAGGGAGCGTCGCGACGGGGAAGTGGATGAGAATGGACCCGGCGAACGCAGAGACAATATATCTGCAACAGGCAACTGAGTGAGATCATAAAAAGCAGTAATGTTGATATATAACCACGCGACAGGCGCATTCACAAGGGCACACAGTACAGCTATGTTTGCCAGGCAATTTACTTATTTATTTATCCACCGCTCTGTTTGCAAAGACGGTCCAATTTCCCCTTTGCTCTTGTTTTGCATCCTCCACCTCCAGAGTGCTGTCCTCTCTCGCCTCACGGCCACATTTCTCCCCGTCTTTCCCGTCACACAGGGCTTCTTCCGGCGAAGCATCCAGAAGAACATGGTGTACACGTGTCACCGGGAGAAGAACTGCATCATCAACAAAGTCACGCGCAACCGCTGCCAGTACTGTCGGCTGCAGAAGTGCCTGGACGTCGGGATGTCGAAAGAGTGTAAGTAGAAAATGTCAAGTTTTTTCCAGAATGCCCTGCTTCCTACCTCCCTTCCTTCCTTACTTCCTTACTTCCTTCCTTCCTTCCACATATTTCATCATATTTGGTTTAATCCCACAGCATTAAGCAGGATTGTTGCTGTTGTAGGAAGTCTTAATATCTGTGCATGAGTGTTCACTAAGGTGGTCGACAGGGGCAAACACACGGCAACGACCCAAAACACACGCAGGAGGAGAAACGAGCTGCAGATACACAAACACAAGCGAAAACAAAAACACACGCAGGACAGAAAACACACGCAGGAGGAGGAACGAGCTGCAGATACACAAACACAAGCGAAAACAAAAACACACGCAGGACAGAAAACACATGCAGGACAGACAACACACGCAGGACAGAAAACACATGCAGGACAGACAACACACCACAGCTCTACGACCAGCCATTACCATACTCTACTACTACTTAATTCTTACTTTAATAAAAGACCTTTATTAAGAGGTTACACGGCTCTCAGTTCTCTCTAGTCAAACTATCTGAGTTTTAACACCTGAATTACAAAGGGATTTGCAGTAAAAACCCTGCAGTCAAGCTGATTTTTAAAGACATCCACTTCTGGTTTTCAAAATAAAACACTCAGCTCACCGTATCTGTGTACACGTTTGAAAGCACACCTCCTCGCTGCTATCTTTCAGAGACCTATTAATCGGACATAAGCATCTGCTCAAAGTACTGTATACATTGGTAGCGTACTGTAAACCAATGTTTTTAAAAGTCAGATTCACTCTTTTAACATGAAGTTATTATAACTTTTGAGATGTAATAAAAGCATCCTTTTCTACACCTAGAGCTAACGACTGCCAAATTGAGACACTTATCATAAAAACTGCGTTGTTACAGGACGATAACCTCTTAATAAAGGTCTTTTAATGAAGCAAGAATTACACCTGGTCGTAAAGCCGCACGAAAACGAGCGCTGGTGTTTTCGCTTCTGTGCGTGTTTTGGGATTTCCATGTGTTTTCTGTCCTGCGTGCGTTTTTGGTTTCGTTTGTGTTTTTGAAGAGAAGATGCAGCTCGTTTCTCCTCCTGCATGTGTTTTGGGTTTGTTGCACTGTGTTTGCCCCCCGTCGGCCACCGTAGTTCACTACTGATGAACACATCAAGTGAGTGTTGTAGATGTTCTGCGGTCCAATCAGACTTCCACGTGTCACAGAAAAGAAACACAACGTCAAATCTGCTCCAGTTTGAGCAGCCCCCCCATTTTACAATAGCGGATCGTTCTGGTTTTCAGGTTGAAGTTCACTTTGAGGAGAATCTCCGCCCGTAAGAGCCAGACAAAGGGGCGGCTGTGAGGCTGTGATGCAGACTGTCAGTAACAGTCAGGGTGTCGCCAGGCTTGGCAGGCCTCTGATGAATATGTTCTCACCTGCAGAGAGTGAAAGAGCAGGCGTCTGCTTCCATCACTGCACCCCGGGGGCTGTGCGAACATATACACACACACACACATCCGTGCAAGCAGTCAGACTTGATAAAGTAATTGGTGGAGGTGTGACCACAGAGGACTCGGAGAGGCCAGCAGGGTTTTTAGGTCAGCGTGATCACACAAACACCCTCTTATGTGTATAGGAAGCATTTGAACCTGTAAATACTGATCATTCACATTAGAAATGAGCTGATAGTGGAGTCAGTGTTGGTGCAGTACTGCTCAAAATCACAGAAAACATACAATAAAAGTAAATAAGTCCAAAAAAATGGTTTGATTAGATAAATACACTGAATTCAAGTCAGTTACACTAGTACATACAGTATTTTCATGTTTTTACAGTGTAAATATCCCATAAACGCTTCACTAAGTACAGGCTATAAAGAGAGATGTGTGCCTGCAGTCATGTGACCACAATGTGAGTAAAGGAATACACACATTTGCCGTGTTGTTGTGAACTGTGTGAACTGAAAAGGCAAAAAAAAATAAGTGCAGTTTTGTGGGGGAAAAAAAAAATGATACTCAAAGTGATGATTAATACAGAGCATATTAATAATAGTAATCCTGCATGTGTACACAGGGTGTAGCAGCACACACACCTTCCTCACGTCTTCCCCGGCGCTGTTCACCTCGTCTTCCTGCTACAGCGCGAGCGGCGAGCGCTGCGCCGCACCGCACCACAGCGCTGTGGTTTACAGTAAAAGAAGTTATCCTCCAAGCTCCTTACCTTTGAATGGGGCCATTAATCATGGTTAGAAGGATCACAGCAGCCACCTCTTACACACTCAAAACACACACACACACACACACACACACTGGAAAGAGGAAAATGACTGGAGTTGGAGGGCCATCTTGTGGTTGAGAGTCGGTACTGCGTGTTAGGAAAACCAGTGGAAGTTGTGTCAGGAAGTTTTTTGCGCGATAGATATGGATCACATGGTTCTGGTTCACGTCTGTGTCTCATTGTGCGTATTGTTCACCTTGTGCGTCTTCAGTTGTGACTTTGACCAGTGGAACTGGTGTTGGGCTGGTGAGGAGGGAGAGGCTGACCATCTGGGGCCAGCAGGGAGTCTCTGTCTGCTACACACACACACACACACACACACACACACACACACACACCACACGGACACTCAAAATATGCATGCTTGTGCATAATATCATGCACACACACACACACACACACACAAGGTGACTGACACAAACTGGTATGGGAGGGAAAAAAAAAAGCTTAAACGTAAATTCACTTAGACAGCTCCACTTATACACCATACAGTCTTTGGCACACACACACTCACACACACTTACAGAAGGTGGACACCCTCCCCCCCCCCCCCCCCCCCCGCCTGCACTGGAGGGGGTGGGGTGGGGGGACGGACGTCTGGGTGACCTTGCGTCTGCCTGCAGACAGCTCCAGACAACAGTGCCCGGCCTGCTGCCAGGTGGCGATGCCAAGTAAAGATGGCAAAAGGAGAGGAGTCGGGTGGTGGTGTCGGGAGCGAGTGGAGGTTTACAAGGAAGCGCCTGTCGTTCAGACGACACAAGACTTTTATCTGAAAACAGCCGACAGTGAGAGTTTAGTTTGCCCAGCTCGGAGTAATGTTGACTCATTTGAGCTGCGTTTGCGCCTCTTGTCTGGTTTATGATTTATCAGAAACAGGGTTGTCATTGTTCTTAAATACTTATGGGTGTCGTCTTCTAAAGCAACACTTCACCGATTTGCATTTAGCTTTGTATTACTGGAATAGGGGCAGTATTTTTGAAAAATTGTGCTTCCCAACCTTCCCAAAAGTCGAGAATTATCTTCATTCTTTTTTGTTACACGCTCACCAGTGACACTTGGTCCGAGGCTTGAAACTGCAACGCTAATTCCACACTTTATAGACCCACTCGAAGGGGGACGGGACCTCATTCCCAGAATGTAAACAGTGCTAACAGGTGTCACTGGTGGGCACGTCACAAAGAAAAGAATGAAGATATGTCACGACTCAGGGGAATCAAAAAAACTAGCCCCTCTTCTAGTAATATAGAGCTAAATGCAAATTGGTGAAGTGTTCCTTTAAGTCAAAGGTTGTGATTTTGATTCCTGGCTCTTCTATCTAGTCCACAGTATGCAAGAAGAGTGCTGCACATACAGTAGTTTGGGTGAAGGCCCAACAGTGTAGTGTAAAGCATGTAAGTGCTGTATAAATAGAGGTTTAATTGGACTAAAATAAACATTATAGCATCAGTTACAACACCCATTTTTAAGCGGCCTGACCCACTTACTCACCGTAAGTGTTTATTTCCTGTGCCCCTGGTAACGCGGCGCCGTTTTTTAATTGCCGATCGATGATAATGTCGACCGTGAACTTTTGCTCGGCTTCAGTTTCGCAGATTTCGTCCCCTCAGATGACACGGTTTTGTCGTTGCAGAGGAGTTTCTGATGCACTATTAACATTCAGAATTGATTCGTATAGGGCTGCAACTAATAATCTGATCATTATTAAAAACACTCGATCGATTAACATCTGAGAAAAGACTTTGGAAACACTGACCTCGTAGATTCTGCACACGTGAAGCCACATTAAAAGCACATTCACGCCATCAGAAATGATTTCAGCGGCTGACATTTCTCAATTTCTATAACGCATTGTTGCCCTCGGGATGGTCACGTGTGTTAATGTTGCCGTTCTCCTCCGCCCCGCCTCCTCCGCCCCGCCTTTATCATCAAGTTCCCAGCACTGTCACCCACATCGTCCTCGAGGACGGCGTTATCCAGCGACGGAGAAAGTAATAAAAGTAAAATAAGATGAAGCGAAGGATGATGGAGAACAGCACACGGGGAGGATAACATCAGCCGGGGAAGACGGCATAGTGGAGCGAGATGAAAGCTGTGTGTGAGGGACGACTATTGAACCCGGTGTGAGGGGAGAATGAAAGTCAGGAGTGGAGGGAGGGAGGGAGGGAGGGATGAGAGAGGCTGGAGGACAGAGGAAGGGAGAAAGTTTCATCATTGTTGACGGTGGCTCTGCGCTGTGAGCAGCAGGGGCGGGGGGGGGGGAGAGAACATTGACATTTTTATCTTTCCATTGAATTTAATCTGTGTGATGGATGAGCTGCCAGTGCTTTAATTTTCCTCGCACGAATTATCCCTCTCTGCCCACCTCTCTGTCTTCCACACACACACACACACACACACAGATGCGTACACACTAACAGAAATTGTCTATTAACTGCACGTTGCAGCTGAAATCTGCTATGAAAATAAATAATTGAATGATGGCTCTGTGTGCGTGTGTGTGTGTGTGTGTGTGTGTGTGTGTGTTACAGTATTCTGTACATGGCTTCCTGTAAATCATTTTGATGCAACGAACGTGAACCGCAAACATTTCAGGATGCAGACTCCTCCCCCCCTCCCTCCCTCCCTCCCTCCCCCCGTTAGCGTTCATATTCTCATTAAGCACGTTTGAAAGATGCATCGCTCGGAGTTTAACACACACATCAAAATGTCCACACACACACACACACACAGGTTTGCACAGCTAGTCCTCTGAGGACACCTACTGTAAACAAAAACCTTCACCATGCCCAGAATTCAAATCTGTGTGTTTAACTCAACCTCTTCCTCAGAAAATACATTCGTGCCTCATTAGGACCAGGTTTTTTGTCTCCACGAGGACTAGTGGTCCTGACTAGGTCAGTGTAAAGGTACACACACACACACTCAATAAAAGAGGAAGGCTGTATTTCTTTCATTTGTGGCAGCTCGCTAACACTCTCCCCCCCCCCAAGTTATTGCATGTGGCAATTCGCCATGACAGATCGCCAGTCGTGCCTAATAGTTCTTTAATGACTTCATTAAATTGTGTTGTGCGGCTTATGATTGTGCTGCCAATTTGTCAGCGCGGGTAATGTCTGGGCGCAGGGGATGCCCCACTTTTATTTGTGAATTAATTGGACATCGATTGTTTTTTGTAGCCCCTCCCCCTCATGGCGGGCGGGGACACAAGGCTCCCCATTCAGGCTGGAAACACGGCCGGTCCTCATGTGTGCGGCAACTTACTGGTGTTTTATACGACCGGCGTCTGAAGCGGATAGTTGTTTAAGAAGGCGTTCCCACACTAAGTGAAGTCATAATTAGGTCGTAACAGTAAAGGCGAGTAGAAAAGCTTTAATGTGTGTGTGTGTGTCCACCTCCGCTACACTAGGTGGCGATAAGCCTCCTTTTTAGTTGTTAGTATCTAGCGTTAACCAATGTTAGCTTGAGGCTAATTGATAGCATGTCGATTTTGAATCTTCCTACATCCAAGAATAGGAGTGGGTCAAAAATATCGTCGTCCTTCCGATAAATGAGATGCTGATATTTTAATAAATAAATGAAGGTGCTCTAAAGTAAACGGTCCTCGCTCGCCAGGAGTCACTACTTTATTGTCGTTCTCGATTAATTGAGTAAGTGTTTGGTCCATGAAATGTCAGAAAATGTTGATCAGTGTTTCTCAAACCTGGAAAGGACGACGATCCAATGATTTCTTTGTCGTATGGAGCAAAGAAAACAGAAAATATACTCTGGAAAATCTGAAAATCTCTACTAAATAGAGAAATCCTGCACTTTTAACCATGTAATATTATTGATTGTCACAGAATCGCTGTATCGTGATATTATCGGTATCGTGGACCATGTATCGCGTGTTCCTTGGTTTCCCACCCCCCTATACAAGAACATTAAATATTGAGTTCTTTTAGTTGGCAGAGCTTAAACCTGTACCAGTGTGGATTTTCACCATGTGTCCCAGCTTCTTTTATTTGAGTCAGATCGAAACATTCAGACAAACTTAATTAAACTCCCAACCTCAGTGTCTGTGTGTGCTTTATCTAAATATCCTCAGAATAGTTTTTAGTTTTTTTTAAAAGTCTGGTTTGAGTTGGATAATTCGATTTTTTTTAAACTGCCGCTGTAACTAACACGCTTGTTTTCGATGCCTCACATGTGTCACTTTACTGCTCCGCCGCCGAACATCCACATGTGGTATTGTGTTTATGGCTGTGCGAGCGCCGTCACTTGAGTCCCACTAAAGCGCTGGAAAATGGTGCATTAGCGTGCCGTTTCTGCACAGCAAGGGTCCTCTCAGTCTCTTGTTTTTGGGAGAACAGTGCTTAGCAATAACATAGTGCAGCAACAGACTTCCAGCCTCCCCCTTCCACCTTCCTCCCTCCCCTCCCTCTTATGTTCTCCCAGGCAGGGAGGCCTGTCTGTGGGCTGATGAACGAGCAGCGGCTCCGAGCGGTGCATCCCTGCCTGGCCCCGGGCCTACACCCCCCCCCGTCACAGACAGTGATCTCCCATCAGCCTGAGCGCTCTGGCCCCTTAATGGTCAAGGTTAGGATTAAGACGAGGAAAATGTGATCTCAGGTCAGCTGCTGCGGGGGGGAAAAGCCCGAGGGGAGGTTGAGAAGGGGAAAAATGACATAGATGATTTTACGAGAGGGGGATTTTAAAGTAAAAAAAAAAAAAAAAAGGAGGGATGGGGCTTACACTGTGGGGGGAAAAATCTCTAACAAATAAAGTATAACAAGGAGTGTGTTGTATACCCAAGATAGGGGAGATATGTGTGACACATACACACAGAGAAAGCTGGGGGGGGGTTTCAGCGTGAGCTGGAGCAGCCGAGCCCTTTTAAAACCATTAGAGGCAGGATATTTGTCATATTATGTTATTAGATTAGCCGGGACCTCTAATGAAAGCTGTG
Source organism: Solea solea (assembly GCF_958295425.1). Classification (NCBI taxonomy): domain Eukaryota; kingdom Metazoa; phylum Chordata; class Actinopteri; order Pleuronectiformes; family Soleidae; genus Solea; species Solea solea. The sequence continues at coordinate 3,179,659 of NC_081154.1, forward strand.
GCAATTTGTCAGCCTTATGGATAGCTTCATCCCCCACCACTATTTATCAAGTAGCACCCCCCTCCTCCCCCCACCACACACACACACACGTCTCAGCCGGCCCACCTTCACCCTCAACACATGCATACACAAGCGAGTCGTATCTAAACTGCACCCCAGTGTGGATGGGCTGTGGAGAAATGAATGGAGCCTGTAATGGGATTCCAATGCTAAACACCCCCGCCTAGTGTTTTTTGTCATTTGGGGTGAGGAGACTATTCTCAGCAAGATTGCCCAGAGGGAAACGACACTGGATTATTTCAAGGTTCCCCCCCTCCCCTCCCCTCCCCTCCCCTCCCCTCCATTACCAGAGCTGCCTCACCACATTTATCTTCCACCATTAGATAAAAGAAGTGATGCTGTGCTCGCTGCTGTTTGCCACAGACAGAACATCTTTCCTGCTGATGACTCCGCCTTTGATCATGATCTCAGTTTTCCTCGAGGTGGTGTCAGCTGGCGCTAATGTCGGCACGTTATAGCATCCAGACTGTGGCTGCGACACACTTCCAGGCGACGGTCGCAAACTCAATCACATTGCCTTTGTTTAAAAGCTCACTCTGTGTCCCTGCAGCAGTGAGGAACGACCGGAACAAGAAGAAGAAGGACGAGAAGAAGCAGGAGTGCACGGAGAGCTACGTCCTGAGTCCAGACACGGAGCAGATGATAGACAATGTTCGAAAGGCGCACAAGGAAACTTTCCCCTCTCTCTGCCAGCTGGGCAAATACACTACGGTCAGTATAGCACGAAACACACACACACACACACAGGGCCTTCCGCTTCCTTTTTGTTTCATGTCGATTTGGCTGTACTAAAACACTCGCCCCGCCTCTCCCCGTCTCCGCAGTCTAACAGCTCAGAGCGACGCGTGTCCTTGGACGTGGACCTGTGGGACAAATTCAGCGAACTTTCCACCAAGTGCATCATCAAGACGGTGGAGTTTGCGAAGCAGCTGCCCGGCTTCACGACGCTCACCATCGCCGACCAGATCACGCTCCTCAAAGCTGCTTGTCTCGACATCCTGGTGAGAACGACGGGCAAAGACGAACTCCGCCCGACACTCCACCAGCCCGGTGAATCACTGACTCATGCGCTCTGTCCACAGATACTGCGGATCTGCACGCGCTACACGCCGGAGCAGGACACCATGACGTTCTCAGACGGACTCACGCTAAACCGAACCCAGATGCACAACGCAGGCTTTGGTCCCCTCACAGACCTGGTTTTCGCCTTTGCCAACCAACTCCTTCCTCTGGAAATGGACGACGCAGAGACGGGGCTGCTTAGCGCCATCTGTTTGCTGTGTGGAGGTAAGACACGCGCCTTAAAAGTAGCGCACATAGTGTGAAATAGTGTCAATCAGGACTGATCACAGTCACAGTGGACTGAGAGCTGTCATTGACCACCACCTAGTGGCGTACTGGGGTCGTTACAGGCACACTGACGCGCTCTGTCTTCATCCACAGATCGTCAGGACTTGGAACAGGCGGAGAAGGTGGACGTTCTGCAGGAGCCTCTTCTGGAGGCGCTGAAAATTTATGTACGGAAGAGGAGGCCGCACAAACCGCACATGTTCCCCAAGATGCTGATGAAGATCACCGATCTGAGAAGCATCAGCGCTAAAGGTCTGTGGTCCACGCTGGTCACCAGTGGTTTATCTCTGCATCGTGCTAAAAAGATAAAGACATTGAAATACTATCGATCATTTAAAAAAATCCATTTCATATGATGTGAAAATGCAAAATAAAGATTGAATTGGTGCCTAAAACAAACATGTTAGCTTCTATTCTCATGTCCCTTTTCCAAACTCTTCCACAGGAGCCGAGCGCGTCATCACCCTGAAGATGGAGATCCCTGGATCCATGCCCCCTCTCATCCAGGAGATGCTGGAGAACTCGGAAGGCCTGGAGAGCGGTGCGGCGGGCGGGCGGCCGACCGGCGGCGCCCCCCCGGGCAGCTGCAGCCCCAGTCTGTCCCCCAGCTCGGCCCAAAGCAGTCCAGCCACACAATCGCCATAGTAGTAGCGGCGGCGGCGGCGGCAACAGCTCACTTTTTTATTTTCCGTCTCCTCCTCCGACGTTCCCGACGAGGAGGAGCGAAGGAGGGGAGGTCTTGACTCGGACCGCTGAGCGACAGGAGACTTGGCAGAGCCAACCTCCTCCTCCTCCTCCTGTGACACGAATTCCCACCTCCCGATCCTGCTTTCCCTCGCTCTGGAGCACTGTCCTGACTCGAGGGGGGGAGGTAAGGCTGGCGCAGGCCCGGGGGGGGGGCGGGTGGCAGCGGGACACCTCCGAGAGACCACACCGTAAACACTGCTGATGAGTCGTCCTCCTCCTTCTCCCTCTCCACTCACTCTCCCCTTCATCACTGCTCCTCCCCTCTCTAGACTGATGGAATCCTGGATGAAGCAGAGACGGGGTGGGGGTCACCGTGGGACAGATATATGGACAAATGCAAACAGAACACCAGACACTTTTTCTTCTTTTTTTTTTCTTTTGTTTTGTTTTGTTGTACTCTGAGGCAAGACTGCGAGAGAGAGACAGAGACAGAGACAGAGACAGAGAGAGAGAGAGACCCTCCTCCTCAAAGACTCTGGGTCTTTTCTCTTTTTTTTTTCCAACTTCAAATAAAAAAAAAAACAAAAACAGATTTCGTACAAAAGATATATAAATATATATATATAGAAAAAAAAGTTATTGTGACGGACGTGTCCGGAGGGGAACGGCAGAGTCGATGAAAAATGAGGACGTGTTTTTTTCTGAGATTAGAAAGTTGTTGTACTGCTTCACTGTTTGAATCTTTTCATACCCGATGAGAGTATTGAGAGAGGGAGAGGGAGGGAGGGAGGGAGGGAGGGGGGGAGAGTCCTGATTTAACGAGAAACAAAAGATGACGTAACCTCTCTCTCTCTGTCTCTCTCTCCGGTCTACACATACAGTACAAACACAAACACTCACTCACACACACACACACATACACAAATGTGCACAGAAAACAAGTCGCAAAGAATATCACGTACTATTCCAGGTCGGATTTGTTTTCCTTATTTCTTTTTTTTTTGTTTGTTTTTTGTTTTTTTGTTGCTTCCAAGAGAATGGAAAGAAAATGATTGTATGAACTTGGTTGTATGATATGGTCACAGGTCCTTTCAAGAAATCAAATTAATGAAGATTCATTATTAAGGTGTATTTTAAGTAGCCTTTGAGTTTGTGTATATAAGCTGTATTCATTTCTTTAAAACTATGAAGAGTTTTAGGCTTCACCTGTTTTTTTTTAAAGAATACCTTTTATGTTTTTCTGTTTCTAGGAGGTTTTTTTTTGTGATTCAAGAAAAAAAAGAAAGACAATTTAAGCACATTTTACTGAAGGAAGTTCTTTCATATTTTGTGTCCTACTAAATACTGGACAGACCCTTAACTAATCACTGGCTGTTCAGAATGTGGTTTTTCACAGACATTTTCAACTTTGGCCCCGCCCCCATTCACAACTTGTTTTTTTATACATATGATAGATAACAAAGTAGCACTCCAGTCGGGGCATAGCTTTTTTTGGCCATGTAGCAGAATGAGATGGCGTGAGCTAGATGCTACATGTAGCTCGTGGGATTAAAGTGAGCTACAGCAGCCCGGCGTCAACAAGAGGTAAAAAAAATGTGAAGAGAGGTGTACATACACACACTGTATTAAGTGGTTCCATAATCTGTAGTGGATGGGGGGGGAAAAACCAACTAGATTGTAGTAATCCCTCCACTCCCCCCCCCCCCCCCCCCCCCCCCCCAGTGGTCAGGCAGGTGAAGGTCCCAAATGTGATATTTGTTGAATTCCTCACAAAATCTCCCTGTGATAGAAACCAATATGTGACTTTTTTTTGCCAGATCCAGAGAAACCTCGTACCCTGTGACTCACTTTACGCCAAAAACGCCTTCATCGCCATCAACACACTCACACACACACACACACACACGCCGTCATCATCATGTAGACCATCGTTACTGTACCACACGCCAATGTCTCAGGAAGGAATCATGTTTTTGTGCTTGGCCTGTTCTTTGTATAATGTTCTGTGCTGCACCGCCCCCCCCCCCTGTCCGTCCGTCCGTCCGTCAATCACACATGCACACTCAAAACACACAAACACATGTCTGCTACTGAGCCCCTGGACTTCTTCTTCTTCTTCAATCGCTCACTTTTGTTTTGCCCTGGCAGACCAGGACTTTGCGTTGAGAGACACTGACCACGCGACGTCACGACACGGGACAACGCCAGCGTGGAGTCGCTTGGTGTGTTCCTCTTTTTTTGTTTTTCTTTTCATTTGTACGGTCAAAGCTGCTTTTTCCATCATTTTTTAGAACGTCACTCACGTCCAGAAACGGCGCACAACTTTTTTTTTTTTTTTCTCCTCTCCCTCCACGGCTAATCTGGAATAGCAACAGACGCACCGTCAGTCTGAGAAGTATGGAGTATGTTGCAATTTTTGTCAAGATTATCAAGCGACTTTGAAAAAAAGAAGAAAAAAAAACCAACAAAAAAAAGATAAAAAAATAAAAATGAACATTTAATAATTATTAAACGCTGTTCGTGTGTGTTGCTTTTCTTTCACTGCTGAGGAACTTTCTAGAAGCATAGCAACAAAGAGACTAATAATAAAGTCCCCCACGTCCAAATAGGAGTAGGAATCACAAGGTATCAAACGATACGGTAAGTGATACATGGTCCACGATACCAATAATATCGCGATAAAAAAAGGTGAAATTGCAGGATTTCTCTGTTTATTCACAACATGGAGAACAAAGTGCTTAAAGTCTATGTATTGAATGTGGATGGAGCATCTCCAACACTTTCCCGCTGTAAACTCCCTCTTCTTCAGCCAGATTGTATGTTATGCCGTTACCTACTTGATAAATACTTGACCAAGAAAATTTGACCTGACAATGACCTGAATCAAAGTGAGCAGCAAATTTAGAGTCAAGCATTCTCTTCAAAAGTGAACCAACGACTGGACTGAATAATGTTGTAGTCTCAGAGAATAAGCAGCTACAACCTCACTGATATGGACTGTTTTTGTCTCTAACCTATATCAGAAAAGGTTAAATTTTTTGTTTGTCCTGTACTAGTGTTTTATTTTATGTTGTAGCAATTGTCACTTGTAACCATTAGATGGTGCTGTTCAGCAAAAGGAATACATGAACAAAGTGCATTGCAGGGAATTATGTAAACAAGAACCAATTTACTATTGCTCTATAACCTTACTAAAACAGACTCAGTGTAGATTTACAGATAGTTTTGAAAGACACCAACAATCATTTTGTATCTAGGATAACAGAAGAGTCATTCTACTTGATGTGATGTGCATTAAGTCTGTACTTGACGTTAGTCTTAAGATAAGATAAACTTTAGTTATCCCTCAAAGGGGAAATTCACTTGTTACAGCAGTTAAGACAGACGTGTGCAGACAGCAAAATTAGACAACACAAACAAACAAACAAGGGATTAAAGAAAGGTAAAACAGAAAAAAAACAATAGTCTATGTGCATTATGTACAGATAAGTTATGGACATTACATACAGTGAATGAAGGCCAGAGAAATATTGCATGATGCAGGTAGATGCGTAAATAAATATAGTGAATATTGTGTATACAGACTCATTAAGAATATAGGCACTTTGGTAAGGTTACCTTTTTGATGGTAATTCAGACAAAAAGTTTGGATTTGTTGAGATTTTAAGCCCTAATAAGTATATGAAGTAGTCATAGGCTATTTTAATAAGGCAGTCCTGTGACATAAATTCACTTTTAGCTCAATTTTATTGGGTAGCCAGACATTTTACTGAAAGATATTGTAAAAGAGGAGGAATATCTACTTCACGACATTTGAATATATGTTCTGATGTGAGGGAGACTGCTTTTCTCGATGGAGATGCAATATTGACTTACAAAGATGATAAATACAGATAATGTATTTCTGATATGATGGAATTATGTCATATTTTTTTTTAAATGTGTTTATTCATTTTTAATTATATCATTTTAAATATGTCAATGAAATAAATCCTTAGAAATTCAAACAGATAATTTATGAGCGTCTAATATCAAGACAGCTACTTTTCTTTATCATCACCAAAGACACTATTGATCAATTGAAGAATCATATCAACATTAAGTGTATTTAATTGAAAGAAAACGTTCACATTATTGTTCTTTTACAGTTCAAGTCGTTCTCGTAAAGAAGCTCAGTGATTGGGCTGTACTTAACCCCGCCCCTCTGCGTAGCCAGTGACGTTACGACCAATCACAACCCTTCGCGCAAAATTTCAAACATTTTCAAACTACAGTCCCTTCACCGATGTGGTGTTGCTCCGCCAAAATCGTAAACAAAATAGTCCATTTTGTTCAAGTGCAAGATACATTCCGTAAGGCCAACAAACAAACATTTTAAAATAAAGCAACATAAACAAATCATACACTGAATCCCAAAACGGCCAGCTTATCCGTGTATTTCGGGAGTGTAAGTGCGTAAGTGTAGTTTGGCGGAGTGATACTAAAGTAGTAAAAAGCTGGAGGAGACGAGATACTACAAGGTTCCGCTATTAACCATTTACGTTAGCCACTCGTCCACGACCCGCTTAGTTAGCGGCAGGAAGTCAACTGTACTTTTAGTCTGGTATGATTTTATAGTTGAATAAAATTCTCTTCGACACGTTCCTGTCGAAGTTTATGGATTTAAAGAAGCCGATGTGTCTTTGAACGGATTTACAGGTGAGGCTGTAGCACTTATTATTCAAGGTTTCCAGCCGGTCCTATTTTACTATAACGCACGTTTTTTAAAAATCTATATTTCACGATAGTTTTTCGTGTCATTTTAAGTGCATTTCAACGATCAAATCGCCTGAATGACTTTAAACACACGTGAGTGATAATGCGACACTACACGTGGGGTTGACTTGTGTGTTTTAACTTGCTCGTTTGGTTCGGTTCGGTTCGGTAATATTCGTCAAGTAACAGTAACTAGCTAGTCAATGAGTTTGCATTTTTTTTTTTAAATGTTTTAATGCAAGTTACTACATTCAGGCTAATATGTTGTGTTTTTGTCTTTTAATCTAGTTGACGCTGTTGCAGTTTTGACATATTTATTTCCTTACGTTTCCAGGTAAAGTAACGAAAATGCCATTACATGGGAAAATAGTCGTGATAAAGAGGAGTGGAGGCGATGGCACCGAGTTTCCTCTCACTGCAACATGCTTGTTTGGAAGGTGAGTTACCTTTTTATTGACATGTTTTTTCTTTTATTTAAATGTCATGTCATCAGGTTTTAAGTGATATATATGTTCTTGTTTAGTGGACAAAGCAACACTCTGTGATGGAGTCCACATTTTGCATGTCTTTTTACACGACCGCGTGTCAGAGGTGCTGTAAAAACTCATCTGATTTGAAGGCGGGCCAACAGCTGCCGACGTCACAGTCTTTAAACACACGATGTCCACGACTGCAAATGAAACCCTATCAGTGTTGTAATGAAACTAAGTAAAAATACTGAGTTACTGTACTTAAGTACAAAATTCACGCATATGCACTTTATTTGTCTCTATACTTTATAAGTATCTCTGTTACTCATTACTACTGAATAAAATCAGAAGAATAGATGGTCGTTTTCTAGTCTTAATGAGCTGTTTTACACGACAGTTTTCACCCACTCACACATCTTTCATACCCATTTACACTCTGCAACATGGGGTTAAGTGTCTTGCTCAATATTGACACGTAAACTAGCAGAGTCTCGCCCTACCACTGAGCTACCATGGCCCAATCCTACCTAACCATTTTAATACTTTTACTTTTAAAATTCAAGTAAATTTTACATCAGAAAGTTACTTTTGATACTCACGTACAGTAAATGTCATATTATATATTATATATCATATTTTACTTGCACCCTCCCTCTATCAGTCCACTGTTCCCATCATTCTTTCCAAGACTACTTCTGTCGTTTATTCAATTTTTCTAAGTCGCTTTGGATAAAAGCATCTGCTTTATTATATATGTATGTATATATATATATATATATATATATATATATATATATATATATATATATATATATATATATATATATGTATATGTATGTATGTATATACATACATATACACATATATATATATATATATATGTATGTATGTATGTATGTATGTATGTAACTACTAACAGCAGTTGGTAAAGTCCACCCATCCATTATGAGCTGTACTCTCAATGGATTAAACTCAAATTTTAATTTTCATCGAGCACATTTAAAAACAACAGTGGTTGACCAAAGTGCTGTACAGAATGAAGTCAATGGCGATAAAATAGAACAGCACAAAAACAAAGTCGAGTTTAGTTTAGGCTTTGTGACTTCCAGAAGCAGCTGGTTCACTTCACACAAGAGCCACGATGCACACTATTGGACTTTGTGTCAATAATCAATACCAAGCCCCACGCCCCATTGTAGAGGTCATTTAGTCTCTTCTGTAGTGGAATGAACATGGTATTTTTACTCATGTGACAGCAGATGTAGATATAAATTTTCTTTATTGTGCAAAAAAAGGGTGCCAACATAGAAGTCAAGGAAAGGGCAGCTTATTTTACCTTTTGTAGTTTAAATTGAGGTGTCTTGGCCTGTTTTGGATAATATATTATAAAGCTAATATCAACCAATACCAGTGCCGTGCAGACAATAGTGTTTGGCTAAAATATGTCCATCACAGGATTTTTACACTTAAAGGCTCTCCAGCTCGTACAGTAACTTTCTAAATCCTCCAATATCCACTGCAGAAAATGACCCCTCGTGCTGTTGAGGGCAATTTGGGGTTGTAATGTTATGGCTTAGCAGGATTTATTTTTGATTTATTTCTTTTCAAAGTATTGATCTTAAAAGCAGATTCTCATTTTACTTGCATTCCTAAACGTGTAGGTCACTGCGTGTAGCGTGTGTGCGCGCATTTTTTTGTCTATTTTTTGTCGTGGGAAAACCAAATAACTTTTACCAACGTTACTACTTTGTTCGGTGTTGCCACTCACACAAGCAGTCGCCATTTTGTTGTTTTAAGAATCATGGGCATGTATGGGATGATGTAACCTGTAGTTCTCACTCATCCTTCCCTGTGTGCAACTGGGCTGAATCAAAACCAGCTTTTGCCTGTAAACATTGTGGTATTCACGTTGCATGCTGCTAAAGGTTTCATGTGGCCATATGTGTTTGTGTTCCAACAGGAAGCCTGACTGTGACATTCGTATTCAGCTACCTCAAGTCTCCAAAGAGCATTGCAGAATTGACTTGAATGAAAATAAAGAGGTAAATCAACTTCACTGAGCATGACCAAATTTAACAATATGGTACAATGATAAAGTGTGATTTGACAGCAGGAAACTTGTATTGGAAATGAGCAAAATCCCAGCTAACAAGTATTTCAATGATTTGGAATGGTTAAATTATGTCCATCTCTTCCAGGTCATTTTGACAAATATCAGCTCGGTGAATCCAACCCGGGTCAATGGAGAAGTTCTGCAGCAGTCGGAGCGTTTGAAACATGGAGATGTGATAACAATTATTGACCGTTCTTTCAGGTATGTTCTCTTCATATGCATAAAATATCAGTTATTGTTACTGATAAGACGCGCGTCTTCAAAAGCTTATAGTTTTTTGTCATTTTAGGTTTGAGTATCCACCAGCACCAACACCTAAGAAGAGGTTTTCTACAGGATGCAAAACTAAAACCCTTAAAGTAATTTAATTTTCTAAAAAAAATCTTTTATTGACTTTGCAGACTCTTGCTTCAGTCATGAAACATTTATTTATATTTTTACATCTAGGTTCTTCAAGAGCCACAAGTGGTGGACACTGTCACTGCTGAACCAGGAGAGAAGAGGGTCTCGGAAGTGTTCACAGGTGAGATTACATGATTTTGGTTATGGGTAAATAAAGAGGGTTGCTGCACAATTCATATATTCATTGGTGAATGGGACAAGTGTTATGTTATAATCTGTCGATTTGATATTTGGGGCCTATCATCTTTCTGTAGCTTAGTTCTTAATGCTTTAATTTAATTTAATTTGAATTGTCAAGTGCTAGTTGCTCATGCAAAGTTTTTTTTTGATTGAAAGATGGAACTAACCATGGCAACATCCAACGATCCCTGGAGAACACAGTGGAGGTGGAGTCCACAGGGGATAATAGCCTCCTGCAAAACAAGACCAACTCCCCCTTCAATGATCTATATCAAATGATCAAAAAGTCTCTAGATGTCAAGACCCCTATGAAGTCTTCTTCTGTCAGCCTGCTTCAAACACCGACATCAAGGTTTTGCACTCCAAAACCTGGGTCGGTCAAGAAAAATGACAAACCTGTCATTTCTACAGAGGCCAAGAATACTCCAATGAAAGATGACGCCAAAGTCCTTTCTGGAGCTGATGAAACAAAGGGAGAGGTTGAAAGTGTTGATAAGGGGACCCCAAAGTCTGTTAAGAAGGAGAGGAGGTCCCTCCAGCTTTCTACTGAGAATCCTGGTCCTGCAGTGGAAGAAGCTGATCACGCAACAAAGTCTGAAGCAACTTCACCTCAGAGAAGAAACCGCACAACCCCGCAGAGGTTTACTGTGCAACAGGTCGTCGAACAAGTGTGTGTGCAAACCCCGCCTAAGTCACCATTGAGGAGGAAAAGCAAGGAGGCCACGCCAGCCAAACCTACAGTGACACAAGAGCCAGAAATATCTGCTCCCAGCACACCTCAAACTCAAAGAGTATCACCACGGAACGTGGCAAAAGCAGAGAAAGGTAAATAAAAAAGTGGTTTTAATTTGAAAGTGTTTGAGCTATTTTACAATAATCCAAGCATGTGTGTTGTGTTTGGCAAAATCCATCATGTAATCTGTAACAATTAATTTTTCAGCAAAGGAAATGCCCAAAAAACGCAAAAGCGCTGAACTTGGAGCGGACTTGCACACATCGCAAATGAAGAGAAAGCGTGTTTCCTTTGGAGGTCTCTTGAGTCCAGAGTTATTTGACAAGCGCCTGCCTCCTAACTCTCCATTACGTAAGGGGGCCGCTCCACGGAGGAGCTTATGTCTCCCTAAAACCAAGCTGTCACTCCTTAGAAGAGCGTCAGCCATCGGCCTCGTAAAGGTAAAATTGTGACTCAAGTATCTACATGTTCATGAAGAATACAAAAAAAGATATTTGTAATAATGTGCAAAATGTATCTTGTTTGACATAGGAGAAAAAGGGGACTCCGTCACCTAAAAAGTCACCAAACAACAAAAATGTAACGCCTGTCAAGAAAACTCCAAAATCAAGGACCCCATCACCCAAGGCAGCATCTCCTGGCAAGAAAACCCCAAAATCAAGGTCCCCATCTCCCAAGGCAGCATCTCCTGGAAAGAAATCACCAAAATCCAAGTCACCTTCTCCCAAGGCAGCATCTCCTGGAAAGAAATCACCAAAATCCAAGTCACCTTCTCCCAAGGCAGCATCTCCTGGAAAGAAATCACCAAAATCCAAGTCACCTTCTCCCAAGGCAGCATCTCCTGGAAAGAAATCACCAAAATCCAAGTCGCCTGTTTCCAAGACTCCTGTGAAAAGAGGACGGTCTCCTTCAACCAAAATTGAAACGCCTAAGACTGCTTCCATTGTAACACCAGGTGAAACCCCCACAGTGCAAGGGCGCTTCTCTGTGTCGCACATCACCACTCCCTCTCCAGTTGCCGAAGGTGCCATTTCTGACCAGATGCCTTCAGTCCCTGTGACCCCTAAGATTCCTCTGAACAGGAAGAGCATGAAGAGCAACGCAAAGAAGACCCCGTCTGTTGCCAAGAGTGCTGTAAAAGTCATGCGGAGGAGTGGCATTTCACGGGCATCAATGAAGTGTATGTAGATTTATCATTTTAACACCCTTTACATTAAAACAATCATCTTTTTAAATATTTTTTAATGAACAATTGTTACAGTTGTTGGACCCAAACTGTTAAGCACATGTGCTACTGTATGTGCAGTAACTTTCAAGGCTGTTTTATAATTAATCAAGAATGAAGTTGATCTATATTTCTTCTTTCATTTCAGTCAAAAATTCCTGGGCAAACATTGTGAAATTTGGACAAGTTAAGGCTCAAGTTGCTGCCCCAGCCAAGAAAACGGTCGTCAAAATAACGACTAAGAAGGCTGTGCCCAAAATGCAGGTAAAGTAGGCTGTTGTATTTCAAGACTGTGTTGTTACCTTGTTGGACATTTTACATATGCAGAAAATAAAACTGGCTTGTGTTGACTTCATAAAATCTTATTTACTAAACTGAAAATCAGAAATATGTATGTATATTCCTCTTCCTTGATGTCTATATACTCCATGAGTTAAGCTACATTGTAAAGAGCTAGAGAAGAAATACATACATTTAAAAACATTTCCAAACATTCCATTCTTTTGCCATTTTAAGACAAATATCAATGTTTTTTTTTTAATATGACTAAGCCGCTTACTTGATCTCTATTGGGCACCATTACTGCAGTGACTGCAATTAATTGTTTTTTTTTCTTAATTTTTCCAGACACCTGCAAGAAAACTCCATGGTCATGTCAGCACTGGGCACGCCAACTCACCTGTGACCATTGTTGTGGGCAAAGCTCACAAACAAAGCCTTTTGCAACCAACTGGTGCTGCACCAAAAGTGGTCGTCAATGCTGCCCTCTCAAAAAAGAACATGAAAATGGATGAAGACTTGACTGGTAATAAAAACCTTTCTGGTCTGGTTATTGCACTGGCCTACGGACTTAATTTATTTATTGTTTCTTGACATGTTCTTGTTGTACTTTGTTGTTTCAGGCATTTCTGAAATGTTTAAAACACCTGTAAATGAAAAGAAGAGGAAATCTGTCCTCGATTGCAGTGCCCCCAAGACCCCATTGGGAGTTGTTGGCACGTCGGTTGTCGAACCGTCGGTTCTCAACACACCCGAGGAGCCAGGTACAGTGTGTTATGCAGTTATTTCACAAATGCACATTTTATGGTGATCACCATCATCATAAACCTGGAAGACTACGTGGTGCAGATTATTAGTTCCCATTCACAGATGGGTTTTTCTTCATAATATTTACAAGCTTGTTAATGATGTGCTATTTATTTTACAGGAGAAATGATTGTGTCGCCTCTGAGTGTAGCATCTACAGTGAAAAGCAGAGAATACAACAGTGAAGCAGTGCAACGCCTCCTAAACGGCGATGAAGAATCTAGCTTTGCCCTTGAGATCTCTGATTCAGAGACCCAGCCTGAATCCAGTGAACAGCAGAGTGCAGAATTGAAGCCGACCACTGTAATGACCCCAAAACAGAAGCCAGAACAACTGCCGTGTCTCACTGGAGTGAAGAGGATCATGAAGACGCCAAGACAGAAGGCCGAGCCTGTTGAAGACCTCAGAGGAAAGCTTCTTGCAACTCCCAAACAGCAGAAGCCTACAGAAATACAAGAGTGCTTCAGTGGAGTAAAGAGAATTTTCAGCACCCCACAGCAGGAGCCTGAAGCTGTTGAAGACCTTCAAGGAAAACTCCCAGAAAACACTCCCAAAGCTTTAGAGGCTGGTGATGTGAGCCTTATTGTATCTGAAACAGAAAACAAGATGAACCAAGATGTGGAGAGCCACCCAATGGTGTGTCTTACAGATGTCGAGAGAGTAATCGAGGAGCCACAGGACGATATACCAGAAGCAACTGATGATACTTCTCATGTCAGCGTGGTAGAAGGTAAACTAATCAATCTTTGTGCCATTTCTTGTTTTTAGAAGAATGTAACACTAAATCTGAAACATGGAGTGAAAATGAGACCCTTTTTTTTCGATTCTCGGGTTGACTCCCCTTTAATTGTTCCAAGTAATTTGTGTCCTGGAAGTGAATGAATATCAGGGCATGTCCTGCAAATATAAACTCAATGTTTTGTTTTTTCCTTTTCATTTTAGAAGCTGATGAAGCTCTGCTGAGTGGAGATGAGGGTCCATCATCTCATGCCATGAAAACTGTCTCTCCCACGGCCACCGATGATGTATCTGAGGAACCACCCAAAGTGGATGCAGCAGTTGAGAATTTATTCAACAATCAACCAGAAATGGAGATCACAACTGGTGAAGTCACAGAGATGGAGGCACCAGTGGAGTCTGAAGTAGCAGAGAATAAACAAGAGGTGGCTGAACAGCCTGCAGATCTGGTTGCTCCTGCCCCAGTCAGAAGGGAAAGAGGAAAGAAAACTGAAGCCACAGCACCACCCGCAGTTAGAAAGACGAGAAACGGAAAGAACGCTGATGTCACAGAGGAAGAAAGTGCCCCCCAGCCTTCTAAAGTTGCAGTTCAGCCGAAAAGGGGAAGAAATGCCAAAAAAGTTTCTGATGATCCAGCTGAAATGGTGCCAGAGGCTGCTCCTGAAACGCCTAAGAGCAAACAGATATCCACAGTAGACGTCAACCTTACTGTAAATGATGGTGCAGCACCTGAGGAAATAGCTGTCTCAAAGCCCAAGAGAGGAAGAAAAACTAAACAACCCGAAGCCACTCGGTCTGTGCCAGAAAAGCAAGATGATCCTTGTGCTCACAGTGATGGTGTTTCCCAAGCTGCCATTGATGAAGGTATGTAATGTATACTCATTTCAAGGAGAGCTGTCCTTTTCACATTTTGATGTCCTATTTAATGTACTGTAATTTAAAACTTTGAGTTAACCTTGTCTCCATTTTGCTCTGTGTTTCTGTAGTTGCACCTGAAGTCTGCACTGACGTGCTGGAGGTTATGCCCCCAACAACTGATGAGACCAAATCATCAGCAGATGTCCAGGAGACTGTTCCCCAGGCACCTGAAACCGAGAGCTTACCCCAAGTGGACACTGAAGCAAATGCAGCCGTTGTCCAGAAAAAATCTCTTCGCGGTCGCAAAGCAAAATTGCCAGAATCCAAACCGGAGGAAACGGACCTTTCAGAAGAGCCTGTTGTCGCTGCTCCGGTAAGAGGAAGAAAAGGGAAGAAAACTGAAGCAACTGCACCACCTGCTGTCAGACAGACGAGAACCAGAAATGCAAAATCCCAAGAAAGCACCTGTGATGATAAACCTGAAATTGCCCCAGAGGTATGTGTGGAACCACAACCCATGGCTGAGACATCCCCTGAAGAGGCTCTGGTAAATAACAATCAGAAAGAAAGTGAATCCACTGTTGAAGAAGCTGCTGTGAAGCCCAAGCGAGGGAGGAAAGCTAAACAAACGCCTGTAGAGACATCTCAACCAGAGATGGAGAAAACTGAAGTCGTGGCTGATGAGCAGATAATAGCAGATCCTCCACAGCCCATTCCCATTGCTGTAAAGCCCACTAGAGGAAGAAAGGCAAAACCTGATGCTGTTAAACAAAATGGAGTTGCAGAAGTGACAGCTGTTACCGAGGAGACCAAGCAGGTGTCTCAACTCCCAGCCAGGGCTAAGAGGGGAAGAAAGGCAAAACTGGAAGAAGAGGAGAAAGAAATCGAGACTTCTGATGTACAAGAGCCAGTTAAAAAATTAAGAAAAAACATCAAAGTGGAACAAGACAACATAAAATCAATGGGAGAAGAAATAGTTGAAATGGCTATCCCTCTAAAGGCTGAAGCTTCATCTGTTCCTGAACCACAGGAGATGAGTGAACAGGTCATTGTAACTGCAAAACCCAAGAGAGAAAGAAAATCCAAGCAATGCACTGAGAGTGAAGCCACTGAGGACCAAGAGGTGCCTGCTGTCAAGTCCACAGAGAAACCTAAACGGGGCAGGAGAGGAAAAGAAACCGCTGAAGTGGATGTGGCTACTGTTGACGCACCAGAGGCGGAATCTGACAATCTGCCAGAGGCTCAAGAGAAAAACGCTGAGCCAGATGCTCCCGTCATTAAGACTACTCGGGGAAGAGGGGTGAAAACATCTGTGAAAAGTGAGGATTCACAAGTCGTTCCAGCTAAGAGAACGCGCAGAGGTGCCGCTCCTCCTCTTGAGGATGTCAACCCAGAACCCACTGTCCAGGATTCATCAGTTCCAGCATCAGTCGAACCCGTCAAGAGGGGAAGACGGGTGGCATCGGCGAAACCCGCAGCAAAGGAAACACAAGTGAGCAGTGACCAGGCAAGTCTTTCTGAAGATTTAAATGGTAAGGCTGAAGAAGAAGACGCCAAAATGACCAAAAGATCTGTGCGGTGGAAACCGCAATTGGAAGTCTTTCCAGTCCCAAAAGTAACGCCAGTGAAGTCCGCTCGAGGCAGGAAGTCAAAACTTGTTGAAGCTGAAAGCAAAATCGATGCAGACAAAGCTCAAGATAAGAATCTCTCGGACGAAGTTGTCGAAGCTCAGCCCATCAAGAGAGCCAGGCGGGGGGCAAAGGTGGCTGATGAGTTGGAGTCCTCAAGCACGGTGGAACCTCAGAAAGGTGCTGAAGCCGAGACGCCGCTGAAAACCCGAAGAGGAAGATCTGCCAAGAAATAACTTGTATATATATTCTTAATCACAAGGACTTTCTTGATTTATGTTTTATATTTTAAATTTTATGGCATTTAGAGAGTAGTTTTATAGACCTATAATTGAAGCACTCATTTGTTCCCCCCCCTCTCCTTTGCTTCAAAATGCAGGGAATCTTAATCATTATTTTATGGCAAGTTGTATGTTGTTAATTTGTTGGAATGTGCAACTGTTGTGTTTGTGGTTGGAAAAAAGTGGTTATTAAATTTTTTATAGACAAACTGGTGTTTTAATGTCTCTTCAATGCATATGTTCAGTGGTTTGAAAGGTAACGCATGTAAATGTTTTACATATTTTGTCAGTTATGTGACCTGAAAGCATTAAATGGATAATACATAGGTGTTCAAATTGTGCTTCTCTTGCATTTTAAAGTTAAATAAGATGACTAAATTGTAATCTGTAGTTTAGATTAAACAGACGACTAATTGAGTGAAACATTTACATTTAAACCATAGCAGTACGGTTACTATGGTTACTGGGATCCATTTTAACCCGTTTGAAAAAAATGTACATCGGAACTGAAATGCAACGATAGAACAACCCGGATCCTTTTAGGAGACGGACTGTGGGCAAACGTTTGGTTAACGCTGGAGGGAGATTTGAGAGGCGCGTGCAGCACAGTCGGCCGCAAACTTGTCTGAGGACATTTCGTGCTCTATTTTCCTCCGTTAAAGTTATATTGTTTTATCTCTCGGCATCATGGAGTCAAACAGTGACATTAAAACGACACCGAAAGGCTTTCACTGTACACTCTGCAATGTCAGTTTACCGAACCGTAAGTAACGTTAAGCTAACCGAGCGTCACGCGGGTAATTTACGAACATCTGAGGAAAACTTTGTGATGGACTAGAAAAATCATGTTCCCTTGTCTTGAAACGATTTGTCATGATATTTTTTTGTTCCCGTGTCAGCTTTGCTCACATTTTCATGTCCTACAGTTCCTAGTCTGGAGCAGCACGTGAAGGGGCGCAAACACCAGACACTGAGCACTGTGCGACACTCAAGGAAGACCCAGGAGGAGCACAGTGTGTTCGTCAGTGGCATCAAGCCTGAAGTCTCTCAGACTGAGTTAGCAGACTACTTCCAGAAGTTTGGCTCAGTCTCAGATGTCATCATGGACAAAGACAAGGTCAGGCAGCTCTTAACAATGAGATACAACTACTAGGGCTGCGCTATAACAGGGAAACGTGCATTAATATGTATTGTTCTTCAGTACAGTAAGTCTTCTCATTTCTCTGTCCATAAACTAGTTTGGTGTTGCAGTATAAGGTGGGGTTTAAGTTGGTGTGC
This sequence comes from Solea solea, assembly GCF_958295425.1. Lineage (NCBI taxonomy): Eukaryota > Metazoa > Chordata > Actinopteri > Pleuronectiformes > Soleidae > Solea > Solea solea. The sequence continues at coordinate 3,197,503 of NC_081154.1, forward strand.
TAGGCTGCCACATTGGAAGCCTAGCACACCAACTGTCTGTCTCTTTTGTGATGTATATTATATAATATTATTATGTTGATATCATTTATATTTTTTCACTCCATGGTGCAGCCCTAAAAGTTGCTATTAAAACCCTTACAGTTCCCGTCACTGATGAACCGCAGTGTGTTCTGACTGTGACGTGTCTCTCTGCACTAACAGGGTCTGTACGCCATCGTGCAGTTCAGCGAGAAGGAGAGTATACAGGCCACCCTCTCCTGTGTCGAGCACCAGATGAAGGGCCTGAAGCTGCGCATCAAACCGAGAGAGAAGAAAGAATTCAAGTTGATTCCCAAGAAGAGCGTCTCCGACAAACAAGTTCTCGACCGTCTCAAACCTCAACTGTGTCAGTTAGTGTCTGTAAGTAGTTGTACTATATATAACGTTAGGCTTATTACAAATTAAGTGAGGTTTTGGGTGTATTGTATGTGTTAGAGAAGCCTTTTTAAAATAGTTTTTTGTGTGTTTTTATAGCGTCACATACATGTATGATATCAAGGTGGCTTGTCCTTCCTTCTCCTTCAGGTCGATGCACAGATGCAGTTTGTTGTCGAGCGATTTCAGCTCGGAGAAAATGAAAAGAAGACCAGAGGCTTGCTGGTTCAACTGCTGCAAGAGGTTTTCGTTGAGTTTTTTCCAGGTAACCTGTGCAAACACACACATGCATAGTCATTTTCTGAATTATTGGTTTATAATTATCAGTGTGTGAAAGTCTGGTTCTCTCACATTTTTATATTATGTATGTATGTGTGGCAGACAGCCAGATTGTCCCATTTGGTTCATCCGTCAACACTTTCGGCGTCCACTCCTGCGACTTGGACCTTTTCCTGGACCTGGAAAAAACCAAGATGTTCCAGGCTCATGCCAAGTTCACCACAGAACTGGTCTGATATTTTTAATAAACCCAGACCATTTATATGCATATATTGGATAGTGGAGAGATGATGTGCATTGAATTTAAATTCTCTTTCCTCGTCTTTTCTCAGGAAAGGGGGGAGGGCATGTCAGATGACGGTCGCTCCGAGGACTCCATCCTGTCTGACATTGACTTGTCCACGGCTTCACCGGCTGAGGTCCTGGACCTTGTGGCTATGATCCTGAAGCGCTGTGTCCCCAGCGTGCACAAAGTAAACGTGGTCAGCAGCGCTCGCCTCCCTGTGGTCAAGTTCCATCACCGTGAACTCAATCTTCAAGGGGACATCACTTTAAACAACAGGTCAGTCGCTGATTTGCGTAGCAGTTGTATATTTTATCTTTATATGTTCAGCAGAATAACTGTTTTTCTGTTTTTTTCCCCCTTAAATCCATGTCCGTCACCAGACTGGCTGTAAGGAACACCCGTTTCCTCCAGCTCTGCTCAGGGATTGAGGACAGACTGAGACCTCTGGTGTACACCATCCGCTACTGGGCCAAGCAGAAACAGCTGGCTGGTAAAATAAAATGACTTGTATCACAGCGAGACATTTCATTGTTTGCTCAACAGATGTCACTAGAACATCAGTATTTCTTTGTGATGTTGGGATCTAGTGGAGGCAGCACTCGTATATATTCCTATTAGTATTTTTATGTTGTAATGTTACGGACAGACTGTCCTGATATAACATCAAACCATCATGTTCTTCACTGAAGAGCACTCTGATGATTACTTTTGTTCCATTTGATGAACAGTTACCACCATGGCGGTCGACGCAGCTTTAAACGAGGCACTTGTGCAGGATGATTGGCATTAATCAGAGAATCATTAAGATAGCCTTGTGTAGCCACGTTCAACTGCAATGACCTTCAACTCAAAGGCTAATTTTATTATTCAGGCTACAGGACACACGTGTGTATAGAGAAACAACCTTTTTTTATTGCCATAAACTCAACATCCCTTGTATATTATAAACAATTATGCATCATTTTATTGCTCATAAGTGAAAGACTGTCTAACTGTAGATGTACACCAGTGTAACAAACTCATTCCTTATTATTTTGGTTTTCATTTGTCACTAACATAGTCTTTTAAAATTAAACTTAATGTATTGGATTTCCTGCCACTCACACGTTGTGCTCTGTGACGTGTAGGTAATCCCAGCGGCGCCGGTCCTCTTCTCAACAACTATGCCCTGACGCTGTTGATCATCTTCTACCTGCAGAACTGTGAGCCTCCTGTTCTCTCCACAGTGGACCAACTCAAAGACATGGCCTGTAAGTGCTCCACTCATCTGCTCCTTCCGCTTATGCCTGAACACTTTCATTTGTGATTTTTATTATCTTTGATCTGCAATCTAATCTTTTAAGGTCGACCTCCATTCAAATATTTGCTGTGATATATTAAAAATAAGATGGGACATGACACCATGAAGTTATTATCTTCTCTATGAGACATTTCCAACATGGACGTATTATTTTATTAATTGATAAATTGAAGTGGCAGTAGATAATTGGTAAAGTGGGTCACTCTGCTAGTCCACATGTGTCATATGTCCCAAGGTGTTTATGAATACAGACCATTTAATATTTAAAGAACAATTAAATTGCAGCCTATGTGATGCCATTTGCTTTGTTTCTGTCTTAATTTAACTGTAGGTTTATTGTATTGCATGCATTTTGTTTAATATTACATTACATTACGTTATTAATATCTGAATTGTTTACATTTTCAAAACTTTGTTACCTTTCAACTTTTTTTTTTGTCATTTACTTCATTTACATCTTGTTTGTTATTGTTGTTGCAGGTGAAGAGGAAGAATGTGTGATTGAGGGCTGGAACTGCACCTTCCCCACTCAGCCTATTGCAGTGCCCATCAGCAAAAATACACAGAGCCACAGTAAGTGAGATTAATTCTGAATAAATATGTGAGATTTATTATTGAGAAAGTTAGTTTAAATTGGAAATAAAACGTTAATGGGACTGGCAGTAAATCCATAATGATAGTGATACAATTTTCGTCACCGTGTTTAAATGTTATGCCTCAGATTTGTGACAGTGTTTGTTGTTTCCAGTCTAATTAAGACATTTAGAGCCACCATTAACGACTTTCTTCAATGTTCTTTCTGGAGAGAAACTCAGTCTTGAACTGTCTGACATTTTATTGCAATCATTTTCAATATCAGCTGAGTTGAAACTTTGTCTTCGTAACGTTTTTGGCCATATTTCCAACCGCAAAACGTAATCAAAATTGTGTTTTCTCTTTCAAGGCACTCTGCTTTCTGGCTTCTTCTCCTTCTATGCTAAGTTTGATTTTGCTGGTAGCGTCATATCTGTGAGGGAAGGACGTACTTTCCCTATCACCGATTTCCTGAGCAAGAATAAAGACGAGGAGGCCACACAAGAGCCCAGTAGGATCCATCACCACAGTCCCAAACTGGGCCCCTTAAATCTCCTGGACCCTTTTGAACTGTCCCACAACGTAGCCGGAAATCTGAATGATCGCACGCAGCGTTGCTTCCAGAAGGAGTGCCAGGAGGCTGAGAAGTATTGCCGCAGCCTGCAGTACCAGCGCAAATCCACCAAAGGGAAGTCGTGGGGCCTGGTGCGCTTATTCACCCCCCATGGGGAAGTCCCGCATACCAAAGTGGAGCAGCTGACCATTAGCGTTCCCTTCAAATCAGCGCTTCTCCCTGAAGCGCTGCGTAATCAGCTGCACGCGGCGGGAGATGGTTTCCGGCTGCTCTGGTTTCAGAAGGTTTGCGCTGCTGTGGAAAGTGTTCTCAAAAATGTTCTCAGGTGTCACGTGACTCCTCCCACAAATTTCAGCACGGGTGAGGATTGGGCTGTAAATGCTGCAGAGGAAATGGAGACAACCTCTTCTTCCCTGAGCACATCATTGAATGACAGCTATGACAGCGTCGAATCCCAAAACGAAGCCAGCCCCGCGGGCACAGCTGTGGTCGGTGCCAAGAGGCCGCTGTCTCCTGACATAGACGCATCTGTGTCACCTCAAGGCAAAAAGCAAAGGCTGACGAGAAGAGGCAAACCGAAACTCCCAGCCTGGACCTGTTTGCAGAGGCACATGGTGTGGGCTGGGAGGAGGAAAGTGAGAAGAGAACTCATCAAAGACCCGGACGCGAGGCCGGAGGGCAGCTGCGTGCAGGTGGAGTCCCGGGTCACGGCTCACATCATTGAGAAAGAGCCAGAGCTCAAGGAGCCGCTGGAGTTCAAGGTCGAGCCGCAGGTGGTGGGTGAGACGGAGAGCACAAAGGCAGTGCTCCACCTAGAGCCAACCAGTGACAATGCAGGTCTTTTTAATAACTTCTTTCATTTCCTCGACGCCTTTTTACCCAAGATGGTGGAGACGTTACTACAGAATGAAACGGGTGTTGTTTAAGAGGAGCCACCTGTTTGTCATAAGTTGGACTGAGACTTTTTTTGTTTATTTATTTTCAATGAGATATTACTGCTGCATTAATGATCCTTTGAGAGTGGAACACAAAAAAAGGCACTTGTGGCTAAACAAGTCGACCGCGATACTGTAAGATTATGTGTTTGGGCTCCGTCCTGAGTTTTTCTTTCATGTGTATTGTATATATTATTATACCTTTTTATATAATGAGTTTGTTTCAAAGTTAGATTTTCTAATCAAGCCTACTATTTTTGTTTGTGGTGTGACTTGTTTAAGTGAATTTCTGTTTATAGTTAATAATAAAACTCTGAAGGGAAACTGCAGTGGCAGATAAATCATGTGCATAGCACCTGTTGTCTTCAAACGAATAAAAAAAAAAAGTAATTGTTAATTGTTTGTCATTCTAGAAAGTCTTGTGAACATGTATATGTATGTACAGACTTCTTCTGCCTTCAGGCGTCCTCTCTATCGATGCTTTGCTCCGCCTCTCGACGCCGTCTGCCAGAAAAGGTTCCATGGTGTGAAGCTGTTATCCAGTCTGGTGTTCACTCATAGGACGGAGACAGATGAGTGTAATTACTGGGGCCGGCAGACTGCTTTATTAACATCATTCATCTCACTCTTAAAGGAAACATGGCGATGGCCGGCAGGTTAGATGGGGACATGGAGGAGGAGTTGGGTGTGATAATGAAGATGTTTAAGACGGTGTGCTGCAATAAATTCATAGTCCAACAGCAATTAGAGTGTAATTTGTTGGAACTATCAGAAAATGGAAAAAGAACCAAGGTAACTAAAGTTTGCTGCCAAATCAAAAGTTTATTTTGGCTCAAAATATTGCAATTAATTTGTGTTTGTATAAACAACAAAACTTGTCAAAGGGAATTCTATAGGGTATGCTAGTATTTTATTTATTGTTAGTTTATTGGCTGAATCACAGTTCTCATATGTTCATATTTCTGTGGTACATCACTCGAGCATCAGCTTCTTTCTTTTTCACTTGCACTCCAGGCCACTTCAGTGTCACAACCACATGTTTTTCAAAAAATGCTCCTGATAAATGGCCTCAGTCTCCAAACACACCTTTAAGCCAGAGAGTCAAAGTGATAGATAGGAGTGATTGTATTTGCTACTGGCTGAAAACGAGAAAAACAAACCTCCAACAACCTGATTCTCCTCGGGTTTATCCCTCATCAGTGAAAATGTACTGTTAAAATCTTTGTAAAGATTCACCGCGACACTTGGGACACACGGTTGCTTTAGGTATTGACAACCATTTCAAATACATGTCGCTCATTTCCTGCGATAATGATTAAGAATTGATTATGGAGGGTGCGCCATATTCTTCATTTGCAGATCGGCAGAAATAAGGAACACGTGGATTTCATGTTCGGTGTAATTGGCGTCCATCGGGATGAGATCCTGAGTCACTCCCCCAGAGACCTGAGATCTCCACCGCCTGCAGGCCGTGGGTTATCAGCTGTTTGCTGCTTCTGTCCAGGTCACTGTGACTCATGAACACACTGATTCACTTCTCCCAAGTCGTTTTGTCTTGTAATGTCATGCTGCAGAATTATGTCTGGGGATGTTGAGAACAAGTGAGTAAGACTCTGACAGATTTTTGAAGCACACCAACGCTCTTGAGCAATGTCCTATTACAACATTCTGGACATCTAATGATCAAACCTTTGTCTAACTCTGATTTACCTGCAGCTGGATGGCTCGACACCGTCATGACATCAAATCTGTCATGAATTTCCAATACAGACATTATTCTGATAAAAGGTTAGTTTTTTTTTTGTTTGTTTTTTGTATATTTAACAGGTGCAAGAATCAAAAAGATCATAATAAGTATTGTGTTATAGAAACCCGGCAAAAGATGCAATTTTAAATATGTATGTATAATAATTATAATAATCATTATTATTATTATTATAACCCTAATGAGACATGTCATATTGCTTATGAGCTCAATCTGAGGAAAAATCTGAGCAAAATTAAAAAACCCACTAAACCCAATAAAAGACTTAGCGGATTGATTCGCTTAGAACCAACTCAACCCAATTAACTACATAGTGAATGTTGTGTTCAACCTTATGTCTCACATTGTAAACAAACAAACATTTAATTATGAATGAGAAGGCTGTCTCAAATGCAACCTTTCAAAATGAGCTAATAGCTAGCTATGCTGTAGCTATGCAGCTAAACTAAAGTTAGGTACGTGTAGGCATTAGCTAGTTAGCTAGCTAGTACTTTTACGTATGATAAAGTATTTTTTACCTCTTTGAAACAACTTTGCTGTTAAAATACACTTGTCTTGATACATAACCATCTAACTTGAATCATTCCTCCATTTATTATTTATCATTATTATTTATTCCATCATTTGTGACCCTCACATGGAGGGTCTACCTCTTTGTCCTCCATGTGACGGTCACAGGGCTCCTGGTGCCAATCCCTGACCAGTTCAAAAACATAATGCTGTTGAAGAAGACCTGAAACTAGTGGTTGAGACCAGTATGGACGTCAGGAAAATGTTCAGCGATGCTGTAAATCACGTGGAAAGTAGAAGCTAATTTTCCCATAGACCATCTAACAGTTTTGCAACTAGTGGAGTGGAGACACACCCCCTGGTAGTCTTTCAATATATTGTTACTTTCCAATTGGCTTGTGGGAGGAAACCATATTCTATTTTTAAAAAACAAAATCCTTATTATCATAATTGTATCATGAATCTCAATCTTTTTTTGGTCAAGATTATCACGACATGAAACGTCCCCGTCATCCCATGCCTACGAAGTGACACTTTGTGGCCCCTTTTTGGGCCAATTATACTCATGAGGTACTGTTCCGGTGGCGGGCAGCCATCAACCCCCCATTTTTGTCCCCAGAGCCGTGCAAACAGACCCGGCTGCCTGAAAAGCACTCTGTTCATATTAGTGGCTTCCCCACTCTGGTGGAGATAAGGCTAAGTAAAAATGCATAATCATTTCCCCCCTTTCTCTCTGTGATGACAGGAAGGAGTCAGACGTTCTCCTGGGAGATTGCTCTTACACCAGAATGGACGTTTGTACGAGTGTCTCTCTGTCTGTCTGTGTGTGTGTGTGTGCGTGTGTGTGTGCGTGATGCAAATGGAAACATGGGTGGTTTTTACCATTGAGGAGAAAAGCTTTTAAGGCCACATTTCGAGGTGTGCGGGTAGATGTGTGCAATAAGTAGATTTCCAGCCTCGTGACTTGTTATTGGTCTGAGATTATGTCAATTGTACACGTCTTACCTGACATTACTGCAGCTGGTAAAAGCTGATGAGAGTGACAAAGGTGAGAGGAAAACTTTTGAGGTTTCTGACTTCGTCTTCCCTTCAATAACAATCCTTCCCCCAAATGCTCTTGTGGAGAGCATTAGCTGGGGTTTATTTGACTGTGAATACTTTAACTGTCTGCTCTTTCCTTTATCTGGGGGCTGTTACCTTCTCTGTGTTTACCTCCAAACACTGGGCCGAGGTAATGAGTTTGTCTTGTGCATTTGTTGTTTCTTGCCATTGACTTTTATGGCCAGACAAGTGAATGCAGAGAGGTTGATCACTGGAGTGGAATTAACTAAATGGTCAGGGCGGCCACTGTTAAGCTGCGGTGAATGGGCGATCACAGCATCGGAGATCCACGAATTGGCAGAGATTTATTTCTTATTTAATGAATGAATTTCAACATTTAAGCTGTTTCCTCATTTTTATTTGAAAACATTTGGCTCATTTGAAAACCATCATTTTCCAATTGAGGTTATTTGGCATCACTTAACCTGATGCAACGGCGCACTAATTGTCCCTTGATATCAGATTGACTTATGGTACAATACTCGCCTCCAAATGGATCAGTGCAATCTAGGTGTAATACCACAATCCACTTACAGCCTTTATTGCACAGTCATATACACTTTAACTGCTTGTTTATTGTTGGCCGCCGCAGCAGCAGCAGCAGCAGCTGCAGCTCTGCTCCTGTGGCTGACCCTGTAGATTTATGTCCAAAATCAAAGTTCTGACATGGGTTTAGGGACAGACAAAAGAAAACCCACAGGTTTTTACGACGATATAAACGGCACATGAGAGAGAAGCCGTCATGACGTCCCCCCGCGGAGCCAGTGTGGTGTTACTGTAGGTCGTACGGCAACATACGTTTCTTTGATTTACACATTTACACATTAACTGTATTATCCTGCAAAACTATAATTCCAACCTCACTCACGCTCTCTCTCTGGTGTCTCCTCTGCAGCTCTACAATATGTCATGTTATTGTATTCTCACGAGCTGCTGAAGTCCCCGTGTGTCCCACACAATGCCGTGTAAGTAAACATCTTCAGTTTGATCGTAGTCACAGATTTTGTTGCATTCCCCTCTCATGTCGGCAGCAGTGCGCTGACATTAAAAGCTTAAAATGCCCCATGAAGAAATCGGATTAAATGAGTGCAGTTGTATGATTTTAATGTGTTTAAAAGTGCTTGTATTTATACAAGCACTAACGAAGTAACGATTGAACTGAATAGTTTCCTTATCAGGTGGAAGAGTAAAATAAGTCTTTGCCTGCAACGCGCTTATGTGCGCGACTGTAAAACAACCACCTCTTCATTGCAATTCCATTACAATCTCTTCTTTATGTTATAGAAGTAGTGGTTCTTACAGTCATGGGGATGGTTTTCCTTCCATAAAGACATTTAATTCCCCTGTTTATTGTGGCTACATGATTTAAAACTACAAATATACTGTAAATAAATGAATTCTATTAGAACTCGCTGTGAGAAATTGTCCAAAAAAGATTAATTTACTGCCCTTGTATTTCCTATTGTCTGAAGCAAAACACAAAAATGATTGTGTTAATGATTTATTAATGATAATAATAAATGATTATTTGCTTATCTTCTCAAATAATGCTTTTATTCTGAAAAAATATGAACTGATTCAAATAAATTCTGTTGCAAGAAATGTCAATTAAACTAAATACAAATGGAAACACTGCTGTTGTCATGGAGACAGCCAGGTTTGTCCGCAAAATAACTACTTATGCATTTGTTGGCTCAAAGAAGAAGCAGAAATTCTTAAAATTGAAATGATGCATGATAAATATCAATATACGAGTGTGAATATTTCACACTCATTTGTCTTCATAACAGGCTGCTGATTAAAGTCTGATGAAGATACAATGTTTTGGCCCAATATTCAATTGCTTACAAAAAAACAGTCAAAAGACCCGTCCAGTGTAGGCTATTAAAGATGGTATGGAATACAAAGGGATCAATATTTGGTAATGAAAAACAACAAATCATACAATGATTGTAGTGACTATACACTTAATATTTAATAATTTGTCTTCACTTTCTGCCGAGTAAAAAAAAAAATTCCACACACAAACAAGAAGAAGATTCCCTCCAGTTTGGCAGATGAGTCTCAGTTTGCTCGTCTGTGTCTTGTGTGCAAACAATCACGGTCCCACAGAGACGAGTGCAGGTGCACTGGAGGTCGAGTGATGATCCCGAAGGCGCCACGGACTGAACAGTAGACCGTGAAGATCTAAGATAAACAGGAGCCACCGCACTCGTCGTAAATGTGAGCGATTACGTTGGACTCATCCTCGGCACTTGAGACCTGAAAGGTATTTGTGGACACAGCCCGCAAAGTCACATCAGTGTCATCCGTCCACACCATCACTGAATGTCTCAGAGAGAGAGAGAGAGAGAGAGAGAGCAACATATGACGGTTCATAAAAGTCATATTTGATCCACTTACACCTCAGTGAATCGTTTAACTCAATCACAAGACAAACGCTGGGCTGTAATGACTTTCACTGAAGTTGCTGCTGTTTACACACGTGAGTTTGTGCGATGTGAAGACAACATCCATCCATCATCCATCCATCTATTCATCCATCTGCCTTCTACCTGCCTACCTATCCATCCATCCATCCATCATCTGTCTTCTTCCTACCTACCTACCTATCCATCTATCCATCCATCCACCTACCTTCCACCTACCTACATATCCATTCATCCATCCATCCGCCTTCCACCTATCCATCCATCCGCCTTCCACCTATCCATCCATCTGCCTTCTACCTACCTATCCATCCATCCGCATTCTAACTACCTATCCATCCATCCATCCGCCTTCTACCTACCTATCCATCCACCCACCCATCCATCTACCCATCCATCCATCCATCCGCCTTCTACCTACCTATCCATCCACCATCCATCTATCATCCATCCATCCATCTGCCTTCTACCTACCCATCCATCCATCCATCCGCCTTCTACCTACCTATCCATCCACCATCCATCTATCATCCATCCATCCATCTGCCTTCTACCTACCCATCCATCCATCCATCCGCCTTCTACCTACCTATCCATCCACCCATCCATCTATCATCCATCCATCCATCTGCCTTCTACCTACCCATCCATCCATCCATCCGCCTTCTACCTACCTATCCATCCATCTATCATCCATCCATCCATCTGCCTTCCACCTACCCATCCATCCATCCGCCTTCTACCTACCTATCCATCCACCCATCCATCCATCTATCATCCATCCATCCATCCGCCTTCCACCTACCTACCTTTCCATCCATTTTTTCCTTCTATCCATCATTCTTTTCCATCCTGAAAAAGTTCAGCAAAGAGCAAGTAAAGTATTCATGTAGTTATTGTTGTTTATTCATAGATGGAAAGACGATGAATAGTGAAAAAGAGTTATAAAGTATATACTTCTTCCTTTCCTAGCATCGTTTATTTGTTGCTGTTTTATATTTTCCAAATAAATCAAATTGTTGTTCAGTTTAATAAGCCTGTTTTTTTCACAGAGGAACATCTTTATCGATCAGTTTTGGGTTGAGGTCGACGTGACCTTTGACCTGTGTGACTGCACGTGATCCCAGAGGAGCTGTTTGTGGTGCTGAACTGGCAGACTGCAGCTTTTCACAATAATTATGGCGCAATTTGAATTACAATTAACATGCTTTATATGTAAGAGGGATCAAGATCGATAAACCATTAAAAATGCTAATTATGAAATGTTATTTTTTTTTTAATTTGTTATGAAGATAAAATTCAGCTCTGAGTCTGAGTTGCGTGATTTTTCTGTGAGTCATAGAGCTGGAGGGAGGAAAAGACAAAGGGGGTGTGGTCAGTGCGCATCAGGTATTCACCCATTCACACCCACATCATTTACTGTATATAATCCCGGGAGAGGAGAGAAGAGGAGAGGAGAGCAGCAGCAGCTGACTACACCAGAAACACAACAGTGGAAAAAGTAAGTACTTTTTTTCTTTCTTTCTTTTTTAAACTACAATGACTTCATGCACAGGTGTTTGCGTAAAAGCGCACACATAGTTCACGAAGTATAGTTGAGAGATAAATGAGTGTGTTTCTCCTCTTCCTCCTCCTCCTCCTCCTCCTCAGATGTGCAGCATGTTCAGGTCGTGGATGATGCTCGCAGCGCTGGTCCTGTGCCTGCTCGCGTGCTTGAGCAGCTTCGCGGACGCGTACCCTCCCAAACCGGAGAGTCCCGGCAGCAACGCCTCGCAGGCGGAGTGGGCCAAGTACCACGCGGCTGTCAGGCATTATGTCAACCTCATCACCAGGCAGAGGTGAGTCGGCGAATAATACAGAATAACAAAAAAAGCAACGTTTCCACGGAGCTCTGCACTCTGATGAATCATTAATAAACCTTCATCACAGTTTACTTAAAGTCATTAACTTGTGCAATGTACATTATGGTATGTAGTATAATAGTGTGGTGATACTTTAGGTACATGTTTATGGTGATGGAGTGTTAAAAAGGAGGTACTATTACAATAATTATTTTATTTATTGTTATTTTTAAGTGGTGTCCAGGCTGACAAGCTGTGATAACACCTTTATATACAAATATATATTAGGTATATTGATCATATTTTAAGTTTAAGTTAACTTTAATCCCGTAGATATATAGATGTAAAGATAGATATTTTTGTGTATATGCCTCCAAGTTTTTGTCTTTGTGTTAATGCACGCTGCTTAAAACAATCGTTTACCTTCCTGCCCTAAATTTACAGCATTGGTAATTATCTAAATAGTTTTTTAATGTCTCTCTTATGGTTAATAATACACCATGTATGTAGCTCTTTAACCAAAATGATATTTTTAATGCTTAAAAAAACTGGAAACACATTAATATTTCTTGATTAAGACATCAAATTATACTTATTTACTTGTCTTCATGAACAGAAAAATGAGTCTTTAGTGCTTGAATGTTGTGCTTTTATGATTAATTTACTGACTTTTCCGTGAGTCAGGCTCAAATTTGGGTATAAAAAGGAATGAATTCAGTTTGTTTTTTGCCAAATAAATAACAAGTTTTTATCGTTTTTATGACAGGTGGTGTAATACATTAGTTAAGCACTGTATATATAAATAAACTTTCCCTGCTGTATCATAGTATATAGTTGAAATTCATCCCACATACGTTTCCTAATGTTATTAAAAAGCTACTACTTGGTGAACACTATGAAATAAGATGTTTATTACCATAATGTTACTTCCCTATTACTACATTATCACCTTATTGTTTCCATGTTGTAACTGTAACAATAAAAACATAAATAAATAAACAGGGGAGAGAGAGATTAATATTAAGTTTCTAGCTCATTGACAAGCTGTGGTTTAAATTCCTGCATAAAAACACATGGTTTTTCAGGCCAAACCAAGAGTTTTCAGACGCCAGTCAACACTTCATTATTGTATTTTCTCGTTATAATGACGCTGGAGTAATGAGTCGGACGACAGGAGCCTGGTGTCTTGCTGTGGTGATGAGCATATGCAGTTCAGCTCTAGTAAAAGCTGAAATTGTAGAAAGATCATAACACAACATGGTTTTACTCTAAAGCTCTGCAGTGAAACACCTTTTCTTTCAGGTTTTCCACAGTTTTTTTTCTGCCTAAAACGTGGAATGACCACAAGTAAATAACTGTAATCAAACACACTGTTCCCACACGTTTTCTATTGAATGCTGCCGTGCTGTTGGTGTGTAGTTTTCTGGTGACGGAGCCTGAGTGTACGCCCATCACCGTTAGCCCCCTCACTGCTCTGTAATTAACCAGGCTTGATCTGTCATTAAAATTCAAACGGCTGTCGCAGCCTGAGGAAGATCAACTCAGCGGCCAACGGATTGATTTTGCACTGAGAAGCTCGTTTGTCGTTTTCCTTCCTTCCTTGGAAACTGTTTGGAAAATTCCTTCCTATTCCCTTTTCCTCTCAGATCATTGATTTTCTGGATTGCAGTTGTAGGGATTGTGGTGCTGATAAAAACATGAACATAGGGCACCGTTAACCTCCTCTGTTTCGTGGGGCTGGTGTTCAGCCGACTGTTGACTTATACATACAATTCTCTGATTAATCATTAGAACACAAAGAATTTCAGCTGCTTTTTCCCATTACTGTGTTAATGACATTTTTTTTTATCATTTTCGCCAACTTTATAAACACGCCTGAGCAAAAAAAGTACTCAGAATGTTTAAAATCAGATTGCATTTGTGAAAAACAGTCTTTATATCACGACTACAAATGCAATACTAAAATGAATCATATCTTTGACATTTTTTAAAGCCTGAATATGTGACCTATAGACACACACACCCCCAGGATGTCCATATATAGGGAGTTGTGTATTATTCCCACAGCAATTTAACATGGGTGCACTAAGTACCAATGGTTAATGTATGTCACAATGATCATGATCACATGTGGATGTTTGGTTTGTGTGCAGGTACGGGAAGAGGTCGACCCCCGAGCAGGCGGTGGCGTGGCTGCTGTTTGGAGCTGATTCAAACCAAGACACTGAGCCACGGTGAGAGACGCCAATATTTAAAATACAGATTGTAAACAACAGCAGGAGAACAACATAATAACTTTAAATTGTTCAAAAGGGGTGTCGGATGAAGTCAGTATCCCTTCTAGTCCATTATTTTAACTTTTATTCTCTGTAAACTCTACAAAAACAAAACAAAAATGAAGAAATAACCCACACTGAACCAAAACTCTGAAGCTGTAAACAGACTATTCAGAGACAATAGTCTGTTGGAGTTTGATTCATTATTTTTTTTTTATTCAAAAACAACACGGTCAAATGAAGAATTCCACATAAAGCAAGGGCAGCACTCTCCGTCTTCCATTATAATCTGAATTATGTGACACCAGTAATCTGTTTGTCATGGTCAATAAAAAGGAGAACACGCTGCTGTTTCATGTCCCATTAGCAAACAGTTTTGAGGAGAAGGTAACACATTATTACTGTCATCTTCTAACATGATTGATTGTGTGTGTGTGTGTGGACACATGCAGCAGCAGCAGCAGCAGCAGCAGCAGCAGCAGCAGCAGCAGATGCTGCGTTTAGTGTCGATGCAGCACATTATCAAACTAATCCATATTGCAGAGCGTTCACGCTGCTGCTGTTCGGCTCCTCGTTCGTTCTCTTTTATGTTCTCACAGATCCTTGTCGTGTCACAGACGCATGTTTTTCAGGATGAAGTGTAAATGTCTTCTTTCTTCTTCTTTTTTCTTTCACTGCAGCTCCGACTACATCGATCAGTGGTGACAAGACCTGCACTGGACTCTGTGACTCTGCATCTTTAATTATGATTTCATGTGCATGCTAATCTCCCTCTGTTTCTCTGCTCCTCCTTTTTCCATCTGTTTGTTAGTTCGTTTCACCCAAAATGTACATAATTTCTATCAAAAATCAACCCACTTTACAATGAAGATTGAATGGAATAAAGTGAATTAAAGTATTAAACAGACTGCAGTTACTCCAGTAGCCACTAGATGGCACTAAATCACCAGGTAGCGCGTTGGTTAAACCCTGTAGATGCTTCTCTTGTATTGGTTCTCACGTCGACGCCAGGAGGAGACGAGCTGTAACTTCACACACACACACACACACGGGGGGGAAGAAACACGCCACGATACAGGACGCAAATCGTCGGTGGGCATCGATCCTGTGGTGACAGTGGATCAGTGCGCAGCGCGCGCAGAGCAGCCGCTGGGCCTTTCAATCAATGGATCTATTTGTGAGAGCCGTTGTAGGTTAAGGTTTGCAGTTTGTGTGTGCGTGTGTTTGTGCGTGTTTGTGTGCGTGTGCGCTGCCGTGGAAGTGACTGCAGAGATTAAAAGGAGAAGAGGAGCTGCCGAGACGCAGGAACCGCGAGGCGGACGCTGGAGATTCACCTCAGACACCAGGAACCACGCAGGTGAGAGCTTCACCCTTTCACCCAGCTGTGTGTGTGTGTGTGTGTGCGTGCGTGTGTTTTCCACGAAGGAAACGCAGTGTTCCGTCCTGCAGTTTCCACGCAAAGCCTTTCCAGAGATGTGGTCCACCTTCCAGGTGCATGGACACTCTGTGGCTGCACGCAGACACTTGTGTCTCCTAAATAACTCACTATTATAATATATATAATATATAATAATAATATTATTTTAAGACTTTGAAAACATTTCATTATTGAGTTTACGCACATTTGGCACCAGATCCGCAGCGGTGGCGCTTCTTTAATTGACCTCGTGACAATTGAAACATCCGTATCTATGGCAACCGGACTCACGTGTATCTCAGCGTGCACGTGCTCTAACTGGGCGCGGGTGGTGTTGGGGTAATAAGAAAGAAAGGCAGAATGAAAGATTAATGTTCTTAACAAAGCGTGGATGAAGTGGACGGACATGCGCGCGTCCTGTGCCAATGGCCTAGTGCGCATGCCCACTCTCACTTTAACAACGCGCACGTGGTGACCAACACGTCATCCATCATTGAGATGAAGGGTTTCATGTCCAAGTTGATTTAATTGTCTGTTATGACAGAGACAGTTTAAAGGTGCAGTCACAAAAACAGTGATGTTTTTGTTTTATCTCTGTGGTGGAATTATTCAAATGACCTTAACAGGAACTGGAGATTATTATCTCCATGAGAACAGAACTTCACTCTTGCATCACAAAAGAAGTATGAAAATGTTAAGAAAGTCACAGCCTTCACCAACGTTTGAAACTGATATCTTTTATTTTATTTTTTGAGCATTTTTATAAAATATAAAATATTAACATGTAATGGCGTAGCTATAGCTTAATGTCCGAAAAACAGCAATCAATCATCAGCAAATTTCTCATGGACATCTGTAGTCATGTCCACTTTCACCTCCCAAAAACCAAAGCTGAAACCCCACCATTAATAAATAATAATTAATTATCTGTGGATCTTTGTTTCTTATGGACGCACTCGTACATTAAGCTACGTTAAGCTTTTTCTCTATAACCAGAGGGTGGAGGGTAGTAAAAATGATCAATTCCAAGGCAAAAGGCCAGATTGACACTCTGATATAATAAAATACATGTATTACACTTTAATGGAGGTGAGATTAAAGATTAAGTTTGAATGAGTTTCAATGGGACATTTTTTGCGCTTAAGGACACGAGTGTAACACTTGTTTGTTCACAGTGTATTTTAGCCTCACTGTAGGAGCTGAGCTGGAAATAAAATAAATAATCTTATACCATATTCCTGAGCACAGCCAAAATGATAATAACAGTCCCTAAAGTGAGTATTTTCTCTGTAAGTTTCCCCCAAAGTTTTTGTCACGCACAAATTTCGCTGTCATTGGCTGTGACATTGATTTACTTTATTCCGCGGCAGCGTCCTCAAAGAAATAAGAGCCGGGTCCTTTAATGAAATCCTGGCGGGGCTGTGGTTGTAAACCCTTCCCACGGGGTGTACTTCACCTCTCAGTGGTTCGTACATGACATTTAATTCCAATTACACCAATTACAATCTGTGCCGAGCCGAGCGAAAAGGAAGACTTGTAAAAAAAAAGTGAGAAGATCGGCTTTATTGGGTGTCTTATTTTCAGGGGATATCTAGGTCAATCTTGCTTTAGTGGGCTGTTTGTAATCTTTAGTCTCATAGAAATACGTGGGAAGAAAGACATCATGCATGAAATCGGAATAATGACACTGTTTAAGATTCTCTGAGTGGCTCCTGTGGCTGAGTTGGCTCACGAGTCCTTGAGCTGTTAGTCGATTATTAATCATTTAGGATTTGAATTTTCATGGCGTGATGAGATGAAGTTTTGTCATAAACCTTTTGCTCAGTCTGATCCCAGGAAAATACATGAAGTGATCTTTCTCTTTCAATGCTAATGCTTGTTGCCCAAGCAGGTTTTAATTAAATTACCTTAACCCTTTAACTCCTTTAACCCTCAAAATGTCTGGACTGATTTTTGTTTATTTTAATCATAAAAGCACCACAGAATGTCCTGTAACTGAGTGCTTTTGTCATTTGTTTCAGAATGACTTCCAATATCTGGCATTTATTTCCAATTTACTGCAGGTTAAAATACTGTTTTAACTATTTAATTAATTATTATTATTTATTTAGAAAAGCACTGCAGTTGTACACGAACAACAGATAACTCTGAAATTGGAATAGTAAGAAACATATTTACATTTGTTTGAGTCTTTGTTTAAATGTGCAAAGACAGGCCATAATTGAAATTACCGTAATAACCATGCGTCGGCTTTGACGTGCGACTTCTCAGCTTTCTGAAACCGTTGGAATTTTTAACGATAGCAACCTGTAAAATACGCGTAAGTACGGTAACGCAAAGTGCGCTCGGGTTTCAAAGGGTTAACGTTGCTATTTTTGTCTCCAGGTTTAATCATACTGGTGTTTTCTTTAAGGCATTTGAAGTATTTTAGTATAATCAGTATTTTAAGAATCATATAAACTCTGACAGGATCACTCTGTATTTTAACATATTGATTAATTCCACTGTCATTTCCTCACACCACCAGCTGCCGTGTATTGAAGCAAAGCTCAAAGATTTTTTAACAAATCCAATTTTAGCTCGCGCTTATTACTATTTTACGCATTTTTCCTTGTTACCATGGCAAAGCGGTGGGGGTGGGGGGTTGGGGGTGGTTGGGGGGGCGAAAAAGAGAAAGAAAAAAAACACGAAGAGCTACTCACGGTTGTCTTGGATACAACAGTTTTCCCTTGTAAAGTAATGAGAGGAGCTGAACCTGTGGGAGCACAGGGTTATTTATAGGCCTGACGCCATGCTGCATGTGTGGATTAGGTCTTGTTTGGTCGATGGTGTGTGTGTGTGTGTGTGTGTGTGTGTGTGTGTGTGTGTGTGTGTGTGTGTGTGTGAGCATGCTTACAGGCTTTAAGCAGCCTCACTGTGGGAGCAGAGCTCAAGGCATTTTACACTTGCCGTGCAACACCTGGGCTCCATCCTCTGACATGGCTCCTGAAAGAAAACGTGCTGGAAGACGCCTGAAAAAATGAGTTAAAATAAAACAAAATAAAATAAATAATATAGACATGTACCCCGCCTTTCGCCCCCATGTCAGCTGAGATTGGCACGGCACCCCGCCGCGACCCTCCTGTGGAGGATAAAGCGGTAGAAGATGAGTGAGTGAGTGAGTGAGTGAGTGAGTGAGTGAGTGAATATAGACATTTACAACTGAATATTTGTTTTGTTTGGGAGCACAGGTCTTTTACTCCTTGAAAACAAAAAAGTATTCTAGCAGAGACAAAGAGAAAAGGGATTTAAATGAGATAAATCATAATTATCCATCGTGAAACCTTAATTTTTAGAGAAAAGTTGGTTGTAACAAGTATCTTCTGGTGTTTAGATGTAAAGACCAGAGATTGTTACACATATGCAAGTCACAAGCAAGTCTTAACCTTCAAGTCTCAAGCAAGTCTTAACCTTCAAGTCTCAAGAAAGTCTTAAGTCTTAACCTTCAAGTCTCAAGCAAGTCTTAACCTTCAAGTCTCATGCAAGTCTTAACCTTCAAGTCTCAAGAAAGTCTTAAGCCTTAACCTTCGAGTCTTAACCTTCAAGTCTCAAGCAAGTCTTAAGCCTTAACCTTCGAGTCTTAACCTTCAAGTCTCAAGCAAGTCTTAAGCCTTAACCTTCAAGTCTTAACCTTCAAGTCTCAAGAAAGTCTTAAGTCTTAACCATCAAGTCTTAACCTCCAAGTCTCAAGCAAGTCTTAAGTCATTCTTGCAAGAATCAAGGCAAAATTAAAGTTAAATTTGCCCTAACATTATTATATTACTATAAAATAATTCCAAAATAGTGAGAAATTTGCCATTCCACATTTTGAAGCCAATATATCTTCAATTAAAATGCATAATTAACATACTTCATACTTGATGTTATACGGGCTTATTAATATCATCTTATCTTATTATTAAATCTTTTTAATCCATGTCTGTAGGGTTGCCAGGTTTGTAAGTTACAGGTGAAATTGTGATGGTTTTTCCATGAGTCAGTAACAATGGTTAAATAAATAAAGCTGTTATTTTTCCAATTATGGCATCATGTGTTAGGGATGAGGAACAAAGAGGTTAGAATACAAATGTATAGAAATCAGTGATGATGGCCAATCCTTTCTTTGTACTTTTATCTGTTACATAAGGTTTTAAGTACAAATACATCTCTTGTCTTCAATGATTTTTAGGGATAAATATTATTGGATATAACTTAAATACAGTGTAATAATAGTGATGTTCTGGTGACATGATGAAAACAAAAAAAAGAACTGCAGCAAGTGTCTGATTGTGTGTTGTGACTAAAGAATTATTAAAATGACATACGACTGGGCTTGAAGACATTTGGATATTAGTGTTTGATAATAAATGAGCGGCTGGCTAAGCCGTGGGAGTTAGAAGAGAGTGAAAGACGATTTAGAAATATTAGCCGCTAAAGCAGAAAGAAGAGAAATGTGATCCCATCTAAGGGAATGAATTCATTTTATTAAATAAATTTGATTGAGCGAATGAGACGAGAAGCGTTTGAAAATGCAGCAGTCATTACTTAACGTCACTGTTACTGCCCCCATGAGGCCATTTAGTGTAATTCCTCAGGCGTTCTGTGACACTGTACTGGAGACGTTATGGATATAGTCTCAGTTTATGTCGCACACTGTATTGATTATTTGAATTGACTTGTATTGTTTTTAGTGGATTTTTCCCCCTGCTATTGTATTGTATGTGATATTATTTTATGTATATTGATGAATTAATTGACTACAAATCACATTGATGATGATGACGATGATGATGGAGGAGGAGAAACAGGTTTTTTTATATGTTGACAAAGGCGGCTGGTGACCCTGTGGTGACGTCGCCGCGCTCTGACCCCCACGCCACTGGTTTGTCATATAGACAGCTATCGTCATGGCAACCAGGAATTAGCACCCTTGGATACCAGAGTCTCCCTCATCATCAGCTGTGCTCATTTCTTCCTCACCATTGTTCTTGTTTGACACACACACACACACACACACACACACCGAGTTTTCTTCTCTGCGGCTCTTAATTGCTCTTCTCTCTCTCTGCGTGCGTGCGTTTCATCAATTCCTCCCATATTTGATCACAGGACACCAGATGCTGCGCCGTCCTCCGCTCCCTTCCTGTGACGCTGTTTCTCGAGGCCTCATCGGGCTTAAACGGATCAATTACAATCAACAGAGATCCTCTCTGAGTTAATGTTAGCCGCCCCGTCTTTCCAACTGTTGCTAATAATATTCCAGATATAAGGTAAGACGTTGGTGCGTGACTGGACAAGTGAGGAAGGACCAAAGTGGTTTTCTTTGCCATTGCTAAGATTTCCCTCTGATCCCTCTGTGTGTGTGTGTGTGTGTGTGTTGAACCTCTAAATCCGCTCAAACCCAAACACCACTGTTCCAGCCTTAATTCCTCCTCAGCGCTCTCGACAACTGGGGGGATTTTTACATACATATTCACGATCAATACTTCATCAGTGCGGCTCCCTCACTCCCCCTGCTCTCTCTCTCTTTTTTTTTATTGCAGTTGAACGAACAGTTTTTGTGGCGGATACTGCGAGGGACCGATCTTCAACATGCCCGTGGCAACATCCAGCTCGGACTCAGGTAAGTGGCTCGGTTTTCGCTGTGCTGTTATCCCAGCACACAGGACATTTACTCTTGTGTCCTTCCCCTGTCGTCCACTAGGGCACACATGCTCGTCAAATGTGTGGCGTTTTCTATCGCATGTTTTGTTTTTCAAATAATAGCTTAAGCCGTCAGGGGCAAAAGGGAAATTTGAAGTAAAGGTGTAAAGTAGGGCTGTCAGTCGAAAAAAATGAACTAATTAATCGCGCAATTTATCTCTTATCTGCTTATAACAGATATTTATTTATATAAAATGGAATGAATGTACACAAAAAGTACATTTCAATTCAATTTAATGGCTTTCTTTAAACTTTACTTTAAACACAGTTTCTCTCCTGTGAAGCACAAATTTGGCATAAAAAAAGGCATCTTTCTTACGTTCTAGTTAAATTTGAACAGTCTAAAGCATATTTACAAATTTGAATTTCCAACTCTCTGCTCTATGGCGACAAAGACGCTGATTCTCTGGCTTCCTGCAGCAGCGAGAGTGAAATTACCGTAATAACCACACACTGGCTTATACGTGCAACTTCTCCGCTTTCAGAAACTGTTGGAATTTTTCTGATAGCACAAACCGTCGCGTAATTACTGCAATGCAAAGTGCGCTTGTGCAAACGTGTCGTCGGTGATACGCTCGGTGTTAAAGGGTTAAAAATGGACATCAGAAATCCTGTTTCTTACTTTTCACCATTAAGACAATGACTCCAGTGCCGAGAACCCGTTTCTTCTTTTATCTTTGTTCTTTTTTTTTGTTTAAAAATGCTCTTTTTCCACATCATGTATACTGTATTTTGGCACCGATATTAAAGCATTAGAATAATTTATTCTGGGTTTTTTGTGCCAAGTAAATCTACAACTTTGACCTGGCACAAATCAACGATTCCAGCGCGGTTCCTCCCGACGCTCGAGCCGCAGACATAAAAGATTGAAAAGCCGCGGCCAGATTTATGATTAATTAAAGGCAATAAGAATATTGCCAAGTGAGCCAAGTGTAGAACTCACCGCTCGTATTTGATTATGCTGTAATAAAAAATCAAAAAAAGCTGCTGGATGGAGGGAGAAAAGCAGCTCCAGGGTTTGTGTTTTTGTAACACGCTGCCAGTCACTCTTGATTTCTGCTTTAGCCGTGGGCTACGCTCTAGATCTGCAGCGCTCTTAGGAACACACGGAAATTTGTCTCTCCTTTTTTTCCTCTAAACACATTCTAAAGGATTTCAGCTTAAGTCTTATTTTCTGAAGAGAAGGTGAACGAGAGGTCAGTGTTGATTTGAAAGCAGTGAGACAGTATTTTACAAGTGTCGACGAAGACGCTGCGGATATTTGTTTCCTGGTTTTATGAGCTGACGAGCAGGATAAACATAATCTGTGTTTCTCTACACAGACTGTGTAGAAAAGTGGACGTAGTATTCCGGTTGACAGTTTTTTAAAATCAAAATAAAGTGGCTGTCCCATGTGCTGGGCTTTAAGATAAGATAAGATGGTTCTTTGTTTGTCCCACAGTGGGGAAATTTACATTGTTACAGCAGCAAAGACAGTAAAGATAAAGATAATAAATAATAAACGTATATATAACATATAAAGATATTTACGACAGAGTATTAGGGCCACGTTGAGAAAACATTTTTTTCACAGACTTCGAGAACAAAGTCCCAACCCACGAGAATAAAGACGCAAATTCACGACTTTAAGTCGTAATATTCCAACCTGTTGTCTTAGAAGAGGAGAGTTGTTAAACTGGCGGCCGTGGAGCATTTTGTGGAATTGTACTTTAGAATAGGTTTCACAAACAAAGAGATACTTCATCTTTTGGCACATCAGCATCACACTGTCATAAGTATCAGGACTTTAAAAAGTATATGCAAGAAATCTGAAGAAAATTGTCTATTTTCCTCTAAATGGGAACATAATTGGCCCCCATGACATCTATTGAAGAAGTACGGTGGCCTGGAAGTGCAAACTAGAGTTGCAACTAACGATTATTTTCATAATCGATTCATCTGTCGATTCTTTTCTCGACGAATCGAGCAATCGTTTGGTCCATAAAATGTCAGAAAACGTGGGAAAACCTGGAAACGATGATGCGCTTAAACGTCTCTTTTTTGTCAACAAACCAAAAATGATACACTTTGAATAATAGTTTTGTTATATGGAGCAAAGTAGTTTAGTATTTAGTATTACAAATCCGTGATTCTTGACACTTTTTTTATGTATAGTGTATGTGTCTGTTTTTAACTATGTGTTTTACTGTAAAGTGACATAAATACATTTAAATAAAATTAAGTATTATTATTATTACTAACAAACATAATATTTAACGTAATATTGAACAAAAAAACTGCCAAAATGAGGCTTGTCGAATGACATTAAAACGTTTATTTTATAGAATTTACTAATACAGGGCAATGGCAAATGTTTGATATAAGAAGTAGTAAAAAGTCGTTTTATTTTATTTTAAAAGTTTATTTTGAAAGCCAGGTTAAAAGGAAGTGGTGCTGTAAAATATTATTGTGTGTCAAGAAAAAGAACGCCACGCCTCTTTGGTTTCTAGTGGAACAGTATCGGTGAAATTTGTTTCGGCTTTTGTAAAAATTTGTTTCGGCTTTTGTAAAAATTTGTTTCAGCTTTTGTTTCGGCTTTTGTAAAAATTTGTTTCGGCTTTTGTGATTAAGTATTTTACGTTTTGTGAATTGGTTTTCAAAAATTATAAATGTGTCTCTTTAGCTTTGTGAAGTGTTAGCATTTCCGGGCGACCGCAAAGAGGAGCTAGCTGAAACTAGCAAATGATGTCATTAACTCGTCAGGAAAACGTTGACTCACATAAATCAAGTGAGAAGTCTTTGAATGGAAGTCTTCCCATTGACTTCCATTCAAATGGAGTTCTTTCTGCCCCCTGGTGGCTGACGGCTACTTTCATCGGAATCTAATTCACAGTCCACGGTTTCTGCTTGTGTCTGTGACCAAACCCTTCATCCAACGAGTCACCTTTTTCCCCTCCTCTCTCCTCCATTAACTCTCCCAGGGAAGGAGGGTACATCTCTTCTTCCTCCTCCTCCTCTTCACGTTACGCACACACCTCCTTGTGCTCGTGCACACAGCTCTCTCTCATCTGCATTCATTCATGCGGAGGAGAAAATGCTCAGCCAGGCGTAGCTTATACACATTCATGTCAAGAACAGGTGGAGGAAGAAGTAGGAGACAGGGTTTTTTTTGTTGTGGCAGAAAGAAAAAGACACTCGGGGAGTAAGATAGGGAGGAGAGAGGGAGAGGGAGAGGGAGAAAGAAGGAGAGGTGGATTTCTCCATCTGCCTCAGATACTGTATTGGGTGTGTAAGTGTGAGCACAGTCGTCAGGTGCTGCTTCACCATGGCTGGCAGCCTGTTTGGAAGGCTTTCCCTGGAGGACTTGGCCAACTCCCTGGAGGGCCTGGAAATCAAGCTGGAAGGAGAAGGTAAGAGCACAGGGTGTGACACGGGGACGCAGGGATGATGGTTTTTTAAAAATCAAATAAGACCTTTTTTTTTGTCACAGAGAGTTGAAAACTAAAGACGGGATTATTTAAAGTTCAAGTACCACATGCGTGTGCACGTGTTGGCGACTGTGTTTCAAACCCTTCCTTTGTCAGCGTGTGATGAAGACGAGCAGAGACGGTTTGAGACCCGGGGCAACGCTGTCTGAGCGGTGCTTCTAAATA
Organism: Solea solea; assembly: GCF_958295425.1. Lineage (NCBI taxonomy): Eukaryota > Metazoa > Chordata > Actinopteri > Pleuronectiformes > Soleidae > Solea > Solea solea. The sequence goes on from NC_081154.1 coordinate 3,222,556, forward strand.
TTCACTAAAGGATGTTAGTGTGTTTCTGAAAATGTGTCACGTTGAAGGCAACGCAGAGTTAGAGATGGAAAGATGAGGATACTGTGTGTGTGTGTGTGTGTGTGTTTTGTTGTTGTACTGAATGATGAATGCACAGTGAAAGTTTGCTCACAGTGCCATACATGCCATTCATAATTCATGCTCCGGTTCATTAATACTGCACAGAGTTGCGTTCTACACAGTCACGTGTTCACAGCGTGTCGTCCACTTCCGCGTCTATTTACGTAGCATGCGTTGTTGACCCATCGCACGCGCTGTAAGTGAAACACTGCAGGATTATGGATGAAAAAAAGAAAGACGCAAAGCAGCAGCAGCAGCGGCGTCTCTGACGGTGTCGTGTTTAATTTGTCAAGTTTTTGAAGAGCAGCGTGGGGAACGCTGTTGCCAATTCTGTTGCGTGTCAAGACAACAGCCGTAAATCACACTCGCTTTCTGTCACGGAGCGGGTTTTATTCCGCCTGTCACTTCAGTGCACGTATGTTTGTGTGTGTGTGGGGGGGGGGGGAGGGTTTGCAGTGTTGCTCTGACACTGGCAATTATTTCATCCGTGTCGCGTCTATGTTTCTTTCATTAGCTGCAACAAAAGATATGTGTGTGTATATATGTGTATATATAGGTATATGTATATATATATATATATATATATATGTATATATATATATATATATATATATATATGTATATATATATATATATATATATATATATATACATACATACATATATATGTATGTATGTATGTACAGATTTATTTCTTTATTTTGAGGGATTTCTTCACTCTCACTGTGAGGTGGTAACGGGAGCCCCTGTTCATTTGCAAAATGTCAACAAATATCACGAGTGTCGTCTCCAGCGGTGACCTTTAGCCGGCTAATAAGGCGGTCCAGTTCCCACCCGGTAACACTGCTAAGCGTCACCATGGCGATGGGAATGGCTTAAATGGGCCTCATTCAGCTGATTAGAGGAGGGTACTTTCAAGTACTTCTCCCCCCCCCAGAAATGTGACCTCTCACGGGACAAACACACGGTGGTCATAACTTAAAGTGACTTTAAAACTAAGTTTGAACCTGAAAACAAATACTCAACAAGTTCCCTGTTTTCCCTTTTTGTCCCTAGTTTTTAGGCCGTATGAACAAAAAACATGATTATAGCGCCTTTATTATAATAATAATAATAATAACAATAATAATCATGCATAATGTGTTTGTATTATATAAAGCATGATTTCAGGAACAGTTTGTTTTAGAGAAAATGAGCGGATTCATTATCTAACCAAGGATGACTAGACTCAAGTGGCTTTTTATTGTCAAAAGACAGGGTCTGTTTGTAATCAAAAGTGCTCAAGATGGTGCGTTCAAGGGTCTTGAAGTAGCTGAATGGATGGAATTCAGCCATCATCTCATTTCAATTTGAGTGGGAAAAAAATGCTGATTGCGCTCCGTTTCCTTAGAAACTAAACGTACGTCCTTGTGATCCCTTCACTGTTTTCGCTCTACAGCAGTGATTATCTTAGTTAGTTATGTCTGATGATGTCATCTAGCAGGACTGTGTGGGTGTTTACAGACGCCAAATGTCACTCCTTTATTTATAGGGGAAAAAAATAAAAGATCTGTGTTGCATGTGCTTCTGTGTATCTTAATTACTCGTATTAGACCTAATGAGCTGAAACCTGCAGGAGCAGAGGCCTCATTCTTCACAGGTGGACAAACATCTGTGGACTCTAACCACAGAGTTCTGTCCAAATAATTTCACCCCTGGACAGCAATTAAATTTTGTTTTGATTGAAAACTATACTCCGCTGTATTCAACTGTTTTGATGGCTGAAGAGTCCCAGTACCTGACTTCTTTGAAACAGGAGAAGCTCATTTCAGGCCCAGATATTTATTCATAAATTCAACTTTAATTTGTAAGAAAATTAACTAAAAGGAAATTATTTACAGTGTATATGTACAAGTGAAAATGCAAACAAGTAACACACAACGTCTACTATGTTTCTCCAACGCTGTCAATAAAAAACTGGCTCCGCCTTTCAGACAGTTCCTCCAATCATCACACAGGAGCCAGTGTCCACGCCCCCGTCCACTGCTTCATTGACTCCCAGAGAAGTAGAGCTTCCATGGAAGTGACAGTTTTGCCGCATTTGCCCAATCGCCGCCGAGCTCACCCTATTCTGTGTCGCCTATCGTCCCATAGAGAAGAGTTGAAGCTGAGCTTCAAGTGGTTTTAACGCGGAGGCTGCTACGGGAATACGAAAATCACGTAAGACGATCCGTCGTCCGTGATAAACAGCTGATTCTGAACGAACAAGTGACAACTTTTTAAGAGGAAGCTGAGCTTCTCTTGCTGCCTTAGAACACAATGTTTTTTAAGAGTCATAGGGAATAGCACTATACTTGCCTTTATGAGGACTATGGTGGTCAGGTCTTCTGTACGACCCTCATGTGGAGGATAAAGCGGTAGATAATGAGTGAGTGACTAAGCCTGTAGTGACGTCGGTAGACCCTGGATGATTAGGCTTATTTGTCCATTACACAATGGCTGTGCCCACACAACATTCCCTGGCCTGCTTGGTTTGGTATTGGAGCAGCTGGACTTATTAATCTTGACATTTGTTGACCATAACTTTATCCTCATTTTACCTGCTATGTCTGTACACATCTGAGTATACTCCGTACCATAAGGGCGTTAAGAAAATAAGAATGAAGAAAGCCATTTTGTTAGCACAAATTAATCATATTACTCAGATTATAAATTAATCGGTGTATAAATGATTAATCAGTTCTGGAACACGCCACCATGGGATGCGGTGAATCCAATATTCTGCCTGGATATTAATCTTTGTCCATCTGAGGGCTTGATGGTAATTATATTTGCAGAGGAGCAGGGAGCAGAATCACTAAGAGAAAGTACTTCATAACAATGTCTTTGGAGTCTTTTAATACATCGAGTTCCAACGTCGTCCCCCAGCATGTTGATTTCTGTCACTTATGCAGAAAAACACGTATGCAGAGCGTGATGGAGGAGAGGACTGCTCAGATATTACACAGAATAAAGTGTTTTTTTATTCCTGCACAATGGAAAGCTCCAACATTGACCTTCTCCACTGAAAGTGTTAGGATTAATCACCGCCAGGTCTTTGCTGGCTGTAACTTTCATTGTCCTTTCAAAGTGTAGCTGTGTCCGTGAACAATCGGCTCATTTTTCACACTGAAAGGTTTTGTCATGCAAAGCAAAAAAATTCAATTGAATTAATTTTTCTGACATTGTCCCGATCAACTTTACCTTTTGTTCATTATTTCACGTAGATAACACTTTCAAATGTTTGGTATCATGAGGGCAAATCAGAAATCGGAGGTGGAAAGAGACCCCATGAGAATCCAGCATGGAGAAAGACCGACCCAGTCTATTTTCCACGCTCCCTCAGCTCCCTTCTCCATCCTCTCCCCAACTGCCACTCCATAGCAACCAACAGCCTTCACCTAGCGCTGGCTTAACAGCTTGTTGTTGTTGTTCCTCCTCCGCGGCTGTGCTGTAACCACACAAAAAAAACAACAGCCTAGATTTGGTTAAGACCGCCTCTGTGACATCGGGTTTAATTGTAACTATCCTTGGAGGTGGAATGGCTCTCGGATGAGAGCTTAATGGACACAACAAGCTTTAATTTGGTTTCCTTGTGATTACATGTGACAAAGAATCTGTTATTCTTTGTCGCCTTGTGATGCACGCGGTCGAGTCGAATGACACGTTTGCTCTCTTCCCCCCGTTTAGTCACTTTCAGATTTAGACTCCTTTCCCTCCTTAAATGCAGTGGTACACAAACAGGTTGTGAGAACTCATGTGAGAACACACCAGGAGAAAGCGTGTGTTCAGCCTCCTGATCTCCTGGATGTTCCAGAGAGTTCTTGGTGTCGTGGTTAGCCTGGAGTTTGCATGTTCTCTCCGAGTGTGCGTGGGTTTTCTCCGGGTTTTCCACAGTTCCTAAAACATGCAATATGGGGAATCGGTAAATTAGACACTCTAAATTGACCGTGAGAGTGAATGGTTGTTTGTCTCTATATGTGGCCCTGTGATGGACTGGAGATCTGTCCAGGGTGTGTACCCAACCAGCTTGGCACAGCTCCCCCTCCCACGACCCTCATAGGGAGGATAAAGTGGTAGAAGATGGATGGATAATTGTAGAGTTCATGTCTCTGCAGGTGCGATGAAATAGTGGGAAAAAACACGAGCTGTTCAGGTCTGAAAATAGCTTTTAAATGTGCAGTTTCCCCCCGCTGCAACAGGAAGTTCTGTAGTACACGACGTGCCGTGTCACTGGTCCAGAGATTCCGCCTCAGTCCCCTTTTGTGTGCTCTTACGCGTTCGCCTGCTTAATGGAGTTCTATAACGGTATCAACTTACACGGTATAATGTGGGGATTTCAGGGCTCAGTGGAGCAAAATAAACGACTTCCACTTGACTTCACCGCTCACCGAACGTCCACGTGTGTGACTGAAGGTGCTTAAACGAGCAGACGGAAGATTGAATAAATAAATAACCAAAAAAGTTCCGGCCATACAGTTTTATTGTAAGTTTACATAAGGAGAGGGGGCGTGGCTTTATACGACACAAAATACTCCACCTGCATCCTAATGTGGACATTACTTTTAATAGAACGTTGAAGTTTGACCTTAAATAATGTGTAAATGTTTGACCTCCTCAGCCGCCAGTCCTCTATTGTCGTTCCTTTAAAGCGTGCAACAAAATTAGGGAAGCAACCTCTTATTTGTCCATGTAGAGAGAAGAAGAAAGGGAGCAGAGAAAGAGGACAAGCTGGATTTTTAATAATCCCTATGAATAATAGAAGGACCCCAGGCATACTCAGCACTGGGAAAATGATTTTTATTTATTCTCCACTTCCTTTCTCACCTTTCCTCGATCCGGTCCACATCATGGTAAGTTACAGGCTGCCTGTACCACGTCTTCCTGCAGATGTTTAAGCTCAATGTGCCTGATGTTCACTGAGGAAAAGAGGAAATCATTAAAACAAAAAAAAAAAACAACGCACATGTGGTGACGCAGAGATAAGCCGACCTCAGGAAACCAAGATAACCTTATTATTCAGTAGAGGCCACGGTCAGGTCGTTGTCCTCCGGCCTCCTTGTCTTTATAGCTTTATCTTTTATGTAAAGCCATTATTGGGGGCGGGATCTTTATGGCTTCTTTATGGCCGTGCGATAAACGTGGAGACACTTCAGTGCCAAAAATAGCTGTCTAATAACTCTTGTGTCATCATTTCTTTTCTTTTAGCGCTTGTCTTTAAAAGTGAAGAGATGTCCCAGACAGCTCTGCTGAGCAGTCGGAAAGTGTTTAGTAAGTTCTTGACAAACCTGAACTGCACACACACACACACACACACACACGTCACACACACGTCACACACACCTTTTGAGTTTACTTTGCCCTGCGACTGAAACTCATTCTCCATTTTTATAGGTTTAGGGTTTTTGAAGTTTTGGCGTGTATGAGGTGCAGACACATATTCAGAAGGAACGAGGAAAACAGAGTTCATCATTCATGAGCTTGCTTTAAGTCCACAATGTCTTAAGAATACTGTATGTTTGCCACTTGTTCTGGCAGGAAACTGAAGTTTGTCGCTTTGTAAATCGCTCACGGCCTTCAAACAAAGATCTTGATCCTCACTTGCCTCCATCACTACATTCAGATGTGTTATTTTGTGACTGTGGTGTTTGAAACCCTTTGTCTGCATTTATCTAATTAACACAAACATATACTAAACGAACAAGGCAGCAGTAGACCGGCATCTCCTGTGTCCCTGCAAACTAAAAAGCCTTAGTTTTCTCTGTGGACTTCGGTGCGGGAGAGTGAGCGATTTACAAACATCAGTTTCTTGCCAGATAATGCTTTTGTGACCGGGAGAAAGGTGACCTACATGTCCTTAAAAGAAAGTTGTGTTTCCACTGGCATAGTCCCTGGTACCTGCTACTTTTTTTTTTTAGTACCTGCTCTGGTGAGGTTCCAAGCGAGCTGAGGTGATACTATGCCAGACTGCTGGCCACTGATTGGTCAGAGTGCCGTCACAGGAAGAGATGTCCGACATAAGAATCAAAGCCGAACAATGCCGAACTGTAGATCAGTTAAAAAGACTTAACAATCCTTAAACACGTGGGTTTATCTCCAACAATTACCAGGGAAATGTCTAAAATCTCAATATTTAACAGGAGGAGTCTGGTGTATTTAGTGTATTTCAGTCCAGTGACTGTGTCAGACGGAGTCTGTGCTCATGGAGGAAGTACTGATTCTAATGATTCAGTTACACTGAAAACAACTGCTTTACACGTCACTCGTGGAAATCACCGCAGTTTCATGCAGCCATGCAGTGATGACTCCGCCCACGTTTAGTAGGTACTATTTTTGTAGTGGAAATGCAACCTGTGCCGTGCCGTGCCGTGCCGTGCCGAGGCAAGGTGAGGTGGGAGCGTAGTGGAAAAGGGCCAATAGGTTTTATCATGTGAGCCTTTTGTGAAGTGCTTAAAAGCCATGTTTTCAGTAAGAGTCTATTTTATTTTAGAAATGTTATTAGATTTTAGATATTTTAGTATCAGCTCAGCTCACTTGGAACCTCACCAGAGCAGGTACTAAAGAAGTACTCGTACTATCTCTAAAAGATAAGCAAAATGAAGTGAGTAGAGTCAAGGCCAGAACTATATAGTGGAGAAGCATCATAAGGCTGGTACAACAGGACAGTTGCCTCCATAAACCTGGATTTCTGGGGGTCTTCACAGATTCTGATTATGTGTCACTACCTCATACAACCACACTTCAAAAACCCCCCCCTTACCTTTTGTTTGCTGTGTTGGTTTGTTGTGTCGTAGATTCCACCGTGCCAGGATTTTATTGTGCACCCTGGTCTTTCCAGACCGTCCTTCATCCTGTCTTCTGCAAAGATGATGAAAACATGAATCCACCGAGAGCGTTTATTATTGTCCCTGCAGTCTGAACTCATCATCAGAACCATTTCCCTCCCCAGTGAAAGGCACGAGACATATGGTGTGAGGAGCTTGTGGTGAATCACCAACCTTAATAAAAGCTTTTGGAAACAAAAGCCTCGCCGTCTAAATTAAGAAAAACAAGTGTTCCCTGCATGAGAGGGAGAAAATGCCAACTCTCCTCTCATTAATCTGCCGGCTGGTGATATCAATGTGTTTGTTTCCCTCATCTGTCACTTCTGTCGCTGGAAATACTTTGAAGCTGAACCTCGTGTTACCTCCACTGGATTGATGACACTGTTTGTTGTTGTCGTTTGATTTTATATCTTTGATATAAGTGTGTGTGTGTGTGTGTGTGTGTGTGTCATTTATGTTCCTTCTTCTGGGCGAAGAAGGAAAACAAAAAAATCCAGAATTTCCAGCCTCTAAGATGTATTTTTAGTACATTTTGTACCATAAAAATATTTATTCTTTCTGCAGTTTTTGTTCAGATGGAATGTTTTTGTGTGTGTGGGAGAGAGAGAGAGAGAGAGAGAGAGAGGGAGAGGGAGAGGGAGAGGAAGTTTGGGAGCTGTGGGAGAAAGATACTGTTGTGTCTGTCAGACTTGAGTAGGGGAATAAGTGAGAGAGGTTAAATTGCTTTGGGAAAAGATGTGAGGCAGCTCCCTCTTCCTCTTCCTCCCTCGCGCTCCCTCCTTCTCAAGCCCATGTGAACTCATGTAAATGTGCCGTGTGCTCCTCCGCTGACGTGATCCGCTCCGTCCGCTTCTCACTCGCGTGGCGGCGGGAATGAAAGGAGAGGAGTGAAATAGACTGAACTGTATTATTCTTTCTCTCTCTGTGTGTGTGTGTGTGTGTGTGTGTGTAGCCATGCATCAGGCCCTGGACACGCTGAGTGACAGCACCAGCTCCACAACCGCCAACGACCTGGATCTCATCTTCCTCAAAGGCATCATGGAGAGTCCAGTGGTGAGAAGAAGTTTTTATGCTGTCAATATTCAAGCTTGAAGATTCAGGATTAAATGTGTGGCTAATTCGACGGTTGACAGTTGAGTTTGACTGTTTTCTTCATGCATGAAAACGTACAAATTGACAATACAGTGTTGCATTTCTCAGACTTTTTACCCCTTGGTAATTTGTCATGGGAATATTACACAACGCCTTATATGGACATCCTGGGGGTGTGTGTTCATAGGTCACATATTCAGGCTTTACAAAGTGCTTATGTTATGATTCATTTTATATCGCATTTTCAGTAGCGTCATAAAGCAGCGATAATTGTGCAGAAAATCACAAAATAGACGCGTTTTCTTTTCTTTTTGTTCATAAAAAACGAGCCGAGTGAACTTTGATCTGTGACTGTGTTTCCAAATTTTACAAATTCAATCCGATTTTAAACATTTTCAGTAGTTTTTGCTCAGGTTTGTTTATATAGTTGGTGAAAAGTTCTAAATAACTGTGTGCACAATAAGAGGCTTTTATTCAAACATTACAAAACGGAAATCTAGAAATGTAACCACAGTTTGAAAAGTAGTTTTTATGTCATTCTCAGAAAAATGTCAGGAATTCTTTCCTTTTATAAGTTGAGGCCGTGGCAGCAAAAATCGAATAAAAACTCAGAATGTAAAGACACACACATAAAACAACGCTGCGTAAACTTTGACCACGAGATAATAAACACTACAGGTTCATTTAACTGCTGCTCGCTAAAATATCACGGTTTCTATTAAGGCTCAGTTTTTATTGATCAGTTCTCTCTCTCTCTCTCTCTCTGTGTGTTTCTAAAAATGTTGTTGTCATTTCCATGCAGGCAGTTTTTTTGGGCGTGTTTTAACACCATTAACTGTGAAATTGCACTCGTGAGACGTCTTTATTTATTTATTTATTTATTTATTTATTTATTTAGTTATTTCTTCCTGACATTCTCCCTAGCTGTCAGTCATTTTAACAAGGCACCGACCGAGCAGGGGACTGCACACAGCAGTCAGTGAACCTGGTCGTTATCCCAGCTGACTACTCGATTGTCGCACTGACACAAGTGCTGGTGGAGCAGCAGCTATTTCTGATCAGTGTAGAATACAGAAATAAAACTGAGGGGAAAAGCAGTTGATACACATTGATGTGGAGACTCGTTCTACACTGCGGGTTCTTAGGGCGTAAATACCACAAAGTTTGAGAACGAAGAAGTGGAATATTTGAATACATTCCCATGTGGCATTATGGGAATGTCTTCTGTAGCTGACGTCACGCAGTCCCGTCACAACGCTTGGACTTAAAACAACATCTGTTCAAACCCAGAGACACACGTGTATCGGGTCTTACGTCAGGCAACTTAATCTTTCATAAAAAGTGAAGATGGTGGATCGCTGTAGTGTCCAGGGAACATTTTGAAGATCCTGAGAGATTCTACAAGCAATGGATTCTGCTTACAGAGTGCACAACAGTGGTGGTTTCTGGTCTTTGAAACAGGGGAAGCTCATTCCAGAACCCAGTTATTTATTCATAAATTGTCACATAAGTTCAACTACAACAATGAAACATTGCGATAATTATGTATGTACAAACGAAAATGGTCTATATATCGCCGCGCAAATAACACACAACGAGCAGCTGTTTGTCTACAAACTTCCCTCGCAGAATCCACACAGGACTGAGGTCGATTAAGTGCCGCTGTCGCCTATGTTTCTGCAACGCTGTCAATCAAGAACTGGTTCCGCCTTTCATACAGCTTGTGCCCGCCTACTGCTCCATTGACTCCCGGAGAAGCTGAGCTTCCGTGGAAGTGACAGTTTTGTCCAATCACAGTCGAGGCTCACCGCAGTGGGAAAAAAAGCTACTCTGTGTCTTCATCCAAGAACTCCTGGCAATTATGTTTTACCTTAAACTTAAAAATGTGAAAGTGGCACTTAAAAAAACTCTTATCTGTATCTGTAGTTTGACCTGAAATCCTGTAAAAGCCTCAGTGATTTAAGAGTGAAGATAGTCTGTGTATCAGGTTGTTTTCCAACACTGGAGACTTTTTGCACCTTTTCTGCATAAAAGCAGATGATGAAAGTCAATTCCACACTTCACCTCGCGTTAAGCCCCTTTTTATGAAACCAATCCCGATGAGTTATTCCTGTTTATAAGTGATGTCTTTGTTACGCGGTAAAAGGACTCGGCTTCCCACAACATCTCACGTTCTTCTTCTCCTCCTGTCACTCATCCATCTCCACTTCTTGCCAAGAGCAGTTTCACATGTCTCTTTAAAAGGAAAGGAAAAATAAAATGCACTGCTGCAGAAGATGCAGTGCACATAGTGGAAGTCATAATTCTCCTTCGTGTGGAAAAGCACATTCGCAGTCGGTGTTAGTTGAGTTATCGTGGAAGCTGCTTTTCAAATTCTTATTTCTCTTTCTCTCTCTTTCTTTGTTTTTGATTACTTTCAAACTCTGGACTGATGGATCTGTCCTCGGATGAAGAAGAAGTCATTACTTCTGTTTTTGTTTGTGATTCAGAGGGTGGATAACAGGGTTTTCTTTTCGCTCTCCTTTAAGATAATGTCATTGCGTGTTTGTGCAAGAAATAACTTTATACTTATACTGAATGAAATCAGATACAGTATGTAGAGCGAGTATGTCGAGGTGTGGATTGGGGTTTTCATTTAAATTTTGGGTTGTTTTGGTCTTGATTCCTTTTCAAAAAACAAACCAAAACAACCCACTTATGGGTTGTTTTGGTTTGTTTTTTTGTTGGGTGTAGATGAGGGTGGAGCTAAAAAAGAAAAACTAAAAAGAACACAATTAATAAAGCAAAAATAATCTAAATAGTGACATGATGAAGTGCAATATCCGAATCAGAAGACGCTGAAATGATTTAATGAGGATAATTTGCGTTAAAACAGCTATATGAAGAATTCTTCAGAAATTCAACAACCCCAAAAACACAGAAAATGTCAAATATTTAAGATTTTGACATCTTTTCAGGATAATTACAATAGATTATTCAATTTATGAAATCAAAATTAATCACAATATGATTTTTTTGACCCTTACATGCAGCTCCCACTGACTTCACCACACAACACAATGATGTTTAATGACTGTGAGATTAGGAGATTAGGCTCATGGCGAGCTGATATTGGGAATAGCAGCTTCCTCAGTTGATATCACTTGTGTGATTATGATTGGCTCTGTGTCACAGGACTATTGTGGTGTTTAGAAAGCGATTAAATGACACATGCTTTTAGTTCTGTTTTTTTTTTTAAATCCGTCACATTTTATTTTATTCAGACTGAAAATGAGACTCTTTTGTGAAACTGTGCAATTTGGCCTCACGAGCGATAAATTCAAGCGGTGCACAAAAACAATTCAATGATGGCGCCGCGCGAGGAAATTCTGACAATTATAACCCTGTTCCCTGCCAGTTATTGACATTTCGCTGAAAGCAAAAAATCAAGCATGAAAAGCTTTGTGTTTACGTCCCGTGAAGCTTCATCACATGTTGTCAGAAACTGAGCCCGCGAGCGTGACTGAAGAGGACAGGAACCAGGATCTAAAAATCCAAGCAGCCAGACAGAGTACAAAGGGTTTGCAGTTCAGCCAAACAGGGCACTCATTGAAATACGAGACCTTTTTCTTTTTAGTTACATTTCTCAAAATGGTTTTAATTTTCATGTATGAATGAATGAATGAATATACTTTGATATTTTGGGTTATTTTATGGATTGCACAGGACAGGCAAAAATAAGCCTTGGCTTCCTTTTTTGGTTACAGAGTTTGCTTTAAAATGTTGAGTGGAAGTATGTATGGTAATATTTGTCAATTGATTGCACATAATTTAAGTATTTATATTGTAACCAAAATAAGTTATACAAATCAGAAGAAAAAAAACAAAAAAACATAACAAAATTTACTGTAAATTCTTACTTCTGAATCATTTCACATTTCAGTCATTTTGCATTGTAATCCTTAAGTATTTTACCTTTCAATGTTTTTGAATTTTGAATCAATTTCAGTTCATCACTAAGTCCATTCCATAATGTAACTCCCAAAAATGAAACACATCTATATTTAACATTAGTTCTCACTTTTTTATATTACAATGTCTAAGAATTTTAAGATGCCAGACTTTATAAATAATTTATTAGTGGTTTCACAATAGGAAGCTTTGTTAATTATTCTGATAACTCTTTTCTGGAGTTTAATTATAGGGTCTATGTATGTCCTGCATGCATTTCCCCAAACCTCAACACAATATGACATATATGGCATTATAAGTGAAAAGTATACTTTACGCAGATTTAGCTAATTTCTTTTTAATGTATTCTATATGTGGCTTCCAACTAAATTTATGATCTAAAATTACTCCCAAGAATTCTTTCAATTTTTACTCCATTCAGGAATAATTTAATTTCACAATTTTCACAACCCTAACACCACCAAACACCATACATTTTGTTTTATTTTCATTAAATGATAACTTATTAATATCAAACCATTCTTTTAACATGTAGAAAATAATTGGTTGATGAAAGTGCCATGTGTGGTTCCTTGCCCAATCTTGGTGCTTGGGGACCGCTGTGCTGCATGTTTTCCTGCTCCAACACACCTGACTGATTTCATTCATTTTCTATCATTTAGTTTTTGGGATATTACTGTAGAAGCAGGAGAAGACCGAGCCGTATGACCATACTCACGCCTTCTGGAACTGCTCTTGAAGTTTTGAGCGTCGAAGGCCTCCGATGATTGGTCAAATTTCATGGTCAAGCAGATTTGTTCCTCTGCTATAACGGCTGAAGTTGGCTGAAGCTCTGTGTATCTGTGTGTGTGTGAAATCTGTTTGTGTATTTTAGTATGTGGAATGTGAGGAATGTGTAAATATCTATTTGTGCGCGCATGTAAACGTTGTGCGCGCCATATCCTGTTCCTCGGCAGGGATTCTTCATAAACAAACAAACAAGCAAACATCTCGGCTCCCAGCGCAGCAGCGAGTTCCCACCAGACAAATCCTCTGCGGTATTAAGGACGTGAGACTTCAGATGTGCAGCTACAAAGCGCTTGTGTAGATCATTTCATTTTGCAGGTGGTTTTTCTACAAAAAACGGTCGATGGGTAATAACTGAGTTCTGTGAACTTTGACAGGTTTGGACTGTTTGTGACCTTGTTTTAACTCGACTGGTTCAGGATGACGCACAGCTGAGGTGTGGTAGCTACAGTGTTATAGTGCAGGATGAAAATGTCAACACATTCTCTGGGAAATGGTGAGAAAAATCTCCCCAAAAATAGAACTGAAATATCACAACTTTTTTTAATCAAAACCAGACAAAAAAAAGGATTTTGTATCTGTGATTTTCCAACAAGCAGAAACTCCTCTGTCTTTGATTGTCGAAGAAGAGTACGTGAAAGATGAATGTTCTCTGAAATATTAATGCTCCTCAGCAAACTCACACAAGAAGAAGAAGAAGAAGAAGAAGAAGAAGAAGAAACCTATAGGGCCAAAGAATTGTTTTTTTGTATCTTTCAGCCAGATTTCAGGCTGTGTTTTCTCAGCAAATTTCTTTTTGCTTTTTTTTTATGTTTGTTCTTGTGACCTTTATTAAATCAAACAGACTTGGAGAAGTCAGAAAACATTCCATTATACCTCAGCAAAGAACAGACTAACTGATCCGCTAATGGAGACTACAAGTTATAACTTCGCCCTTTCAAAGCTGATGGAATTTATAACCCATAAATTAGACACAGCATTATCAGGAAATGGAGTAATCCTGATTTATGACGGCACATGTCGGTCTGAGTAACATCTGTTTTCTTTTTCTTTATTAAATCTCAGGCCCATGAGCGATTTGAGGAGCCCAAACTGGAGGCTGTGAGAGAGAACAACATGGAGCTGGTTCAGGACATCCTCAAAGAGCTGAGTCCACTCGCACAGATCAGCCAGGCGGCCGACGAGCTGCTCCACATCCTGAAGGAACCCCACTTCCAGGTGTGGAGAACAGGCTGAACCTTTGTTCCGATGTTCATGCTGTGTCTGTATTACAGTCTTTGCACATTGTGACATTAAAGGTAGGGTTGGAAGATCCTGGAAATAACTGTTTCTTATCTTATCTTTTTTGGCTACTTGTTCAATTGACAGCATGATGATAAAAAGCAACAAATACTCACAAATCACAAAGACATAAAGTGAACCTACCAGGCCAGTAGAAACAGCACCACCATGGCATCTCTTTGCAGCCCCATCTGGGCTTTCAGTTGTTGCCACTGTTCAAACGCCGCACACCGATGTTCAATCTGGTCTTGGATCAGTTATACACTGTCCCCTTTTCTATGTGACATGCTTTGTTGTCATATTTTACATAGACATTAGTTCTTTTTTGGCAACCAGTGGAGTCGCCCCCTGCTGGATAAGTGCTCCCTATTTCCTAGGCTTCACTTTTGAAACAGGAAGACTAAAGCCATTTTTAGTTAAGCCATGTAACATGTGAGCATGTTCTTTTCTTCCGTTCAGTCTCTCCTGGAGACCCACGACTCTGTGGCGTCCAAAAACTACGAGACTCCGCCCCCCAGCCCCTGTTCATTCATGGATGCAGCCCTCAACAACCAGCCTGTGCCTCCAGACGCAGTCAGGATGGTGGGGATCCGGAAGGTGTCCGGTGAGCATCTGGTGAGTCGGTTCAGTCAAATGGCTGCAGGGCAGAATAAGGCTAACGGGTTGATGTTGTAGCACAGTTTCGAGAGAAATGAGTCAGGTTTATGTTGTTTTATAGAACAAAATAAAATCAATTTATCTGCATTAGACTGACATGACGAACCATGGACCAGGTGATGTATCGTGCTTTACCCTGAAACTCTCCTAGGTTTGTGAGGAACCATTAGAAAAGTAATCAGGAATGCTGTCGCCTTGCCAACTAAGCAAACACACCCGGAGGTGTTTCTTTATTGTGTTCTAAATAACTTCATCACTCAGCAGTTTCTATTTGTTTGGAACCGTTTCTTTTTGGTTTTGGACACTTAAATTGAACCACATGAACCCTTCAAGTCGTCTTCTTCTTCTTCTTTAGTGTTTTACGGCAGGTGGCATCCATAATGTTTTGTTGCCGCCTTCTCCTGGATTTAATCATCTGTTACCTAAATCCTTTGGCTGTTTGTTTGGGACAGGTTTACTTTGTGTCCCCCTGATTTAAAGGCAGAACTAAACACAAAGAAGCAGCTTTCACTTTTTATGCACCACATACCTGGTGCTAACGCTCAGAGAACTGCAGGTCTGCTGCAACAACAATCAACACTGAAGACTTTCCTTTTTCAATTTCTGTTTAAATGCCTCTTGCATGAAGTTTGTCATGATGCTTTTAATGTTTTATGCATCTCACTGTTGAAATGTGCTGTACAAACAATTTTGCCTTCTCTTGCCTTAAATGTTTACCTAAATGTCTTGAGTCGACTTTGCGAGACTGAACCGTTCATTTAAGTTCATGTTAAAATATCATTTCATTGAATTTTGAACCGTGTCTACGTTCATAGGGAGTAACATTTCGCGTGGAGAGCGGTGAGCTGGTCATTGCCAGGATCCTCCACGGTGGCATGATCGACCAGCAAGGCCTGCTCCATGTGGGCGACATCATCAAAGAGGTGAACGGCAAGGAGGTGGGCAACGACCCCAAAGTTCTCCAGGAGATGCTGAAGGAGGCCAGTGGCAGCGTGGTGCTGAAGATCCTGCCCAGCTACCAGGAGCCACACACACCAAGACAGGTCAGCCATGGAAACACAACCACATACAAACAGTTTCATGGTTAAATCCTTTACCACCCATCAAGGGAATGGTCTTTAACTTCTTTAATTAGGGCCCGAGCAGTCTCACAGGTGTGCGGGGACCTACCGGATTTCATGGGATTATTATTTTCTTTCTTGCAATGGATGAAAAATTGGCACACAGCTGGAGAAAATGTTTAAAAAAATAAGTGAAATTCATAAAAATTGTGCAAAATGGCCCTCGGAGGAGGGAGAAAGACGAAATTAAGTTGCACCAAATTTCACAAAACTTGGTGGGAGCATGTTACAGTCCAAGACGGACAAAAAAAATCTATCGGCATCATGGCCTCAACTCAACAGGAAGTCGGCCATTTTGAATTTGCCGTCCATCTTTGGTGATTTGCACGTCTTGTAAATGAACAAACTCGGCTGAGCGCGATAATCGTACCAACACACCAAAAACCGTAACGAAACAGGAAGTGTGCTGTAACTTTGCCAAACATCGACCGATCGTCTCGAAACTTCATATGTGAGACTAGGAGCCTGCCCTGAACACATTATACCCATTACTTACCAACAGGAAGTCGGCCACCCGAAACAGGAAGTGCCCTGTACATTGATTGATCTGTTGGAAAAGTAATCTATGAGACAAAACCCCCGCCCTGAACATGTCCGCCACCTGCCGCCAGGGTGGCTGCTTGCAGCTTTTTTAAGAATAATGCAAGTTTGCAATCTTTAAGTGAATTTGAATGAACCCAAACATCAATTATGATCCTTGCATGTGATGTATTTTCATATCACCTGTCAGTTCGTCATACCCTTGTGCAGGTTTTGGAATAAATTCTACTTCAACCTCCTTCAAAAGGTGAAAACAAAAAACAGAACGCAGCCTGACATTGTCTCTGTGCCACTCATCATCACAAAAGCACTCAACGGTGTGAAAGGTAGATGAAGGTTAAAGAAGGAGATTTTAGGCTTTGGTGAATCAATGCCCTTGTTTTAACAATAATCTTACACTTGCTTGAAGAAGAATCCGTTTTCAAACACCAATCCTGGAATTAATATTGGTTTAAAGACGATAATTAGTTTTTAAAGGTCACTGTCATTTACATCAGTTAATAAATAAACACTTGCTGTCCCCTCTGCTTTCCTTCCTGCCGTCTATAACCTTGTGAGCTGTGCCAAGACTTGTAAATCTAATTCAGCAGCAGGACTTTGTAGGATGACACTGTTCTTGTTTGGCAAGAATAATGTTCTGATTATACATAAAAGGTCAAAACTTGAAACCCTCCGCGAAGATGAGGAAAAAGAGCGATTGTTTCTTATTTTGTCGTTATTTTGTCTAAGTAGGAACTGACCCAGTGCAGTGTTTTAAAGAGCTGAAAAAGATCCATGGAGCTGTGGCTGGAACACTGTAGGTGTAGCTAATGAACGTCAGCTGTAGAGGAGTCGGTGAAGGTTAGTCGCATGGAAGATGTGACCCAGTTTAGAGAGTGTTCACTATGTAGAGCCAACGAGATGTCAGCATAATGACTGATTGGCTTAAAGAGAAGAGGAACAGTGGGATAAAAAGACGCCGTGCTTAATTAGTTCCTCACACGAGACCGGGAATTCACTAGAACATAACGTCGTAGATGATGAGAGATGATGAGAAGAGGGTTTGTGTGATGCAATTATGAGCATAGGTTACATTTTTTAACCTATCCTATAGAACAGACATGTTCAAAGTCAAACACAATATTATTTATGTGTCATCGCCATTAGCTCAGCTGGTAAAGACTGTGTTTGCAACCCAGCTGTGACAGACAGATTCATTATCTGACTCCAGAGGTGAAAGAAAGGCAGATTTCTTTCATTTGTTCACTCCTGCGTGGCTTAGATTTACATTGCCATTAAAGAAATGATAATTGTGAACAAACAGTGCATTTGTATGTAATATTTACTGTCAGAAGGGACCGTCGGCCCCCGGTAATCTTCACATGATCAAATCTGGTACAACTACCAACAGGATTTTTCCCCCCAGTGCCATTTGTGGTGCTGAAGTGTCGACAAATCCTGAAACTATTCCCGTAAACACTGGTGCTGCAGCCCCAGAGCACCACTGTCCTCCACCCTGGCCTCGCAGAGCCCACCGGCATTGCTGTAGTTACTGTATGTTATTGTTTTGATTTTAAATTAACCCAAGTGATAAGAGAATTCATGCCTTCATGCCTCGAGGGGGAACGGGCGCAGTTCCTGAAATGAAATGAAATGAAATGAAATGAAAGTCTGCAAATGACCAAAACTGGAGCTGGGGCTTATTGTGTTTGAGAATAGAAATGAAGCTGTTGTAGCCGTACTGGTTACACACCAGTGGAACCTGGGGAACATCTTGCAGAGACACCCTCACCTTTAACTCCTTGAGTTATTCACTAAAGAGCATATTTTCCAAGTCATTGCATACAAGTATTTTCATTTTTGTTATCAGCTCCATATATACCAAAGTGTCTTCTTGGCTGCCTGTCAAAGATATTAAGAACTGACTTTTTTTTCACACACACACACACACACACACACACACGACTGGTGTAGGTGGATGCTGTAGTCTGTGAGGAGTTGCGATAATTAAAGAAGTTCTCCCTGAATGTAATCCAGCTGTATGTGCTTCACGCCTGCAGCTCAGCCATGACTCTGTGATTTAACTCAGCTGACAGCTCCCTATGGCCATGATTGTGTGTGTGTGTGTGTGTGTCCAATGATACACACACACACACACACATGCGCAGAACAGTCAGGGCTGGCAGGTTTTTTTTTTTTTGTTCATGCATCAGTTCAGTATGAGAAAAGGCATCTAGTGTAGGGGGGAGGGGATGGTTGCCATGGCTACATATTTTGGCTCTCTCTCTCTTTCTCGCTTTATTTCTGTGTCTCTCCTCTCTCTCGCTCCGTCTGTCTCCCAGACTCCATGTCCTGTCATTGCGGGTTTGGACACAGAATTTGCTTCATGAGCTGAATCCTCTTGCCTTGAGATGCTGTGAAAGTGAGCTGACAGATGGATGGGGCTTTAAAGCGGGCAAAGAGTGTTTCATGGTCACATATATACACCCCAGAATGACATAATCTGACCATGTTACAAGAGCCAAAATGTGCGTTTCTTTGGCCTTCACTAATTCATATTCACGTTTACTCTTTTCAATGTCATGTGACCCTCTTTAGGCCTTCGTGCGATGTCACTTTGACTACGACCCGACTCACGATAACCTGATCCCCTGTAAGGAGGCAGGACTGAGCTTCAGGAGTGGTGACATCCTGCAGATCTTTAACCAGGAGGATCTCAACTGGTGGCAGGTCATTATAGCGTTTAAAAAAAAAAAATGTAATTTATTCACAACGGCTTGTTAAACTGTGCGTTTTCCCCCCTCGTCGTAGGCTTGTCACATAGAGGGAGGCAGCGCGGGTCTAATTCCCAGCCAGCTCCTCGAGGAGAAGAGGAAAGCTTTTGTGAAGCGAGATCTGGAGCTCGCTACCACAGGTACACCTCTCAGCAGCAGCGCGCAGCAGAGCACTTCTCATTATGCAGATTCCGAAAACAGACTCCTCGCTGCACAAACACACCGGCAACAAAGACGACATCTGTTCCTCTCCATATCGTACAAGCATTTCATCCTGGCCCGTTCAGCCTCCTCTCACCTCTCCAGTCTGTTACTCTGGTAATGAGCGTCAGCATGACTCAGGCGCCCTGATTCAATCTGCGGGTTATGAAGCTGCAGGGTCTGACATTCACAAACGGGCCCTGCCCGAGAGGGCGCGTTGATGGAGGACTGGCGATAAGACCACAGTAACTGCGAGCCTGTGATCGATAATCACCTCTTATAAGACGTGGGGTGAAAAGATGCAGCGCTCCCTGCCATTTATTTTCTCGCCGCCTTGTCCTCAACAAGCAACAGAACAGGTGGTGAGTCATAACCAGCCGCTTGCCCTTCTCCGAGGAAGGAAAATGACAGCCCAACTGTACTGACCTTGTAGCTGGGAAGGGCACATCCATCTGCAGGAACCACATATTACACCAACCGCGAGTACAGTGTGAATAAAACACATGGTGGTGAATGTCGGGATTAGAAAATTGTTCTTATTCAGAGGAGATTTTAGAATTAGCAGTCTATAAAATGCACGAGACAGCTTGAGTTAAATGCGTTAAATTATACGTTGAACTGAGCTTATAATTGTTTATAATCCACCTTTTTTTTTTTTTATAACATAAGAGCTTCTCTCTCAGCAGCCAAATATGCTGCCATATTGAACAGCCGGGCAGCAGAGTCACATAGTCACAGGTGTCTCCTGGCAGCACACTGGTCGCACTGGTGCGTCTATATGACTGCACACTGCCACCTAGTGGCGCCGCTTCTCTGTAACTCTCATAACCCATGAGAGGGTTTCACCTTGAAACTACACGATTCTGTCAGAGGCTTTGATGAAATGGGTTTTCAGGGACAAGTTGGAGGTTTTAATGTGTTAAATGTATTGCTTTTTCGCCTCAGGTCCTCTGTGTGCCGGCATGGGAGGCAAGAAGAAGAAAAAGATGATGTATTTGACCACTAAGAATGCAGGTATAAACATCGGCAACATCATGAATGACTGAGCATTTCTGCATTTGTTGCGTTAATGTCCCTAATCCCTGGTTTCTCTCTAGAATTTGATCGGCATGAGTTGCGGATCTACGAAGAGGTTGCAAAGGTCCCGCCCTTCAGGAGGAAGACGCTGGTTCTGATTGGTGCACAGGGGGTCGGACGTCGCAGTCTTAAGAACAAGCTGCTGGTGTCGGATCCCCAGCGGTATGGCACCACTATGCCATGTGAGTGCAATTATTCATAATTAAACTAAGCCACATATAAAATCCTTTGTTGCACACTGCAAATGTAGTTGTGTGTACTTATGTTCCCTTATTAACATCTTTGTATGTCATCTAGCATTCTAGTAGCTCACCAATCATTTCTTTCAGTTAATGTCTTTTATTTATAACTAAATCAAATTATTGACAGTATTACTTTCTTCCCTTTAGTGCTATAGAGTAGTATAGATAGGTGTAACATAGACACTAATCCATGTCCTGTGTTTCTATTTATCTTTATTCCCTCCAGTCACCACCAGAAAACCAAAGGTGGACGAGAGGGACGGTCAGATGTACTCTTTCATGACCCGCGCTGAAATGGAGTGCGACATTAAAAATGGCCGTTTCTTGGAGCACGGCGAGTACGACGCCAACCTGTATGGGACCAAGATTAGCTCCATTCACGAGGTGATAGAGACAGCAAAGATCTGCATCCTGGATGTGAACCCACAGGTAGAAGAACTTCCCTGTCTCATTTATCTCTACTTCTTTTTCTCTTGATAAATGTGTTAGATGGAGACGCAGCTGCATAATCATCACTTTAATTGTGCAAGTTTCCACTTTTTTCACCACTGTATTAATTGATTTATGTTTCACACAAAGGCTATCAAAGTCCTGCGGACATCAGAGTTCCTGCCCTACGTTGTATTCATTGAAGCACCAGACTTTGAGGTTCTCAAAGCCATGAATCGTTCAGCAATTGAGTCGGGAGTGATCACAAAACAGTTAACGGTGAGTGTGTGTTCTCCCTAAAGGGAAACCCAGACAATGACTTCATTTTTTGGTAATAATATTTCTTTCTCAGTCCAGGAATGATCCCACTGTGTCTGTTTAGTAAACAATACAGGCAGCAGGTTAGCACAGTGTAGCATAAAGGTGGACAGGCCGTGCTCAAAAGTGTTCAAAAAATCCACTTACTTAATTTACTTAAGCAAACAAATCTCATACACATACGTTTTCAACTATCCCTTTAAAAGCCAGGCACTTAGTGTCCCAGGGCAACAAAATACTTTTGATATTCCAAGAAAACTCATTGTATTAATAACTTGAAAACATGGCAGCTAACGTCTAACTGTGGCAGCTAACGTCTAACTGTGGCAGATAACGTCTAACCGTGGCTAATATCGTCCAACCGTGGCTAATATCGTCCAACCGTGGCAGCTAACGTCTAACTGTGGCAGATAACGTCTAACCGTGGCAGCTAACCGTGGCAGCTAACGTCTAACCGTGGCAGATATCGTCCAACCGTGGCAGCTAACGTCTAACCATGGCAGATAACGTCTAACCATGGCAGATAACGTCTAACCGTGGCAGCTAACTATGGCAGCTAACGTCCAACCGTGGCAGATATCGTCCAACCGTGGCAGCTAAGGTCTAACTGTGGCAGATAACGTCTAACCGTGGCAGCGAACCGTGGCAGCGAACCGTGGCAGCTAACGTCTAACCGTGGCAGATAACGTCTAACTGTGGCAGATAACGTCTAACCGTGGCAGCTAACATCCGACCGTGGCAGATATCGTCCAACCGTGGCAGCTAATGTCTAACCGTGGCAGATAACGTCTAACCGTGGCAGCTAACCGTGGCAGCTAACATCCAACCGTGGCAGATATCGTCCAACCGTGGCAGATAACGTCTAACCGTGGCAGCTAATGTCTAACCGTGGCAGCTAACGTTTAACCGTCGCAGATAACGTAAGTTGGCTTCTGGTTTAGCTCCATCAGCATTATAGGTAATGCAGTGTTTAAATAAAACTAAAAAGCTGCCCTTGAAGTATTTCCTGTACGTATCACAAACCAAATATGTCAAAGGAAATGTACAAGTGTTTCCTTTTTCATACCACTGCTATGTGTGAACGCTAAGTAACATCATGTGATTTCACTCTTTCACCTCATCTCATCATCATCTCATCATCATCTCCCCCATGTCCCTGTCCTGCTCCCTGCAGGACTCTGAGCTCAAGAGGACGGTGGACGAGAGCGAGCGCATTAAAAGAGCCTATGAACACTACTTTGACCTCTGCATCGTAAACGACGGCCTGGAGGCGGCGTTCCGAAGCCTGCGCTTGGCGCTGGACAAACTGGCGTCGGAGCATCAGTGGGTTCCTGTCAGCTGGGTCTTCTGAGAGTCACTGAGAACCACAGAGCAGAGGTCGCTGGACAATTTAGCCGACAGTCGCCGTGCGGGCGTTGGTCGTTGGAGGTCGAGCATCACATTTCCGTGCAAATGACTAGCCTCATGTAGAGCGTTTTTGTACAAACTTAGTGTTCCTCCATTGAGCCCAACGTCAAGTTGTATTTTATGTCGGAATTGGAATAAATCTCTTGATATTTGTTTAGAAGGATTTGACTATGAGGTTTAGTGCAATAGTGTGAGTGAGTGTGTGTGTGTGCGTGTGTATTATCATAAACGTGGAAATAGAGAAATTAGAGTAATGCATATGTTGGAGTTTTTTTTTATTATTATTTTATTTTTCCATTGACGGATAAGTACAATTTTAGCCTTTTCAAAGTCTTGAACACTTTATGTAGTGTGATGTTTACATTGGATCAGTAGGACAAATCGCTCGAGGAAAGATACCAAATGTCACGTTTGTGTTGAATCTGTGTTGACATTTTACCATTTGATCGCGTCGTTTGTGTTCAAAAATTGTGCTTTATCTCGTTTGTTTCCAATCATTATTGAGAAACTTGACAGCAATAGATTATAAACAAAACACATTATACGTGCAATACATCTATTTACACACATCTATCTATATCTATATATGTATATATGTGTGTATATATATATATATATATATATATATATATACATATATACATATATATGTATATATACACACGGCAAACACAAGGAGAACAGTAGAAAAGAACTTCATTGACATAGTTTGTATTCATTCTGCCGATTGACTTTTGATGTTGGTTTTAGTTTGATTGGCAGTGAAAGAACGTGACATTGTCCATCGTTGATTGTGTTGGAGTTCTATTTGTAGCACTGAGAACACTCAAACAGTTGTAGAAAGAAATGTACAAAAATATTACTTAACATGACGGTTAGGATAACTGGTGGACATTGTCACAGTGTTTGGTTATTTTTGAAGTAGTAAAAAAAGGATTTACCGGTGGCTTTTTAATGACTTACTTTTGCCTTAAAATGGTTCAAAAGCCAAGGAAACATAAATATTTTTACATCACCTAATCGATTCACTCCTGTCACTGTACATCTTCCTTCTTAGAAAAATATATAACTGGCAACTTATTTAATATTTATTTTATTTTCCCTAAAACCTGTAAGTACTGTATTGTAATAAAGAATATATAGTATAACATAGAAGACATGCTTGGTACTTGATGATTCTGCTGTGAGTAGAAATGCAGTTGGATGTTCATACACTGTAATTTTGATTGTGTGTTCATATAAAAAAAGTTGAAAGTGTTCCGAAAACTCCCGTCGTCGTCTACAGTTAATGTCAACGCGAATAGACTTCTAAATTAAAATAACGTTTGACTAAATAAATGCAAAAATACACAGTTGGTGGGTATCTGCAGTGACCTCTGAGGCTGTGGAGGTGTTTCAGGTGATCAGGATGGATGTTCTGCAGGTGTCATCCACTGATACGATGCCAGGGGCAGCATTATGGGATACATTTCGTAAGCAGGCAGCAGGTCCGCTGGCCAAATACCCGTCAGCTTGGGGTCAAACTGGAAGAAAGTGAAGGTCAGAGAAATCACAGTTGACTTTTGTTAGAATTTCAATCTTCTGATTTAAAGCTGTAATCTGTGACTTTTCTGTCGACATCTTCACGTCCAGATTAGTAAGTGAGTAAATGAAGTTTGACATAAAGAATGGATTTATTGGCTGGCGTACTTGTCATTCACAGATGTGCCGACCAGTGCAGTTCATTTGGAGATGAAGAAGTGTTTTCTTACAGGTGGTTCAGACACTATTTCACACACAGGTAAGGATCTCTTTTCATTGAACCACTGTCTTTGTCTCAGTATAGAAGCAAAAGCTGGTTCAAAAGTGTGTCCACCTCCATTATGGCCCTCCAGTATTTGGTACATTCCGGTTTAGCCGGTAGGCAGCATGTTGAGTTCTATTTTTAAGTCTTCCTACCATCCAAGATTTTTTTTTTTTAAATATTCACTTCACAGACTATAAACTGTGTCTCCTTGTCAGTCTTTCTCTATGATGTCTTTTTCCTCTTCTTTTACTTACTTACTAGGTTAAAGCATGTATCACTGAAGCTGTGCTCCCATCACTCTTTCCTCCAAAGTGTGAATGCTTTTGTGTGTATTGAGGGTGACGTTTTGATGAAAGAGCAGACAGGAGCACTCAGATATGATCTCCAGACTCCTACTACACCAGACACCTTCATTTACTTATGGGTATCAAGACGTAAAGAGATTTATGCTGTTTTTTTGAGGGGCTCGCTCACCAGTGAGTATGGAGGCGGGTGGTCCACTGTGCACCTGTCGTAACATCTGTTCACGTCTGTGTCTGTGTCTTCTCCCGACGTCGCAGCACTGTGCTCTGCACCAGTGTTGTCGTCTCCTGCCGTCGGCCTGGAGACGTCGTAAGCCGCTCTTTTCTTTTTCGCGTGCATGTAGAAGCAGAGGAGCACCACAGCTATGGACAACACCAAGGCCGGGAATCTGCGGACACGTTTCGTTCACTGCAAGTCGGTTCATACTCTTGCTGCACAGACAGATTCATGCCTTCGTGCTTTCTTTACTTACTTACATGTATTGGAACATATTCAGTGCCTCACCCAATGGCTGGAATTATGAAAAACAGAAAAAGAAGAAGGAAAAATCTCAAAAAATGTGACAGAACAAAAGGTCAACTTTACCAATATGGACTTCAATTCATTCACATATATTATTGTTGTGGTTTCTTGGAAAGCTCCGTTCAGTTTGAATACCAAATCACCAACGACAATGGGCGATGTGAACTTTAGTGACCCCCACAGATGCTGAAAAATGTCTTCATTCATTCCTATGGGAAAGAAATGTTGAATAAAATGATAATGGCCTATAGCTGAGTTGAATGTGGTGTAGCTTGAATGGTTTGACATAGTATATATCTTGAAAACTGTAGAAGCAGTTAGGTGTCAAAAAGGGCAGAATAACAATAAGCAGAATAAACTAATGCCATACGGCTGCAGTTAACAACCCTCATTGGACCTTCATCCTATAAATCTGTTGCTCATGACCGCTTACATTCTAAACCTGTGAAGTTGCAATGTTGCAAACAAATGGAAAAAGAGTTGTATGCATATAACTCTAACTCTAACTCCAAATCTAACCCAAGTGTATTAAGTCCTTACCTGAGTAAAGGATCTAAAACAAAGAAAAACTTAACTGACCCGTGAGTCGCTTTCAAAGAATAATGTGTCACTTAGGGAAGTACACATCATGAAGTGCTTTTACAACATTATTGTCTTTTTTAAAGACACAGGACCTCTCTGTTCAGGTGTGCTCTGCCTTGTGCACATTGTTTGAGCTCGATGAATGAAATCCTTTGCTGTTTATTCTCACAAATCTCAAAGAAAACCCAACTAATTGTCTAATGACAAGTTTCCGTTTGCATATACAGGCCTTCGCAAAGGGATCAAGACGCAGAGGTTATCGCAGAGTGAAGCAAATGGTCACTGGAGCACGTCTCACAGACAGAAAATCAAAGTAACCCAGATAGATACTGGTGCCTTTTACTCCCTCTGATACGGAGGCAAGCGAGTGGTCACATGTAAGATAACAACTGTACTTCGGCTCAGACGCCTTTACTGATTTAATAATCTCTTCTAATGTCTCTGGAAAATCTCCTCCCCTATGATTATTCATGATTTCATACCATGAGAGTGTTGCATAACATCGTCTTGCTATGAAATCACACGTAAAATACATTAAACCGTTCAAAAACATGAACATTTTCTATTATTACACACCAATCCATGCTTTTAGTGAAAAAACTGATTCTGTCGAATTAAGAGTCGGCACATTAATATTATAGTATTATGTTTATTTAATAAATAGAGAATGTTACATGAAAGTACAACCAATTAAATACACATATAAACAAAAACATAGATACACATAATGATGTCCCACATAAAACACATAGCGCTGTATATTCTACACATTTACACTTTAAGTTACTTTTGAACCCCACGTGGGTTCAAATAGAGATAAAAAAGAGACAGATATCAGTAATGACATTCAAAGTCTGGTCGCGTATCACCACAAGATAGTGAACATTAATATTAGTTAAAAGAGAAGTTAATATTTTGCTGTGAATGCAAATTGTGTAACCATGAGAAGGACAGCAGTATCCATTCAACTTTAAGGCATCAAATAGTTGAAATACATGTTGAAACATTGTGTTTTCATGACTTCATATACAGTGTGGACAAAATGCAACGACTTTTTGTACTGCTGCTTACTGCTGCTTTTTGGTATAGTACATTAAAGAGCATCCCGTTTGTTGCAATCTGAAACTTGGCCACCGGATGCCTCCAAATCCCACACACTGAACCCGTAATTAAAGTGGACTTGTAAAATCAAGACCACAAATTTGAACTGAAATGGACATTTTCTTTAGTTTTGACATAAAAAAACACACAACTTTTTCTCTCCACACGTCTTAAATTTCCCACACACACATATGCTTTTTTAACTTAATTTCACAAGCTCAGACTTCTGTTGATCCCGCTTGAATTTCATCGACCTTTGCTGTAAAGGAATAAGAGTTCATATATGTGTATGCTATATGGTGTTTAAGTTATTAGTCCGGGAGGAGAAAGGTCAGGAGGCGCAGCACTGCACTGAGAAAGGTGGAGGATCCGTGTATGGTGGCGGGGATTCTGAGTAAGAAGGTGGTTCCAGCTGGAAAAGACAAGAGCAAAGAGGTGGAGGTCAGTTGCCACTAATCAATTCAAGAAAAACTAAAATATAAAATAACAGGACTAAAATGGTGCTGTACCCTGTACGGAGGTGGACTGTCACTTGCTGAGCTGTAGATGGGAGGTTCTCCATAAGCAGGTTGAGAATACGGTTCACATGAGTCTGTGGATTCTTCGCTTCTCGGCATGGGGATGACGTATATGGAAGCGGAGTTTCTGGCACTCGGGGGCCAGCTTTCTGTCTCTCTGTGCTTCTTTGTAAAGTGACACAAGATGAGCCACAGCGCGACAACAAGACCCAACAAGGGAATCCTGAAGGAAAGGACAGCGTCAATGAACAGCACGCAATCAGAGCAATCATTAATATTATTATTATTATCATTATTGTTATTATTAATAATAATAGTTATACTTACGTCACCATGGGATAGTAAACAACCATTGCTGTTGTATTTTCTGGAAGAGGTTAAAAAAGGGAGAAAATTCTTGTCATTCAAAAGCCCAGAAATGTGTTTTCTGCATAGTGACATATTGTTTGTATCATTACATCACGTCATACACAGCGTCTTCAAGATTAGCTTAATTACTGTTTGTGTGACAGCTGCACAATGCTATAATTTACATTTTATTCTTACACAAAAAGACGACTTTGTCTGCACAACACGGCAGTTCAAATACACAACTGTTGCTACATGGGAGATTATAGACTTAAACGCGGATCAGTCAAAAAGCAGTGGATATTTATTTTCTTTACATTTTTCACGATAATAGATAATGCGCGATTACTTATTTCAGGCTTTACTGAGCAGAATTAAACGCAACACAGTGAGTGCAAGTTAGAATGAATCGTTAATGCTGTTAAAAGTGAATCTTACCTGTGAGTCTCTGCCATGCAGTGCTGCTTCAGACAAGTGCAGCATACATTTTATAGCCCTTACTGACCTGTTTAAAGTGACGGGACTGCCCCCCCCCCCCCCACAAGATTACAACCAGTGACGTAATGAACTTATCACCATTGACACCGTTTCTGCCACAGCGTAGACTTGACATGTCTGAGGCTAAAGGCCACTGGCTTTTGAGGTGACTGTTCACTTAGGTAAGATACACGAGGGAAAGAGCGTTATAGGAAAAAAAGATGATCGCACAAGACTCTGTGTTTCAGCTTGTTTCTCAGGAATGCAGCGGAGGGGCTGTTGAAACACGCTCAGCATTCAGCGCGGCAGAATGTTGAGCTGCGAGGAAGGATTTTCTGTCCCAGCAAAGAGATCATGTGAGGCACAGATGAAACTCCATGAAGGTGAAACCACCACGTAGACTTTGTCAAGCTTTTATTCAAACAAAAAAATACGTCTTTGCACAAACATCTAATGGCAAAGAACCAGCACGATGGTTTGGACATGTTAAGAGCAAAAAGAAGTCAAAACATCTGAGAACAGAAACTTCTTAAAACGTTTTTCTAATGTAGGTGAGGGCGAGGTGATGGAGGCACTGGTGGCTCAATATCTGATGTGCCGGTGAGGAGGAGGACGAGGGGGCACAGCTCTTAACACTGGTGGAGGTGGAGGAGAAGGTGGAAGTGGACCAACTTCTGACACTGGTGCAGGTATAGAAGGAAGAGGACCAGCTCCTTATACCAGAAGGAGGTTAGAGAGGTGGAGGTGGAAGAGGACCAGCTCCTGACACTGGTGGAGGTGGAAGAGGACCTCATAGTGGAGGAGGTGGGGGAGGTGGAGGTGGAAGAGGACCAGCTCCTGACACTGGTGGAGGTGGAGGAGGAGGTGGAAGAGGACCAGTTCCTGACATGGGTGGAGGCGGAGGAGGAGGTGGAAGAGGACCAGTTCCAGACCCTGGTGGAGGTGGAGGAGGAGGAGGAGGAAGAGGACCCCCTCCTGATAAAGGTGGAGGTGGTGGAGGCAGGTAGGCACCATTTGACAAACTGGATGTCGGTGGAGGGGGAGGGGGAGGTGAGGGGAAGGACGAGGGCGAGATCAAGGTGGGTGGAGGTGGGAGGCCGATGTTCATGGAGGAAGAAGGGGGTGGAGGTGGTGGAGGAGCAGGCACAGTGGGGTCCAGGCCGGCAGCAGAGGGGGGAGGAGGAGGCGGCAAGCTGTCGTTGGTGACAGATGACAAGGTGGGTACTGACGGTGGAGGAACAGCAATACCTAAACTGGTTCTTCACACAAGACAAAAAGACAAGGTCCAATGTGTAAGAATTGGTGACATCTAGTGGTGATACTGCACCAATTGCATCAAGGAACTACAGCTAGATACTACAAAGGATGTAATTTTTCCTCCGTCGTTTCCATTTTTAACCCTGTAGGATGACGGTACAAGATGGATGCCTTTGTAAACCAAGGCCTTTACCTAGAGCAGGGTTTCTCAATCCTGGTCCTGTGGACCCCCAGAGTGCATTTAAAAAGCTGCTCATGGGAAGTAAATTCAATTTCTGGACCTTTCTGGACACAATGGACCTTTAAAGGAATAGGTAAATGTTTTAGGAGACATATTTTACTGGAGTTAGATGTTTCGAGCATTTCTCTGTCAAACATTGAACTGTTAAGGTAAGGGTTCCGATGTCAGAAACTGTTCCTGGAGGTTAATTTAGAAAGTACTGCTATATTTCAGTATTTGTTGTCTACAGCCGTGTTTCATTATAAACATTTTGTTGCTATAAAAGGGGCAAAGGGGGAACTGTGTCTACATACATGGAGACATTTGCCATGCTATGTATGCTGTCTGCTCTCTTTCTGGGCTGCTCCTCGGTGACCTGAGGGACAAAAAAAAAGATGAATAAAGGTGAACTTCACAGTCAGTTTAATAGTGTATACCACACATTGGAAAAGAGAGCACAACTCACCTGATGTTTCATATGAAAACAGTGCCCCATGGAGTCCAGGATGGAGTATGATATTGGCACCCGTGAGTAGCTTCTCTCTGGCTCCTTGCCTGAAGGCGGCGCCACCAAACGCCTGGAGCGAATCTTTTCTTTGGTAGTTGTGAAAACGCCAATCTCTCTTCTTGCTACCTTCTCAAAGTGCATCGCTACACCCTGGAGCAGAGCAGAGTGTCATCTACAGAACATCACCACAGTACATCCCTGGTGCATCTGGTAAGATTACTATTTTCGTTGGACATACAAGTGTTTTTTTTTTTTTAAATAACAAAGACATTTGTACTGATTTTGTTAATTTAACATGGAATAATAGACACATCTGTAGCTATAGTTGTGTTGGTGGTGACAGGATTTCCTCACCAGTGACAGAAGGTTGACCGAGGACTCCATAGCTTTAATCTGCATGACCTGAGAGTCCAGAAGTCTCAGCACGGTGCTGGCCAGGCTGTTGATCTGGTAGCTCACACTGGCCAGAGCCTGGGTGGTCAAAGCCTTGGCCTCTTCCACAGCCTTTTCTGAATCATCTAACTACAGAAGTTTTTGTTAATAATAGTAACAGGACAAGTTTGTACATGCACAAGTCTCAAAATAATTTTATACTGCCTGCCACTTAATATCATGCAGGATGCAGCTGATCATCTGAGATTTTGCTTGATTAATAATTACGACTTTATTCTCATAATATTACGACTTTATTCTCATAATATTACGATTTTTATTCTATTAATATTACGATTTTATTCTTGAAAGATTGCAACTTTATTCTCGAAAGATTACAAATTTATTCTCAGAAGATTACGACTTTATTCTCAAAAGATTACGACTTTATTCTCATAATATTACGACTTTATTCTCATAATATTACGATTTTATTCTCGAAAGATTGCAACTTTATTCTCGAAAGATTACAAATTTATTCTCTAAAGATTACTACTTTATTCTCATATTACGAATTTATTCTCAGAATATTGCGACTTCATTGTTGAAAGATTACGACTTTATTCTCATATTACGACGTTATTCTCATAAAATAACGATTTTATTCTCTAAAGATTGCAACTTTATTCTCGAAAGATTACGAATTTATTCTCGAAAGATTACGACTTTATTCTCATATTACGACTTTATTCTCATAATATTGCGACTTTATTGTTGAAAGATTACTACTTTATTCTCATATTACGACTTTATTCTCATAAAACTACGATTTTATTCTCGAAAGATTGCAACTTTATTCTCGAAAGATTACGAATTTATTTTCGAAATATTCTTTATTTTCTCCCCACCCCCACTGAACAGTTGCTTTTCTCCCCATAAGAAATTGCACTTTTTTTCTCCACTCCCTCCTGACTCATTAGACCCCCCATGTCATTTAAGTTTCAGACCCCTATGAACAATGATTCAAAAGTGTATATGCTGTTATATCAGCGGTGATGTTTTACTCACCTTGACATAATTGTTTTCACAGTAATCCGCGACGTTCAAGAGGTTGCTGTGGTTGTCGAGCAGCTGTTTTCTGGCATCTGGCGCCTCTTGTAGTATCTGAGTGATAACTTCAGAAAAGCTCCTCTGCTCCGACATTTCTCCCATGATGACACAAACCTCCGACACTGATAGAATTCACGCAGCCGCGGAGGTGAAGTTGTTGACAGGAGTCGTTTAAAGACAGGGAGGTCGTGGTCGGCGTCGGTGAAGTTTGTTTTAGTTTGGATAGACGTCGTTTGTTCAGTCGCAGGTATTTGATCTAGGGACCGTCAATAAATTAAAATAGGAGGTTTATATGGAATTTTGGTGCTGCTTTTATTTTACATCAACGGAATTGAATCCCAATGTCACATTGTATTACAACATTAATTACCCAACACAAATTATATTTATATTTTATATTGTATCAACACATTTATTAGACCACCACACAGTGTGTGCTTTCCCTAAATTGACAGCATTGGTAATTATCAAAATATTTTTTTATGTTTCTGTAATGGTTAATACACTAGTATATAGAAGTTCTTTAACCAAAATGATATATTTAATGCTTAAATATAATTATTATCCATGAAGTTTCAAATTGACTGTTTAAGTTAAGCACATTATTATAAAAATTACAATAATGATTTGCTAAGCACTGTATGTGCTGCATACAACTTGACATTAGCAACCGTAAACAGATAGTACCGTTTTTTAAAGTCTGCTTGTATGTGGTATTAACACAAAGTCACTGAGCTCAAGTTTGTAAAGCGCTCATTTGCTCACACCAAAGTTCATTGAGAAAATCTGCATTTTAGCTCCGCCTGTACTGTACGATACCATTACTCTGGTACCCCAAAGGATTAGTTATTTTGGTACGAATCCTAATGGAAATGCAAAAAAAAAAGTTGTTGGAAACATGCCACATGTGACACAAGATGAAGCAGTAAACATATTCTCAATATAGCATATATAAAAACGATGTTTTTGGCAGCTATGTTTGTCTCAAGCTGGTTCTCAGTGCAGAGAGTGACTATGCGTCATAACCTTATTATTTAAACACACTTCAACAAAATGTGAACTGTCCCTTGGTCTTCTTTACCAAACAGCAATACACTGATGGTCCCTAAAGAGAGAGACCTGAGACCTGAGATCCAGAGTGAATAGTTGTCGATGATCCAACCTGAAAGTCACTTCACCGCGTCGTCGTTGATTGCTCAGTGGAGAACGCGGAATTCCCGCAGGCTACAGATTTTGACTGAGAAGCAGCAGCAGCAGCAACAGCAGCAGCAGCAGCAGCAGCAACATCAGGAGAAGGAGAAGGAGGACACATCTGCACAGGCTGGACATCCATTCACACTGCAACACCACCTGTCTCCTCACCTGCCTCGTTCATGAGCCGCTGCTTAATACTGACATGTTAATGTACACGAGACAGCCCAACATTAAAACTGTATCTTGTATTTAAAAGACGTCATTCTGATGTATTAATATTGTGTTTCCACCACCAGTTATAAACTAATTAAAAAGAAGCTTTAAAATTAAAAAAATAAAATAAAATAATAAAAACATAAATAAATAAATCATGGGATAACAGGAGAGTGACAATTTTAAAGAAATCCACTAGAGGTCAGTGCAGTACAAAAAAAAGTGAGTCTCTCACAGCAAGGCATCCTGGAATGTA
This sequence comes from Solea solea, assembly GCF_958295425.1. Lineage (NCBI taxonomy): Eukaryota > Metazoa > Chordata > Actinopteri > Pleuronectiformes > Soleidae > Solea > Solea solea. The sequence goes on from NC_081154.1 coordinate 3,256,119, forward strand.
GTCGTTTATTGCTCATGATGATAATGATGCAGATTTTACACACCTGTACATTTAAAAATTAGAGGTAAACTTAACAACTGACACAAAGGATTCTGTTTTCACTTAAAAGTGGAACATGTCGGCACATCCGGATATCCTGTAAAAAAACAACCATAATATGTCATAAATTGTTTGTTTGTTTATTTGTTTCCATGTTTTAAAGGTTTTGGTGTGATTACAGCGTGGACTACAGATGTTCATGGTGGTCAACAGTCATGTCATGATTTTGAATGATCTGCTCATTTCTCTGCTGCTTTGGATGGATTGAATGGATTTGCTCCTCCCCCATTCATATTACACACAACTCAAATTGAACTCTTACTTTATCACCATATCCCTAAATATACTGTATACAATGTTCTTAATGTTCTCTATACAACCTAAGGATATTTCTGGCTTTAAACACTTTAAACCATTACTGTTCTGGATTAAACCGCTGTTCTTCATCCTTATGTTCATTTAAAATGTGTATTCTGTATATTTTTTTAAACTGGCTCTAATTCATCTGTTTGACTGCCCAGCTAACAATTTCTGGTTCCCAGAACATTCTGGGAACGTTGCCTTTTAGTTGTGTGAAGGTTCCTCCCAAGGTTGCACATTCGGTTCCCAGAATGTTCCCCTAACGTTAGTTTGCCACAACCTTCATACAACCTTTATGAACGTTGTCTCGGGGGTTCAGTAAGTTATTCCTTGCTTTGAATATTATTTGTGCTGTTTTAAACTGAATCAAATCTACTTGTATTTCTAAGAAGAGTTTGTGTGTCCTGTTCTATTTATTAATCTGATTGTCCTTGTCTGCATTGTATATATTGGTTGAATATTGCTTTCGTATGTGTAACTCAAATATGATAAGAGTACGGAACAATATAATGTATAAATGTATGTATGTATATATATATATGCCTTGTTTTCCCTCAGTGCAGCAATGCTCTGTACCAAACTTCCCTCGTAACATATTTAACGTGTGGTTTCCAACACATTCTGTGGTCTAAGATCACGCCAAGGAATGTTTGCATTTTCAATACTTACTTTCATATTTCTCTCATGTTTTTCAAACAACATAAAATTAGCTTTGTAAGTAAATGGTGGTAAATTGCAGCAGCAGCAGCAGCAGCAGAAGCAGATCATATGAGGACTGTGTTTCATGTTAGTGACTGTAGTGATTATTTTTTATGCCACAAGGGGGAGACTGCGTATTTCCAGTCACTTCAAGCCTTCATGATTTATAAGAATGTTACTTATAAGTCAAAAATTGACGATGAGATTGAAGATTTTTGCTTTTCAAGTTTAAAATGTTCATTGAATTAAATGTGTCGTATCTGCAAGGCAAAAGAACCTGATTTAATTCTGATTAAAATGTAAGTGGTTTTAATTTTATGACATCAGTGTGACCTTACTTCAATTTATGCAATCGTATACAACAATCTTTGTCTTCCACCCTCATTAAATATCAGCTTTGTTGTGGAAACAGAATCCTACTAATCTCACAACCACTGATAATTAGCTCTTATAAGTTATTATCAAGGCTCTGATATCAGTTCACTCAGCCTTTGAGTCAGATATGACCAGATGAAGCTGATATTTACAGGAAATGTCTGACACTGTGTGTGTGTGTGTGTGTGTGTGTGTGTGCTTATGTCACGTTGTCATAGCTTCTATTCATCAATATGATCCTTGTCTTTTGATTTTATGGATATTAGATTTAATTTCTTTACTCAGCATTCTTGTTATCTGTGTTTAGCACCACCTTGACTCACAGTTAATATATTAATATATTAATAATAAAGCTCTGGTTGGTTTGGTCACTGGAAAGATTCTTGATATGATTACGTTTCACCTGAAGGATTTGAAAATAATCACATGGGTAGGAATGAAAGTCGTCCAAAATTTGAAGTCATTTGTATGTCATTGAAATTGTGACATGCTATACTATGACATTTTTGACTGATTTTGGGCGACATTCTATACTATGACTTTTTTGTCACATTTTGGACGACATGCTAACCTATGACTTTTTTGTCACATTTTGGACGACATACTATACTATGACTTTTTTGACTGATTTTAGACGACATGCTATACTATGACTTTTTTGACTGATTTTAGACGACATGCTATACTATGACTTTTTTGACTGATTTTAGACGACATGCTATACTATGACTTTTTTGACAGATTTTAGACGACATGCTATACTATGACTTTTTTGACTGATTTTAGACGACATGCTATACTATGACTTTTTTGACTGATTTTGGACGACATACTATACTATGACTTTTTTGACTGATTTTAGACGACATGCTATACTATGACTTTTTTGACTGATTTTAGACGACATGCTATACTATGACTTTTTTGTCACATTTTGGACGACATACTATACTATGACTTTTTTGACTGATTTTAGACGACATGCTATACTATGACTTTTTTGACTGATTTTAGACGACATGCTATACTATGACTTTTTTGTCACATTTTGGACGACATACTATACTATGACTTTTTTGTCACATTTTGGACGACATACTATACTATGACTTTTTTGTCACATTTTGGACGACATACTATACTATGACTTTTTTGTCACATTTTGGACGACATACTATACTATGACTTTTTTGACTGATTTTGGACGACATGCTAACCTATGACTTTTTTGTCACATTTTGGACGACATGCTAACCTATGACTTTTTTGTCACATTTTGGACGACATACTAACCTATGACTTTTTTGACTGATTTTGGACGACATGCTAACCTAGGACTTTTTTGTCACATTTTGGACGACATACTATACTATGACTTTTTTGACTGATTTTAGACGACATGCTATACTATGACTTTTTTGACTGATTTTAGACGACATGCTATACTATGACTTTTTTGTCACATTTTGGACGACATACTATACTATGACTTTTTTGTCACATTTTGGACGACATACTATACTATGACTTTTTTGTCACATTTTGGACGACATACTATACTATGACTTTTTTGTCACATTTTGGACGACATACTATACTATGACTTTTTTGACTGATTTTGGACGACATGCTAACCTATGACTTTTTTGTCACATTTTGGACGACATGCTAACCTATGACTTTTTTGTCACATTTTGGACGACATACTAACCTATGACTTTTTTGACTGATTTTGGACGACATGCTAACCTATGACTTTTTTGTCACATTTTGGACGACATGCTAACCTATGACTTTTTTGTCACATTTTGGACGACATACTATACTATGACTTTTTTGACTGATTTTGGACGACATACTATACTATGACATTTTTGACTGATTTTGGACGACATACTATACTATGACATTTTTGACTGATTTTGGACGACATGCTAACCTATGACTTTTTTGACTAATTTTGGACGACATGCTATACTATGACTTTTTTGATTGATTTTAGACGACATGCTATACTATGACTTTTTTGACTGATTTTGGACGACATACTAACCTATGACTTTTTTGTCACATTTTGGACGACATACTATACTATGACTTTTTTGACTGATTTTGGACGACATGCTATACCTTGACTTTTTTGACTGATTTTGGACGACATACTATACCATGACATTTTTGACTGATTTTGGACGACATACTATACTATGACTTTTTTGTCACATTTTGGACGACATACTATACTATGACTTTTTTGACTGATTTTGGATGACATACTAACCTATGACATTTTTGACTGATTTTGGACGACATGCTATACTATGACTTTTTTGACTGATTTTGGACGACATACTAAACTATGACTTTTTTGACTGATTTTGGACGACATACTAACCGATGACATTATTGACTGATTTTGGACGACATACTAACCTATGACTTTTTCGACTGATTCTGGACGACATACTATACTATGACTTTTTTGTCACATTTTGGACGACATGCTATACTATGACTTTTTTATCACATTTTGGACGACATGCTATACTATGACTTTTTTGTCACATTTTGGACGACATACTATACTATGACTTTTTTGTCACAGTTTGGACGACATACTATACTATGACCTTTTTGACTGATTTTGGACGACATACTAACCGATGACATTTTTGACTGATTTTGGACGACATACTAACCTATGACATTTTTGACTGATTTTGGACGACATGCTATACTATGACTTTTTTGTCACATTTTGGACGACATGCTATACTATGACTTTTTTGTCACATTTTGGATGACATACTAACCTATGACTTTTTTGAGTGATTTTGGACGACATACTAACCGATGACATTTTTGACTGATTTTGGACGACATACTAACCTATGACATTTTTGACTGATTTTGGACGACATGCTATACTATGACTTTTTTGTCACATTTTGGACGACATGCTATACTATGACTTTTTTGTCACATTTTGGATGACATACTAACCTATGACTTTTTTGACTGATTTTGGACGACATACTAACCGATGACATTTTTGACTGATTTTGGACGACATACTAACCTATGACTTTTTCGACTGATTTTGGACGACATGCTATACTATGACTTTTTTGACTGATTTCGGACGACCTATGAGAGTGTCTACAGAGTTTTACATAAGTGTTTGTTATATTAACTAGATTGTACACAATACCTTAGGATCAGTTGGCCTAGTGGTTTATGACACTTTAATTCATGTGCCTGCTTCCCCCAGGGGTCACCGGTTCGAATCCTGCTCCTGACAGACACATAGACAGTTTTAGGTGATTTGGACGACATACTACGACTTTCTTGACTGATTTTGGACGACAGACTATACTATGACTTTTTTGTCACATTTTGGACGACATACTATACTATGACTTTCTTGACGGATTTTGGACGACATGCTATACTATGACATTTTTGACTGATTTTGGACGACATACTATACTATGACATTTTTGACTGATTTTGGACGACATGCTATACTATGACTTTTTTATCACATTTTGGACGACATGCTATACTATGACTTTTTTGTCACATTCTGGACGACATACTATACTATGACCTTTTTGTCACATTTTGGACGACATACTATACTATGACTTTTTTATCACATTTTGGACGACATGCTATACTATGACTTTTTTGTCACATTTTGGACGACATACTATACTATGACTTTTTTGACTGATTTTGGATGACATACTAACCTATGACATTTTTGACTGATTTAGGACGACATGCTATACTATGACTTTTTGACTGATTTTGGACGACATACTAACCTATGACATTTTTGACTGATTTTGGACGACATGCTATACTATGACTTTTTTATCACATTTTGGACGACATGCTATACTATGACTTTTTTGTCACATTCTGGACGACATACTATACTATGACCTTTTTGTCACATTTTGGACGACATACTATACTATGACTTTTTTATCACATTTTGGACGACATGCTATACTATGACTTTTTTGTCACATTTTGGACGACATACTATACTATGACTTTTTTGTCACAGTTTGGACGACATACTATACTATGACCTTTTTGACTGATTTTGGACGACATACTAACCGATGACATTTTTGACTGATTTTTGGACGACACACTAACCTATGACTTTTTCGACTGATTTTGGACGACATGCTATACTATGACTTTTTTGACTGATTTCGGACGACCTATGAGAGTGTCTACAGAGTTTTACATAAGTGTTTGTTATATTAACTAGATTGTACACAACACCTTAGGTTCAGTTGGCCTAGTGGTTTATGACACTTTAATTCATGTGCCAGCTTCCCCCAGGGGTCACCTGTTCGAATCCTGCTCCTGACAGACACCTAGACAGTTTTCGGTGATTTGGACTACTTTCTTGACTGATTTTGGACGACAGACTATACTATGACTTTTTTGTCACATTTTGGACGACATACTATACTATGACTTTTTGACTGATTTTGGACCACAGAATGACATTTTTGACTGATTTTGGACGACATACTAACCTATGACTTTTTTGTCACATTTTGGACAACATACTATACTATGACTTTCTTGACGGATTTTGGACGACATGCTAACCTATGACTTTTTTGTCACATTTTGGACGACATATTATACTATGACCTTTTTGATTGATTTTGGACGACATGCTATACTATGACATTTTTGACTGATTTTGGACGACATACTAACCTATGACTTTTTTGTCACATTTTGGACAACATACTATACTATGACTTTTTTGACTGATTTTGGACGACATGCTATACTATGACGTTTTTGACCAATTTTGGACAACATACTATACTATGACGTTTTTGATCGATTTTGGACGACATATTATACAATCTAGTTAATATAACAAACACTTATGTAAAACTCTGTAGACACTCTCATAGGTCGTCCGAAATGAGTCAAAAAAGTCATAGTATAGCATGTCGTCCAAAATGTGACAAAAATGTGGTAGTATAGCATGTCGTCCAAAATCAGTCTAAAATGTCATAGGTTAGTATGTCGTCCAAAATCTGTCAAAAATGTCATAGGTTAGTATGTCGTCCAAAATCTGTCAAAAATGTCATAGGTTAGTATGTCGTCCAAAATCTGTCAAAAATGTCATAGGTTAGTATGTAGTCCAAAAACGGTCAAAAACGTCATAGTATAGTATGTTGTCCAAAATTGGTCAAAAACGTCATAGTATACTATGTCGTCCAAAATCAGTCAAAAAAGTCATAGTATAGCATGTCGTCCAAAATCAGTGAAAAATGTCATAGGTTAGTATGTCGTCCAAAATGTGACAAAAAAGTCATAGGTTAGCATGTCGTCCAAAATCAGTCAAAAATGTCATAGGTTAGTATGTCGTCTAAAATCAGTCAAAAAAGGCATAGTATAGCATGTCGTCCAAAATCAGTCAAAAATGTCATAGGTTAGTATGTCGTCCAAAATGTGACAAAAAAGTCATAGGTTAGCATGTCGTCCAAAATCGGTCCAAAACGTCATAGTATAGTATGTTGTCCAAAATTGGTCAAAAACGTCATAGTATAGTATGTCGTCTTAAAATCGATCAAAAACGTCATAGTATAGTATGTCGTCCAAAATCGATCAAAAACGTCATAGTATAGTATGTCGTCCAAAATCGGTCCAAAACGTCATAGTATAGTATGTCGTCCAAAATCGATCAAAAACATCATAGTATAGTATGTCGTCCAAAATCGGTCCAAAACCTCATAGTATAGTATGTCGTCCAAAATCGGTCAAAAACGTCATAGTATAGTATGTGGTCCAAATAAAGTCGTAGTACAGTATGTTCTCCAAAGTGACTCTACTGGGTTTTAGCATTGCAGAGGCACTTGTGCCAACCAGGGCTTGAACTTGGATCTTCTGAATGAAAGGTAAGAGGGTTAACCACTACACCAACCTGGTGAAGTCTCACTGTTGAATGTTGTCCTAAATGAAGCCAAAACATCATAGTATAGTTCGTCGTCAAAAAAGTCATAGTATAGTATGTCGTCCAAAATGTGACAAAAAAGTCATAGGTTAGTATGTCGTCCAAAATCAGTCAAAAATGTCATAGTATAGCATGTCGTCCAAAATCAGTCAAAAAAGTCATAGTATAGTATGTCGTCCAAAATGTGACAAAAAAGTCATAGGTTAGCATGTCGTCCAAAATCAGTCTAAAATGTCATAGGTTAGTATGTCGTCCAAAATCAGTCAAAAATGTCATAGGTTAGTATGTTGTCCAAAATTGGTCAAAAACATCATAGTATAGTATGTGGTCCAAATAAAGTCGTAGTACAGTATGTTCTCCAAAGTGACTCTACTGGGTTTTAGCATTGCAGAGGCACTTGTGCCAACCAGGGCTTGAACTTGGATCTTCTGAATGAAAGGTAAGAGGGTTAACCACTACACCAACCTGGTGAAGTCTCACTGTTGAATGTTGTCCTAAATGAAGCCAAAACATCATAGTATAGTTCGTCGTCAAAAAAGTCATAGTATAGTATGTCGTCCAAAATGTGACAAAAAAGTCATAGGTTAGTATGTCGTCCAAAATCAGTCAAAAATGTCATAGTATAGCATGTCGTCCAAAATCAGTCAAAAAAGTCATAGTATAGTATGTCGTCCAAAATGTGACAAAAAAGTCATAGGTTAGCATGTCGTCCAAAATCAGTCTAAAATGTCATAGGTTAGTATGTCGTCCAAAATCAGTCAAAAATGTCATAGGTTAGTATGTTGTCCAAAATTGGTCAAAAAAATCATAGTATAGTATGTCGTCCAAAATTGGTCCACAACGTCATAGTATAGTATGTTGTCCAAAATTGGTCAAAAACGCCATAGTATAGTATGTCGTCCAAAAACGGTCAAAAACGTCATAGTATAGTTTGTCGTCCAAAATCGGTCCAAAACGTCATAGTATAGTATGTTGTCCAAAATTGGTCAAAAACGTCATAGTATACTATGTCGTCCAAAATAGATCAAAAACGTCATAGTATACTATGTCGTCCAAAATCGATCAAAAACGTCATAGTATAGTATGTCGTCTTAAAATCAATCAAAAACGTCATAGTATAGTATGTCGTCCAAAACCGGTCCAAAACGTCATAGTATAGTATGTCGTCCAAAATGTGACAAAAAAGTCATAGGTTAGTATGTCGTCCAAAATCAGTCAAAAATGTCATAGTATACTATGTCGTCCAAAATCGATCAAAAACGTCATAGTATAGTATGTCGTCTTAAAATCAGTCAAAAATGTCATAGTATAGTATGTCGTCCAAAATTGGTCCACAACGTCATAGTATAGCATGTCGTCCAAAATCAGTGAAAAATGTCATAGGTTAGTATGTCGTCCAATATGTGACAAAAAAGTCATAGTATAGTATGTCGTCCAAAATCAGTCAAAAATGTCATAGGTTAGTATGTCGTCCAAAATGTGACAAAAAAGTCATAGGTTAGCATGTCGTCCAAAATCGATCAAAAATGTCATAGGTTAGTATGTCGTCCAAAATCAGTCAAAAACGTCATAGTATAATATGTCGTCCAAAATCGATCAAAAACGTCATAGTATAGTATGTCGTCTTAAAATCGATCAAAAACGTCATAGTATAGTATGTCGTCCAAAATCGATCAAAAACGTCATAGTATAGTATGTTGTCCAAAATTGGTCAAAAACGTCATAGTATAGTATGTCGTCCAACATTGGTCCACAACGTCATAGTATAGTATGTTGTCCAAAATTGGTCAAAAACGTCATAGTATACTATGTCGTCCAAAATCGATCAAAAACGTCATAGTATAGTATGTCGTCCTAAAATCGATCAAAAACGTCATAGTATAGTATGTCGTCCAAAATCGGTCAAAAACGTCATAGTATAGTATGTCGTCCAAAAACAGACCAAAACGTCATAGTATAGCATGTCGTCCAAAATCGATCAAAAACGTCATAGTATAGTATGTCGTCCAAAATCGGTCCAAAACGTCATAGTATAGTATGTCGTCCAAAATCGGTCCAAAACGTCATAGTATAGTATGTCGTCCAAAAACGGTCAAAAACGGTCAAAAACGTCATAGTATAGTATGTTGTCCAAAATTGGTCAAAAACGTCATAGTATAGTATGTCGTCCAAAATCGGTCCAAAACGTCATAGTATAGTATGTTGTCCAAAATTGGTCAAAAACGTCATAGTATACTATGTCGTCCAAAATCGATCAAAAACGTCATAGTATAGTATGTCGTCCAAAAACGGTCAAAAACGTCATAGTATAGCATGTCGTCCAAAATTGGTCCAAAACGTCATAGTATAGTATGTCGTCCAAAATCGGTCCAAAACGTCATAGTATAGTATGTCATCCAAAAACGGTCAAAAACGTCATAGTATAGTATGTTGTCCAAAATTGGTCAAAAACGTCATAGTATAGTATGTCGTCCAAAATTGGTCCACAACGTCATAGTATAGTATGTTGTCCAAAATTGGTCAAAAACGTCATAGTATAGTATGTCGTCCAAAAACGGTCAAAAACGTCATAGTATAGTATGTCGTCCAAAATCGGTCCAAAAGTCATAGTATAGTATGTTGTCCAAAATTGGTCAAAAACGTCATAGTATACTATGTCGTCCAAAATCGGTCCAAAACGTCATAGTATAGTATGTGGTCCAAAATCGGTCAAAATCATCATAGTATAGTATGTCGTCCAAAATCGGTCAAAAACGTCATAGTATAGTATGTCGTCCAAAAACGGTCAAAAACGTCATAGTAATATGTCGTCCAAAAACGGTCAAAAACGTCATAGTATAGTATGTTGTCCAAAATTGGTCAAAAATGTCATAGTCTAGTGGATACTATTATCCACTAGTATAATATGTCGTCCAAAATCGATCAAAAACGTCATAGTATAGTATGTCGTCTTAAAATTGGTCAAAAACGTCATAGTATAGTATGTCGTCCAAAAACGGTCAAAAACGTCATAGTATAGTATGTCGTCCAAAATCGGTCCAAAAGTCATAGTATAGTATGTTGTCCAAAATTGGTCAAAAACGTCATAGTATACTATGTCGTCCAAAATCGGTCCAAAACGTCATAGTATAGTATGTGGTCCAAAATCGGTCAAAATCATCATAGTATAGTATGTCGTCCAAAATCGGTCAAAAACGTCATAGTATAGTATGTCGTCCAAAAACGGTCAAAAACGTCATAGTAATATGTCGTCCAAAAACGGTCAAAAACGTCATAGTATAGTATGTTGTCCAAAATTGGTCAAAAATGTCATATACTAGTGGATACTATTATCCACTAGTATAATATGTCGTCCAAAATCGATCAAAAACGTCATAGTATAGTATGTCGTCTTAAAATCGGTCCAAAACGTCATAGTATAGTATGTCATCCAAAAACGGTCAAAAACGTCATAGTATAGTATGTTGTCCAAAATTGGTCAAAAACGTCATAGTATAGTATGTCGTCCAAAATTGGTCCACAACGTCATAGTATAGTATGTTGTCCAAAATTGGTCAAAAACGTCATAGTATAGTATGTCGTCCAAAAACGGTCAAAAACGTCATAGTATAGTATGTCGTCCAAAATCGGTCCAAAAGTCATAGTATAGTATGTTGTCCAAAATTGGTCAAAAACGTCATAGTATACTATGTCGTCCAAAATCGGTCCAAAACGTCATAGTATAGTATGTGGTCCAAAATCGGTCAAAATCATCATAGTATAGTATGTCGTCCAAAATCGGTCAAAAACGTCATAGTATAGTATGTCGTCCAAAAACGGTCAAAAACGTCATAGTAATATGTCGTCCAAAAACGGTCAAAAACGTCATAGTATAGTATGTTGTCCAAAATTGGTCAAAAATGTCATAGTATAGTATGTCGTCCAAAATTGGTCCACAACATCATAGTATAGTATGTTGTCCAAAATTGGTCAAAAACGTCATAGTATACTATGTCGTCCAAAATCGATCAAAAATGTCATAGGTTAGTATGTCGTCCAAAATCAGTCAAAAACGTCATAGTATAATATGTCGTCCAAAATCGATCAAAAACGTCATAGTATAGTATGTCGTCTTAAAATCGATCAAAAACGTCATAGTATAGTATGTCGTCCAAAATCGATCAAAAACGTCATATTATAGTATGTTGTCCAAAATTGGTCAAAAACGTCATAGTATAGTATGTCGTCCAACATTGGTCCACAACGTCATAGTATAGTATGTTGTCCAAAATTGGTCAAAAACGTCATAGTATACTATGTCGTCCAAAATCGATCAAAAACGTCATAGTATAGTATGTCGTCCAAAATCGGTCCAAAACGTCATAGTATAGTATGTCGTCCAAAAACGGTCAAAAACGTCATAGTATAGTATGTTGTCCAAAATTGGTCAAAAACGTCATAGTATAGTATGTCGTCCAAAATCGGTCCAAAACGTCATAGTATATAGTATGTTGTCCAAAAACGGTCAAAAACGTCATAGTATAGTATGTTGTCCAAAATTGGTCAAAAACGTCATAGTATAGTATGTCGTCCAAAATCGGTCCAAAACGTCATAGTATAGTATGTTGTCCAAAATTGGTCAAAAACGTCATAGTATACTATGTCGTCCAAAATCGATCAAAAACGTCATAGTATAGTATGTCGTCCAAAAACGGTCAAAAACGTCATAGTATAGCATGTCGTCCAAAATTGGTCCAAAACGTCATAGTATAGTATGTCGTCCAAAATCGGTCCAAAACGTCATAGTATAGTATGTCATCCAAAAACGGTCAAAAACGTCATAGTATAGTATGTTGTCCAAAATTGGTCAAAAACGTCATAGTATAGTATGTCGTCCAAAATTGGTCCACAACGTCATAGTATAGTATGTTGTCCAAAATTGGTCAAATACGTCATAGTATAGTATGTCGTCCAAAAACGGTCAAAAACGTCATAGTATAGTATGTCGTCCAAAATCGGTCCAAAAGTCATAGTATAGTATGTTGTCCAAAATTGGTCAAAAACGTCATAGTATACTATGTCGTCCAAAATCGGTCCAAAACGTCATAGTATAGTATGTGGTCCAAAATCGGTCAAAATCGTCATAGTATAGTATGTCGTCCAAAATCGGTCAAAAACGTCATAGTATAGTATGTCGTCCAAAAACGGTCAAAAACGTCATAGTAATATGTCGTCCAAAAACGGTCAAAAACGTCATAGTATGGTATGTTGTCCAAAATTGGTCAAAAATGTCATAGTATAGTATGTCGTCCAAAATTGGTCCACAACGTCATAGTATAGTATGTTGTCCAAAATTGGTCAAAAACATCATAGTATACTATGTCGTCCAAAATCGATCAAAAATGTCATAGGTTAGTATGTCGTCCAAAATCAGTCAAAAACGTCATAGTATAATATGTCGTCCAAAATCGATCAAAAACGTCATAGTATAGTATGTCGTCTTAAAATCGATCAAAAACGTCATAGTATAGTATGTCGTCCAAAATCGATCAAAAACGTCATAGTATAGTATGTTGTCCAAAATTGGTCAAAAACGTCATAGTATAGTATGTCGTCCAACATTGGTCCACAACGTCATAGTATAGTATGTTGTCCAAAATTGGTCAAAAACGTCATAGTATACTATGTCGTCCAAAATCGATCAAAAACGTCATAGTATAGTATGTCGTCCTAAAATCGATCAAAAACGTCATAGTATAGTATGTCGTCCAAAATCTGTCAAAAACGTCATAGTATAGTATGTCGTCCAAAAACAGACCAAAACGTCATAGTATAGTATGTCGTCCAAAATCGATCAAAAACGTCATAGTATAGTATGTCGTCCAAAATCGGTCCAAAACGTCATAGTATAGTATGTCGTCCAAAATCGGTCCAAAACGTCATAGTATAGTATGTTGTCCAAAAACAGTCAAAAACGTCATAGTATAGTATGTTGTCCAAAATTGGTCAAAAACGTCATAGTATAGTATGTCGTCCAAAATCGGTCCAAAACGTCATAGTATAGTATGTTGTCCAAAATTGGTCAAAAACGTCATAGTATACTATGTCGTCCAAAATCGATCAAAAACGTCATAGTATAGTATGTCGTCCAAAAACGGTCAAAAACGTCATAGTATAGCATGTCGTCCAAAATTGGTCCAAAACGTCATAGTATAGTATGTCGTCCAAAATCGGTCCAAAACGTCATAGTATAGTATGTCGTCCAAAAACGGTCAAAAACGTCATAGTATAGTATGTTGTCCAAAATTGGTCAAAAACGTCATAGTATAGTATGTCGTCCAAAATTGGTCCACAACGTCATAGTATAGTATGTTGTCCAAAATTGGTCAAAAACGTCATAGTATAGTATGTCGTCCAAAAACGGTCAAAAACGTCATAGTATAGTATGTCGTCCAAAATCGGTCCAAAAGTCATAGTATAGTATGTTGTCCAAAATTGGTCAAAAACGTCATAGTATACTATGTGGTCCAAAATCGGTCCAAAACGTCATAGTATAGTATGTGGTCCAAAATCGGTCAAAATCGTCATAGTATAGTATGTCGTCCAAAATCGGTCAAAAACGTCATAGTATAGTATGTCGTCCAAAAACGGTCAAAAACGTCATAGTAATATGTCGTCCAAAATCGATCAAAAACGTCATAGTATAGTATGTTGTCTTAAAATCGATCAAAAACGTCATAGTATAGTATGTCGTCCAAAATCGGTAAAAAACGTCATAGTATAGTATGTCGTCCAAAAACGGTCAAAAACGTCATAGTATAGTATGTCGTCCAAAATGTGACAAAAAAGTCATAGGTTAATATGTCGTCCAAAATCGATCAAAACGTCATAGTATAGTATGTCGTCCAAAATCGGTCCAAAACGTCATAGTATAGTATGTCGTCCAAAAACGATCAAAAACGTCATAGTATAATATGTCGTCCAAAATCGATCAAAAACGTCATAGTATAGTATGTCGTCTTAAAATCGATCAAAAACGTCATAGTATAGTATGTGGTCCAAAATCGGTCAAAAACGTCATAGTATAGTATGTGGTCGAAAATCGGTCAAAAACGTCATAGTATAGTATGTTGTCCAAAATTGGTCAAAAACGTCATAGTATAGTATGTCGTCCAAAATTGGTCCACAACGTCATAGTATAGCATGTCGTCCAAAATCAGTCAAAAATGTCATAGTATAGCATGTCGTCCAAAATCAGTCAAAAATGTCATAGTTTAGTATGTCGTCCAAAATCAGTCAAAAAAGTCATAGGTTAGTATGTCGTCCAAAAACGGTCAGAAATGTCATAGTATAGCATGTCGTCCAAAATCAGTCAAAAATGTCATAGTATAGTATGTCGTCCAAAATCGATCAAAAACGTCATAGTATAGTATGTCGTCCAAAATCGGTCAAAAACGTCATAGTATAGTATGTGGTCCAAAATCGGTCAAAAACGTCATAGTATAGTATGTCGTCCAAAATCGGTCCACAACGTCATAGTATAGTATGTTGTCCAAAATTGGTCAAAAACGTCATAGTATACTATGTCGTCCAAAATCGATCAAAAACGTCATAGTATAGTATGTCGTCCAAAAACGGTCAAAAACGTCATAGTATAGTATGTCGTCCAAAATCGGTCCAAAAGTCATAGTATAGTATGTTGTCCAAAATTGGTCAAAAACGTCATAGTATACTATGTCGTCCAAAATCGGTCCAAAACGTCATAGTATAGTATGTGGTCCAAAATCGGTCAAAATCGTCATAGTATAGTATGTCGTCCAAAATCGGTCAAAAACGTCATAGTATAGTATGTCGTCCAAAAACGGTCAAAAACGTCATAGTAATATGTCGTCCAAAAACGGTCAAAAACGTCATAGTATGGTATGTTGTCCAAAATTGGTCAAAAATGTCATAGTATAGTATGTCGTCCAAAATTGGTCCACAACGTCATAGTATAAGTATGTTGTCCAAAATTGGTCAAAAACATCATAGTATACTATGTCGTCCAAAATCGATCAAAAATGTCATAGGTTAGTATGTCGTCCAAAATCAGTCAAAAACGTCATAGTATATTATGTCGTCCAAAATCAGTCTCAAATGTCATAGGTTAGTATGTCGTCCAAAATCAGTCAAAAAAGTCATAGTATAGTATGTCGTCCAAAATCAGTCAAAAAAGTCATAGGTTAGTATGTCGTCCAAAAACGGTCAGAAATGTCATAGTATAGCATGTCGTCCAAAATCAGTCAAAAATGTCATAGTATAGTATGTCGTCCAAAATCGATCAAAAACGTCATAGTATAGTATGTCGTCCAAAATCGGTCAAAAACGTCATAGTATAGTATGTGGTCCAAAATCGGTCAAAAACGTCATAGTATAGTATGTCGTCCAAAATCGGTCCACAACGTCATAGTATAGTATGTTGTCCAAAATTGGTCAAAAACGTCATAGTATACTATGTCGCCCAAAATCGATCAAAAACGTCATAGTATAGTATGTCGTCCAAAAACGGTCAAAAACGTCATAGTATAGTATGTCGTCTTAAAATCGATCAAAAACGTCATAGTATAGTATGTCGTCCAAAATCGGTCAAAAACGTCATAGTATAGTATGTCGTCCAAAATCGATCAAAAACGTCATAGTATAGTATGTCGTCCAAAATCGGTCCAAAACGTCATAGTATAGTATGTCGTCCAAAATCGGTCCAAAACGTCATAGTTTAGTATGTCGTCCAAAATCGGTCCAAAACGTCATAGTATAGTATGTCGTCCAAAAACGGTCAAAAACGTCATAGTATAGTATGTTGTCCAAAATCGGTCAAAAACGTCATAGTATAGTATGTGGTCCAAAATCGGTCAAAAACGTCATAGTATAGTATGTGGTCCAAAATCGGTCAAAAACGTCATAGTATAGTATGTCGTCCAAAATCGGTCCAAAACGTCATAGTATAGTATGTTGTCCAAAATTGGTCAAAAATGTCATAGTATAGTATGTCGTCCAAAATTGGTCCACAACGTCATAGTATAGTATGTTGTCCAAAAATGGTCAAAAACGTCATAGTATACTATGTCGTCCAAAATCGATCAAAAATGTCATAGGTTAGTATGTCGTCCAAAATCAGTCAAAAACGTCATAGTATACTATGTCGTCCAAAATCAGTCAAAAATGTCATAGTATAGTATGTCGTCCAAAAACAGACCAAAACGTCATAGTATAGTATGTCGTCCAAAATCGATCAAAAACGTCATAGTATAGTATGTCGTCCAAAATCGGTCCAAAACGTCATAGTATAGCATGTCGTCCAAAAACAGACCAAAACGTCATAGTATAGTATGTGGTCCAAAATCGGTCAAAAACGTCATAGTATAGTATGTCGTCCAAAATTGGTCCACAACGTCATAGTATAGCATGTCGTCCAAAATCAGTCAAACATGTCATAGTATAGTATGTTGTCCAATATGTGACAAAAAAGTCATAGGTTAGTATGTCGTCCAAAATCAGTCAAAAATGTCATAGGTTAGTATGTCGTCCAAAATCAGTCAAAAATGTCATGGTATAGCATGTCGTCCAAAATCAGTCAAAAATGTCATAGTTTAGTATGTCGTCCAAAATCAGTCAAAAAAGTCATAGGTTAGTATGTCGTCCAAAAACGGTCAGAAATGTCATAGTATAGCATGTCGTCCAAAATCAGTCAAAAATGTCATAGTAAAGTATGTCGTCCAAAATCGATCAAAAACGTCATAGTATAGTATGTCGTCCAAAAACGGTCAGAAATGTCATAGTATAGCATGTCGTCCAAAATCAGTCAAAAATGTCATAGTAAAGTATGTCGTATTAAGATCGATCAAAAACGTCATAGTATATAGTATGTCGTCCAAAATCGGTCAAAAACGTCATAGTATAGTATGTCGTCCAAAAACAGACCAAAACGTCATAGTATAGTATGTCGTCCAAAATCGATCAAAAACGTCATAGTATAGTATATCCTCCAAAATCGGTCCAAAACGTCATAGTATAGCATGTCGTCCAAAATTGGTCCAAAACGTCATAGCATAGTATGTCGTCCAAAATCGGTCCAAAACGTCATAGTATAGTATGTCGTCCAAAATCGGTCCAAAACGTCATAGTATAGTATGTCGTCCAAAAACGGTCAAAAACGTCATAGTATAGTATGTTGTCCAAAATTGGTCAAAAACGTCATAGTACAGTATGTCGTCCAAAAACGGTCAAAAACGTCATAGTATAGTATGTCGTCCAAAAACAGACCAAAACGTCATAGTATAGTATGTGGTCCAAAATCGGTCAAAAACGTCATAGTATAGTATGTCGTCCAAAATCGGTCAAAAACATCATAGTATAGTATGTTGTCCAAAATTGGTCAAAAACGTCATAGTATAGTATGTCGTCCAAAATTGGTCCACAACGTCATAGTATAGCATGTCGTCCAAAATCAGTCAAACATGTCATAGTATAGTATGTTGTCCAATATGTGACAAAAAAGTCATAGGTTAGTATGTCGTCCAAAATCAGTCAAAAATGTCATAGGTTAGTATGTCGTCCAAAATCAGTCAAAAATGTCATAGTATAGCATGTCGTCCAAAATCAGTCAAAAATGTCATAGTTTAGTATGTCGTCCAAAATCAGTCAAAAAAGTCATAGGTTAGTATGTCGTCCAAAAACGGTCAGAAATGTCATAGTATAGCATGTCGTCCAAAATCAGTCAAAAATGTCATAGTATAGTATGTCGTCCAAAATGGATCAAAAACGTCATAGTATACTATGTCGTCCAAAATCGGTCCAAAACGTCATAGTATAGTATGTCGTCCAAAATCGGTCCAAAACGTCATAGTATAGTATGTTGTCCAAAATTGGTCAAAAACGTCATAGTATAGTATGTCGTCCAAAAACGGTCAAAAACGTCATAGTATAGTATGTCGTCCAAAAACAGACCAAACGTCATAGTATAGTATGTCGTCCAAAATCGATCAAAAACGTCATTGTATAGTATGTCGTCCAAAATCGGTCCAAAACGTCATAGTATAGTATGTCGTCCAAAATCGGTCAAAAACGTCATAGTATAGCATGTCGTCCAAAATTGGTCCAAAACGTCATAGTATAGCATGTCGTCCAAAATCAGTCAAAAAATTCATAGTATAGTACGTCGTCCAAAATGTGACAAAAAAGTCATAGGTTAGCATGTCGTCCAAAATCAGTCAAAAATGTCATAGGTTAGTATGTCGTCCAAAATCAGTCAAAAATTTCATAGGTTAGTATGTCTTCCAAAATCAGTCAAAAAAGTCATAGTATAGTATGTCGTCCAAAATCAGTCAAAAAAGTCATAGTATAGCATGTCGTCCAAAATCAGTCAAAAATGTCATAGGTTAGTATGTCGTCCTAAATCAGTCAAACATGTCATAGTATAGCATGTCGTCCAAAATCAGTCAAAAAAGTCATAGTATAGTATGTCGTCCAAAATCAGTCAAAAAAGTCATAGTATATTATGTCGTCCAAAATCAGTCTCAAATGTCATAGGTTAGTATGTCGTCCAAAATCAGTCAAAAATGTCATAGGTTAGTATGTCCTCCAAAATCAGTCAAAAAAGTCATAGTATAGTATGTCGTCCCAAATCAGTCAAAAAAGTCATAGTATAGCATGTTGTCCAAAATCAGTCAAAAATGTCATAGGTTAGTATGTCGTCCAAAATCAGTCAACCATGTCATAGTATAGCATGTCGTCCAAAATCAGTCAAAAAAGTCATAGTATAGCATGTCGTCCAAAATCAGTCAAAAAAGTCATAGTATAGTATGTCGTCCAAAATGTGACAAAAAAGTCATAGTATAGCATGTCGTCCAAAATCAGTCAAAAAAGTCATAGTATAGTATGTCGTCCAAAATGTGACAAAAAAGTCATAGTATAGCATGTCGTCCAAAATGTGACAAAAAAGTCATAGGTTAGTGTGTCGTCCAAAATCAGTAAAAAATTTCATAGTATAGCATGTCGTCCAAAATCAGTCAAAAATGTCATAGGTTTGTATGTCGTCCAAAATGTGACAAAAAAGTCACAGGTTAGTATGTCGTCCAAAATCAGTCAAAAAAGTCATAGGTTAGTATGTCGTCCAAAATGTGACAAAAAGTCATAGGTTAGCATGTCGTCCAAAATCAGTCTAAAGTGTCATAGGTTAGTATGTCGTCCAAAATCAGTCAAAAAAGTCATAGTATAGTATGTCGTCCAAAATGTGACAAAAAAGTCATAGTATAGCATGTCATTCAAAATCAGTCAAAAATGTCATAGTATAGCATGTCGTCCAAAATCAGTCAAAAAAGTCATAGTATAGTATGTCGTCCAAAATCAGTCAAAAATGTCATAGGTTAGTATGTCGTCCAAAATCAGTCAAAAATGTCATAGGTTAGTATGTCGTCCAAAATCAGTCAAACATGTCATAGTATAGCATGTCGTCCAAAATCAATCAAAAAAGTCATAGTATAGCATGTCGTCCAAAATCAGTCAAAAAAGTCATAGTATAGTATGTCGTCCAAAATGTGACAAAAAAGTCATAGGTTAGCATGTCGTCCAAAATCAGTCAAAAAAGTCATAGTATAGTATGTCGTCCAAAATGTGACAAAAAAGTCATAGTATAGCATGTCGTCCAAAATGTGACAAAAAAGTCATAGGTTAGTATGTCGTCCAAAATCAGTCAAAACTGTCATAGTATAGCATGTCGTCCAAAATCAGTCAAAAATGTCATAGGTTAGTATGTCGTCCAAAATCAGTCAAAAAAGTCGTAGTATAGTATGTCGTCCAAAACCAGTCAAAAAAGTCATAGTATAGTATGTCGTCCAAAATGTGACAAAAAAGTCATAGGTCAGCATGTCGTCCAAAATCAGTCAAAAAAGTCATAGTATAGTATGTCGTCCAAAATGTGACAAAAAAGTCATAGTATAGCATGTCGTCCAAAATCAGTCAAAAATGTCAAAGTATAGTATGTCGTCCAAAATGTGAGAAAAAAGTCATAGTATAGCATGTTGTCCAAAATCAGTCAAACATGTCATAGTATAGTATGTCGTCCAAAATGTGACAAAAAAGTCATAGGTTAGTATGTCGTCCAAAATCAGTCAAAAATGTCATAGTATAGCATGTCGTCCAAAATCAGTCAAAAAAGTCATAGGTATAGTATGTCGTCCAAAATGTGACAAAAAAGTCATAGGTTAGCATGTCGTCCAAAATCAGTCTAAAATGTCATAGGTTAGTATGTCGTCCAAATCAGTCAAAAATGTCATAGGTTAGTTTGTCGTCCAAAATCAGTCAAAAATGTCATAGTATAGTATGTCGTCCAAAATGTGACAAAAAAGTCATAGGTTAGCATGTCGTCCAAAATCAGTCAAAAATGTCATAGGTTAGTATGTCGTCCAAAATCAGTCAAAAATGTCATAGGTTAGTATGTCGTCCAAAATGTGACAAAAAAGTCATAGTATAGCATGTTGTCCAAAATCAGTCAAAAAAGTCCTAGTATAGTATGTCGTCCAAAAACAGACCAAAACGTCATAGTATAGTATGTCGTCCAAAATTGGTCCAAAACGTCATAGTATAGTACGTCGTCCAAAATCGGTCCAAAACGTCATAGTATAGTATGTTGTCCAAAATTGGTCAAAAACGTCATAGTATAGTATGTCGTCCAAAAACGGTCAAAAACGTCATAGTATAGTATGTTGTCCAAAAACAGACCAAAACGTCATAGTATAGTATGTCGTCCAAAATCGATCAAAAACGTCATGTCGTCCAAAATCGGTCAAAAACTTTATAGTATAGCATGTCGTCCAAAATTGGTCCAAAACGTCATAGTATAGCATGTCGTCCAAAATCAGTCAAAAAATTCATAGTATAGTATGTCGTCCAAAATGTGACAAAAAAGTCATAGGTTAGCATGTCGTCCAAAATCAGTCAAAAATGTCATAGGTTAGTATGTCGTCCAAAATCAGTCAAAAATGTCATAGGTTAGTATGTCTTCCAAAATCAGTCAAAAAAGTCATAGTATAGTATGTCGTCCAAAATCAGTCAAAAATGTCATAGGTTAGTATGTCGTCCTAAATCAGTCAAACATGTCATAGTATAGCATGTCGTCCAAAATCAGTCAAAAAAGTCATAGTATAGTATGTCGTCCAAAATCAGTCAAAAAAGTCATAGTATATTATGTCGTCCAAAATCAGTCTCAAATGTCATAGGTTAGTATGTCGTCCAAAATCAGTCAAAAAAGTCATAGTATAGTATGTCGTCCAAAATCAGTCAAAAAAGTCATAGTATAGTATGTCGTCCAAAATCAGTCAAAAAAGTCATAGTATAGCATGTTGTCCAAAATCAGTCAAAAATGTCATAGGTTAGTATGTCGTCCAAAATCAGTCAAACATGTCATAGTATAGCATGTCGTCCAAAATCAGTCAAAAAAGTCATAGTATAGTATGTCGTCCAAAATCAGTCAAAAAAGTCATAGTATAGTATGTCGTCCAAAATGTGACAAAAAAGTCATAGTATAGCATGTCGTCCAAAATCAGTCAAAAAAGTCATAGTATAGTATGTCGTCCAAAATGTGACAAAAAAGTCATAGTATAGCATGTCGTCCAAAATGTGACAAAAAAGTCATAGGTTAGTATGTCGTCCAAAATCAGTAAAAAATGTCATAGTATAGCATGTCGTCCAAAATCAGTCAAAAATGTCATAGGTTAGTATGTCGTCCAAAATCAGTCAAAAATGTCATAGGTTAGTATGTCGTCCAAAATGTGACAAAAAAGTCACAGGTTAGTATGTCGTCCAAAATCAGTCAAAAAAGTCATAGGTTAGTATGTCGTCCAAAATGTGACAAAAAGTCATAGGTTAGCATGTCGTCCAAAATCAGTCTAAAGTGTCATAGGTTAGTATGTCGTCCAAAATCAGTCAAAAAAGTCATAGTATAGTATGTCGTCCAAAATGTGACAAAAAAGTCATAGTATAGCATGTCATCCAAAATCAGTCAAAAATGTCATAGTATAGCATGTCGTGCAAAATCAGTCAAAAAAGTCATAGTATAGTATGTCGTCCAAAATCAGTCAAAAATGTCATAAGTTAGTATGTCGTCCAAAATCAGTCAAAAATGTCATAGGTTAGTATGTCGTCCAAAATCAGTCAAACATGTCATAGTATAGCATGTCGTCCAAAATCAATCAAAAAAGTCATAGTATAGTATGTCGTCCAAAATGTGACAAAAAAGTCATAGGTTAGCATGTCGTCCAAAATCAGTCAAAAATGTCATAGGTTAGTATGTCGTCCAAAATCAGTCAAAAATGTCATAGGTTAGTATGTCGTCCAAAATGTGACAAAAAAGTCATATTATAGCATGTCGTCCAAAATCAGTCAAAAAAGTCATAGGTTAGTATGTCGTCCAAAATGTGACAAAAAAGTCATAGTATAGCATGTCGTCCAAAATCAGTCAAAAAAGTCCTAGTATAGTATGTCGTCCAAAAACAGACCAAAACGTCATAGTATAGTATGTCGTCCAAAATCGATCAAAAACGTCATAGTATAGTATGTCGTCTAAAATCGGTCCAAAACGTCATAGTATAGCATGTCGTCCAAAATTGGTCCAAAACGTCATAGTATAGTATGTCGTCCAAAATCGGTCCAAAACGTCATAGTATAGTACGTCGTCCAAAATGGGTCCAAAACGTCATAGTATAGTATGTTGTCCAAAATTGGTCAAAAACGTCATAGTATAGTATGTCGTCCAAAAACGGTCAAAAACGTCATAGTATAGTATGTCGTCCAAAAACAGACCAAAACGTCATAGTATAGTATGTCGTCCAAAATCGATCAAAAACGTCATTGTATAGTATGTCGTCCAAAATCGTTCCAAAACGTCATAGTATAGTATGTCGTCCAAAATCGGTCAAAAACTTTATAGTATAGCATGTCGTCCAAAATTGGTCCAAAACGTCATAGTATAGCATGTCGTCCAAAATCAGTCAAAAAATTCATAGTATAGTATGTCGTCCAAAATGTGACAAAAAAGTCATAGGTTAGCATGTCGTCCAAAATCAGTCAAAAATGTCATAGGTTAGTATGTCGTCCAAAATCAGTCTAAAATGTCATAGGTTAGCATGTCGTCCAAAATCAGTCAAAAATGTCATAGGTTAGTATGTCGTCCAAAATCAGTCAAAAATGTCATAGTATAGTATGTCGTCCAAAATGTGGAAAAAAAGGTCATAGGTTAGCATGTCGTCCAAAATCAGTCAAAAATGTCATAGTATAGTATGTCGTCCAAAATCAGTCAAAAATGTCATAGGTTAGTATGTCGTCCAAAATGTGACAAAAAAGTCATAGTATAGCATGTCGTCCAAAATCAGTCAAAAAAGTCCTAGTATAGTATGTCGTCCAAAATGTGACAAAAAAGTCATAGTATAGCATGTCGTCCAAAATGAGTCAAAAATGTCATAGGTTAGTATGTCGTCCAAAATCAGTCAAGAAAGTCATAGTAAGTCGTCCAAATCACCCAAAAAGTCATAGGATAGCATGTCGTCCAAAATCTATCAAAAATATCATAGGTAAGTATGTCGTCCAAAATGTGACAAAAAAGTCATAGTATAGTTTGTCGTCCAAAATCAGTCAAGAAAGTCATAGTATGTCGTCCAAATCACCGAAAAACGTCTAGGTGTCTGTCAGGAGCAGGATTCGAACCGGTGACCTCTGGGGGAAGCTGGCAAATAAATTAAAGTGTCATAAACCACTAGGCCAACTGAACCGAAGCTATTGCATACAATCTAGTTAAAATAACAAACACTTATGTAAAACTTTGTAGACACTCTCATCGGTCGTCCAAATCACCTCAAAAAAGTCATAGTATAGTATGTCGTCCAAAATGTGACAAAAAAGTCATAGTATAGCATGTCGTCCAAAATCAGTCTAAAATGTCATAGGTTAGTATGTCGTCCAAAATCAGTCAAAAAAGTCATAGTATAGTACGTCGTCCAAAATGTGACAAAAAAGTCATAGGTTAGCATGTCGTCCAAAATCAGTCTAAAATGTCATAGGTTAGTATGTCGTCCAAAATCAGTCAAAAATGTCATAGGTTAGTATGTCGTCCAAAATCAGTCAAACATGTCATAGTATAGTATGTTGTCCAACATGTGACAAAAAAGTCATAGGTTAGTATGTCGTCCAAAATCAGTCAAAAAAGTCATAGTATTGTATGTCGTCCAAAATGTGACAAAAAAGTCATAGGTTAGTATGTCGTCCAAAATCAGTCAAAAAAGTCATAGTATAGTATGTCGTCCAAAATGTGACAAAAAAGTCATAGGTTAGCATGTCGTCCAAAATCGGTCTAAAATGTCATAGGTTAGTATGTCGTCCAAAATCAGTCAAAAATGTCATAGTATAGTATGTCGTCCAAAATCTGTCAAAAAAGTCATAGTATAGCATGTTGTCCAAAATCAGTCAAAAATGTCATAGTATAGTATGTCGTCCAACATCAGTCAAAAAAGTCATAGTATAGCATGTTGTCCAAAATCAGTCAAAAAAGTCATGGTATAGCATGTTGTCCAAAATCAGTCAAAAATGTCATAGGTTAGTATGTCGTCCAAAATCAGTCAAGAAAGTCATAGTATGTCGTCCAAAATCAGTCAAAAATGTCATAGGTTAGTATGTCGTCCAAAATCAGTCAAAAAAGTCATAGTATAGTATGTTGTCCAAAATCAGTCAAACATGTCATAGTATAGCATGTCGTCCAAAATCAGTCAAAAATGTCATAGGTTAGTATGTCGTCCAAAATCAGTCAAACATGTCATAGTATAGCATGTCGTCCAAAATCAGTCAAAAAAGTCATAGGTTAGTATGTCGTCCAAAATCAGTCAAACATGTCATAGTATAGCATGTAGTCCAAAATCAGTCAAAAAAGTCATAGTATAGCATGTCGTCCAAAATCAGTCAAAAAAGTCATAGTATAGTATGTCGTCCAAAATCAGTCAAAAAAGTCATAGGTTAGCATGTCGTCCAAAATCAGTCAAACAATGTCATAGTATAGCATGTAGTCCAAAATCAGTCAAAAAAGTCATAGTATAGCATGTCGTCCAAAATCAGTCAAAAAAGTCATAGTATAGTATGTCGTCCAAAATCAGTCAAAAAAGTCATAGGTTAGCATGTCGTCCAAAATCAGTCAAACAATGTCATAGGTTAGTATGTCGTCCAAAATCAGTCAAACATGTCATAGTATAGCATGTCGTCCAAAATCAGTCAAAAAAGTCATAGTATAGCATGTCGTCCAAAATCAGTCAAAAAAGTCATAGTATAGTATGTCGTCCAAAATCAGTCAAAAAAGTCATAGGTTAGCATGTCGTCCAAAATCAGTCAAACAATGTCATAGTATAGCATGTAGTCCAAAATCAGTCAAAAAAGTCATAGTATAGCATGTCGTCCAAAATCAGTCAAAAAAGTCATAGTATAGTATGTCGTCCAAAATCAGTCAAAAAAGTCATAGGTTAGCATGTCGTCCAAAATCAGTCAAACAATGTCATAGGTTAGTATGTCGTCCAAAATCAGTCAAACATGTCATAGTATAGCATGTCGTCCAAAATCAGTCAAAAAAGTCATAGTATAGCATGTCGTCCAAAATCAGTCAAAAAAGTCATAGTATAGTATGTCGTCCAAAATCAGTCAAAAAAGTCATAGGTTAGCATGTCGTCCAAAATCAGTCAAACAATGTCATAGGTTAGTATGTCGTCCAAAATCAGTCAAACATGTCATAGTATAGCATGTCGTCCAAAATCAGTCAAAAAAGTCATAGTATAGTATGTCGTCCAAAATCAGTCAAACAATGTCATAGGTTAGCATGTCGTCCAAGTTTTGCCAAAATGTCAGAGTATGTAGCTAGCTAGCTTCTATGCTATATTTGCTAGGAAGATTGGTAAGTAGGTTCAGGTACAGGTAGGTAGGCATTTCTTGACATGCCTGTCAATACATGTTACTTGTTCATGTGTTTTTACTGCCTCCCTTTTCCTTAGAAAACCTTAATCATAAGCCCAAACCCTGTTTCCCACACTCAGCTCTTGGGAGGAGAAACTTTCTCAGTTGTTCCTGGCAATGACAAATTGCTCAATCAATTGATTTTGCCGTTCTGTGGGATTGGGTGGTGTATCGTCTATTCACATGCATCCTCATAGCACGGCCCGATGGTATAAAGACACCTACTGCAGCTGAGCAAAAGCAGAACACTCTCTAGTTCCATCTATGCCCCCTCACTGACCTCAGACATCATGTCATTTTCATCTTAAGCCTCCAAATGTACAACCGGGATTTGCAACCCTCAGTAACTCCTTCAATCATTACTCTGCTATGTGCACTTTTCCCCTCTGGAATCTCAGAACTGGAGAGAGGTGAAGATTCTCCAGTAATAAACAAGTTCATTTTGTATATCATCAACTGCCTGGAAAGCTCCTGCTGCTGTCAGTTACATGCAGTACCCGTCGGGAATGCAAGAACAACACTGTGAACTGCACAGCACTGACTTCAGTCAGAAAATATTCCCTTTCACTCACATGAAGCAGCAGTATTATCTTTGTAGTAATAATACAGGTAAAAGGTGTTTTAACGTATATATCTACCGTATATTAGATCTGATTTGACAGCTTTTGACAGTGTCAATCACAGACTTAGATATATAAATGAATACATATTATGAGGCAATTTATTAAATCCTCCAAATCAAATTTCTTCTTTAAAAGGACTAGTTTTTTGTTTTTTTTAGAGATTTAATTCCTTAATAGCTTTTTACAACAGGGACATCATCGCTGACTCTTTTCATATGTTTCATTGTCATATGTAAAGGATTTTCCAGAATGAATGTAAAATAAATTAAAGTAGTTCAGTGTGTGGTGGAAGAAACTACACAACAACACACACTCACACAGACACACATATCCAACGATGTGCAACATATACCTGGGTGTGGAAGATTGGATGTTCTGGGCTATCACAGTCTCTCCACACTCCACAGACTTCCATTAAAGGAAAAGCCAAATTCAATTATTGTGTGGGAAACTGCAGGAACACTACTCTGTCCAGGCAACACACACACACACACACACACACACAGACACAGTTAACACTCTCTGTGGACAGTTTTACACACAACTGCAAACTCAATTCCAATTATTCTCCAGGCACCTGCTGTCCTCTCCCCAAACTTTTATCAGAATATGAGTCACTGGCTTTTTAAAGGCTTTTTCTTGTTCAAGATCAGAAATGATTTTTGTCATTCCTTCCTTCGCTTCGCTGTTGATCGCCTTCCAACTTGACTCTGTCATGACCCGGCGTTATCATCCTCCAGGGTGAAGAGTCTGACACGCCCACCGCTGCCTGATCACTTCGTCAGTGCATTTCTATCAGCTCTGCGAGGGCGTTCCCTGTCGCTGCCACAGCCGGGTCAAACGTTTGACACGTGCCTCAAGGTTTAGAGAGGCGTCGGCAAATGAGTGCATCTTCACAAGAAGATGCTTTATGGCTCGGCAGATATTGCTAACATGGTGCTGGACAGTGCATGGTGATCTTAATCTGGTAATCTCAATTTGAACTGACTGTGACCCGTCCAAGCCACACACACACACACACAGTGTGGGTGACGTGATCCCTGTCATCTGCTCGTGGCTGGCGTCCTACATCTGATGTATCGTGGAGAAGCCTTCAAAGGGTCACGTACAATCTTGTGCCGTGTTTTTATAAATGAGTCCTTCTGCCTTGACCTGACAAAGACCCACACAACAGACAACAAACAGACTGAGAGTCAGTTTTAATCAACCGTCAGTCGGTAGATTAAATGTTTCACATGCTGGCTTCAGAGTGTTGATGGCGGTTAACAACTAACACCAAACAGAGGAAGATTTCACATATTAAACGGTTTTTTGTGCATAAAGATTACATCAATATTCATTACATCAAAATTTTTAGGGCTACAACCGTTATTCAGTTAGTCAACAGTCGATTATTCGCATTTTTCAACAATTAAAACAACCGTTCGCTTCGTACAACAAAGAAATCATTAAAACTGATTAATTTGTAGTTTGAGGACAAAAAAAACACCAAACAAGTACTCAATTTATCGACAAATTAATCGATTATGGAAAATAATCATTAGTTGCTGCCCCAAAATCTTTGTTATATTGCTATTAAGATGAAGTCACAACATGTATTGTATTATAGACCTTCGTTAAGGTCGCAGTTTCCTTTAACTGTAGTGAACGATGTTATGCTTTAACCTTGTGTAAGCCCATACAAGGTATATATACTGACATTGTTTACCCAAAAAAAGTAGAACGTCAGCATCATTAAAACGACACCTTTATCTTGTGCCAGCAGAAACTCATTATTACCCGCCATAAAAAGTCATCTGTTTTCTCTTACATTTCAATTTGGATACCTTTGAATAACGATAAGAATAAACTGAATATCATAAACATAATTAGATTAGATGTGGATATAAAGGTTGAACCAAAACATGTTTTTGCTGATACGACACGTGACATGTGACACGTGACACGTGACACGTGACGTGAAGCTAAAGCCGCTTTGCAAATAAAAAAATATAAAACAACAGTCTTCAGATAGATTTTATTTTTCATTTATTCTACGGTGTTAGATATACAAGGAGTACGAGTTTTAATTAAAGCCGAAAACTTGAAATTGAAGTTTCTAACGGACATCGTTAACATTTATGACTTCTTCCTGAGAAGGCGATAACTCACTTAAACATTAACAGGTTTCATGACATCGTTCGGTCACAAACTGTTTTTGTGCCTCGTTGAAGACACAAACATGTTTTGATGCGCTGCTGAATTTAACTCCTATTTCAAAGTCCAGTCATTTGAAGTCACGTGTCCAGTGTCGGGTGAACGATCAGCAGGTGATGACACGAGAAGTGTATGCAGTGTGCTCGTCTGTAGAAGTGGTGCAAAGAGGCGTGCAGCCCTGCCGAGTGTGGGAGACACCTCATTAAAAGCACATTAAACGGCAGCAACGTTGCCGGGGAATTATGCAAAGCTGTTACCATAAATGCTTCAAACGTCAACGTGCGGTCAAGTCACCGTCAGGTATCGTGAGAGCTGTTGCGCGTGAGGATGAAATCGCTCCTTCCCTTTGCACGATAAACACGACACGCTGTGACTGATGAAGGTGCGATGGAGGTGCAAAGACTGGCCTGTAATGCGGAGGTGAAGCCTATGTGTTACAACAGCAGGAATGGACAAAAGCACGGGTTTGCAACCTGCGGCTCGGGAGCTGCATGTGGCTCTTCAGGCCAGAAATGAAAGTGTTTTAATATTTGGGCTACTAAAAACACACGTCTCATCCGAAGTCTACGGCAAATGCGATATTTAAAAAAAAAAAAAAAAAAAATGAAAACCTCCCCAAACCTGACAATTGTATGCCATGAACATGGAAAGCCATTTCCAACTCTTACAAGAACATGTGGAGTCTTGTCCATCCACATACTGGCTTTGTTCAGGCATGAGCTACATAACATCCAAACAAATAACAGAAGGACTCAAAAAGATATACAAAGTTCTGTGGTTTATTTCGAGGTAGGCCTACATGTGCCAGTGTTCAGTTAAAAACTGCATACTAACTATAGTTCTTCATTATATAGTTTCATTTATATTTGGGTCAAAAATGTCTCTTCTGATTCTCTGAGCTATAGGTGACAGGTCAACAGTGATGATGATGATATTGCTGTGCGATAAAACAGCTGAATTAACAAGCCCAGTCTTCGACAGCAAATATTGACACAGACAGAGCACACAAGTCCTCCTGACTGAACATATGCTGGAGCTTTGTTTAACCAAAACGAGAAGGAATACAGAAGTTACAATCGTGAGAGACATGTACCCACAAACACGATGTCAAATGAGTGGAGTGAAAACTAGGGCTGAGAATCGGTATCGATACTGGTCAAAATCACTGGATGGGATATCGGACAGACAAAAACGGAAAATCCGATACTATCCAAAAATCCTATATACTATATATCGCATGCTTCACTGTGCACCGACTGTAAAAACAGCTTCTAAGTTCATCAGTGGTCTAAGATGACTGTATCGGACCAATATAGGTATCGGTAGATACTCAAGTTTATGATATCGGTATCAGTAGATACTCAAAAAAAGTGGTATCGTCCCATCCCTGCAGAAAACTGTATCTTCAACTGTTTTCCGACTCTGGATCAACCTCACAAGGTATTAAGTCACATACAGTCACAGAGAAACGGTTGGTAGGCTCTGTGTTTGGATAATGTGATGATTTGATATTCTTTGATATTAAGCTCTTAGATCTGCACTCCAACTTGTTATACCTGTTCTCTAACAGCACTTTGGGTTTATTAGAGCTCAGCGTTTTGTGATTCTGTGATTATTTACTCAGCACTAAGTACTGAGAAGGTGAACATGCCTTTCTTGGATACATGAGCAACACTGTGGTATCTGTACTCCCTTTCTTGAGAAAGATGTGTCAACTGTCTTTTCCAAAAATGACTTTCGATGATGTAGGGCATAAGGAAACATGTTGCAGCACGTTGTCTTCCTTCTGACAGATGTGCTGCATGAATCCCAGTGTCTTTAAGGAGGATCTAAATGATCACACTCCTTTCAGCCTTCTGTGCTTCTGCTTCACTTTTTCCTGCAAATCTGACCTGTCTTCAAATCCTGTCGGTTTTTCCCCCATTTTTACCCCTCTGTCCCCTCTCTCTTTCATTTCCCCTCTCTTTGTAACTCCCCCTCCCACTGTTGTCACTAAGTTGAAGGAGGGATCTGAGAGCAAAGTATGTGGAGTCCCTCCCCAGACACTCTACTGCTGGTTATTGAGGAGACACCACTCTGCAGGCAGGCAGGCAGGCAGGCAGGCACCCTGAGCTGCTGTGTCATATCTTATCTCTCATCTTCAACAGCAACTTAGATCCGATCAAAGGTGCTACAGCCTCTCTCAGTTCGGGAAGACCGGTTGACAGGAAAGAGAGCAGAGGGAGGGGGACGGGTGGGGGTGGTGGGGGGGAATGTGCCCAGTGCTGTAAAGTGGTAAGAGTGAAGGCTGCAGAGAAGTGTGGGCTGGGTTAAACTGGCACTTAAAAAGAAGCTCGCGTTGGCTGCTGTGCATTTCACCAGCAACCAGGCGGGGACATAC
Organism: Solea solea; assembly: GCF_958295425.1. Taxonomy (NCBI): domain Eukaryota; kingdom Metazoa; phylum Chordata; class Actinopteri; order Pleuronectiformes; family Soleidae; genus Solea; species Solea solea. The sequence goes on from NC_081154.1 coordinate 3,287,794, forward strand.
AGCTCTCTTCACAGAGGAAAGTGTATCTTAGCTGATCCTTAGAACTCCACCATCTTAAGTCTTTCTCCTTCACCCTGTCTCTGGAGGGAGCGAGCCATGGGCACTGGTGTGGACAGGTTCCTGCGGTCTGTGCTGCTGCTGCTGCCAGCCTTGGGACTCTGCGGGGCTCTGTCAGCAGACTGGCTGCCAGGGAATTATGTGGACAGTGTGGAGGATGCACTGAGGTTCCTCGATGACTACAACAGCACGGCTGAGAAGGTGTTATTCCACAGCGTCACTGCCAGCTGGAACTACAACACCAACCTCACAGATCACAACTCCATGCTTCAGGTAGGACAACTCCTGGAGTCTTTAAGTCAGGGGGTGACGTGTTGGCTGAACACTACTGTCGTGCCAGCATGACAGGGGCCCGCTTAGACGAGTTCTTGGCAATACTGACCCCCTCGTCCACACAGATGCAGTCGTGGTCAAAGGTTACTGTGGAGCTGAGCCCTGCTTGATTTGGAGACCATTGCTATTCATCTCTCTCCAGAATTACATGCTCAGTTTCCTCTCATTGCAACTCGGCTTGTGTATCAACGCAAATATGAAACTGACCTGAATGCCCGTGGAGTGAACGTCTCCAAGCTTTGAGTAAATTCTTAGGGGAGGGTTTTTGTGCACTATTATTTTTGCTTGTGTTTTATTACATATTCAGCTTCAAAACACAGATGCACCACGTTAGAGGATGCTGTTTCTTACGCAAACAAATATTATCTCAGCACATCTGTTTGTGAGGCGTTTAAAAACCTTAGCTGATGGCAAATGTCAGCGATTTTAGAGTTGTACCTACAGCACATGTGCCTGAGGAGCATTTGCAGTAACACTGGAGATGAGGGCGAGGAAATTGTCAAAAGGCTGTATTTGTGCAAAGCCTGGGATTGTGTGTGCCCATATTTGTTTTTAACATCTCTTTAGGAGCTTCTCTGGCACATACACTGACCTTGTAAGGACCAGTAGTTCTCATGGAGACCAAAACCTGGTCCTAATGAGGCAGATTTGTGAGGAACTGGATGGCTAAAATTGAATTGTGGTTACGTTGCAGTGAGGGTTAGACGTATGGCTTTGTTTTGGGTGTCCAAATGAATGGGTGTTAATGCAGTGTCCCGAGAAGAATAGTGCAAACGTGTGTGTGTGTGTGTGTGCGTGTGTGCTTGGACAGCTGTCACAGCAGGACTTCACCACACTCTTCACACTTTGGGAAATGGTCTCCTAATGGACTAAACAGGTGTTACCACACCAGTGTTAGAGAGGTCAGGCTGCAGCGTGTGTTTTGTTCTCCATGTGTGTGTTTCTCAGAGACGTGACGTGACGTGAGGTGAGCTGAAAGACGAGTGGGCTTGTAGCTGCTGTGTGTGGGCACGATTCTTCTCTGGCATTCTGCACAGTTCAAAGGATGCAACGTGAATCCGAGGTCTGAGCTCCAGCTGATCTGAGACAGTAGTGGAGAGGAGAATAGGAACGGATTAAATATGTGTGTGTGTGTGTGTGTGTGTGTGTGTGTGTGCACGCACCACATCTTTCAGAGGTTAGGAGGTAGACGATCCATCTTCTTCTACTTTTATCCTCCACATGGGGGTCACATGAGGATCGCGGGTGCCAGTCCCAGCTGACATAGAGCGAGAGGCGGGGTACACCCTTGACCGGTCACCCGTCCATCACTGGGCTACACAGGCACAAACAACACTTACAGTCAATTTAGAGTGTCCAATGTGTTTGAACTGTGGGAGAAAACCCACGCACACACACGTGGGGAGAACATGTGGACTCCATGCAGAAAGACCCTTATCACAAGCTTCTAAACGTGCTGAATTTCAAAAAAAAAATCATAAACGTGTATATAAGTGACTGATGCTCTTTGGGCCCCATAAAAAAAAAAGAACATAAAAAAGTGTCACAATCAGACCTGAGGCTCATTTCTCTGTCACTAGCACAAACAGTAAAATATGTCAAATATATCTCAACAGTTCATATTTAAAACACTACAAATTCTATTGTCCCCAGATTTTGCAGAAAATCTGTTTGCACCAATTTTGGATGCAAACGACTTCGATGTAAGCTTAAAAATGTTCACTTTTTAAAGCAGTAACGTGTTTAAAAGGCGATCGTGGGAGTTTATGGACAGGTCCCAAAACATTTACAACACGGACCGCAGCTCATAAAACGCAAAGGGCCTTGAGTGAAGAGACATTTCACCCTTATCTTTATTATTTGTCGAGAACGTGATTATCTCAGTGGATGGAAAAAAAAGAAGAAGACAGAGATTGAGAGAAAGTGCAAAAAGGTCAGAGTTAATACTTCACCTCACTGTCAGTGGTTTTCCCTCCTGCCGCCTGTTATTTTAATGAAGTCTGGAGAAAAGCAGGACATGACAACGCTTCTGTGAAAACACTGGTGTTATGTCAGTGTTATCGGGGTGTGTGTGTGTGTGTGTGTGTGTGTATTAAGCAGCTATGGGAACCAGTTGGTCAGCTTTTTAACGTGTGACTCAGCTGGGGTTGCTTCACACCATAAGTAGCATTTCCCATTATTTATCATGACACAGTGTCAGGTTTTCTTCTGCAGTGTATCAGCCTTGACCTCATCCATCCCAGCACTGACATTATTAAATTGAAAAACACATATATATCCTGTATGACCTTCCAGTTTGCCATAAAGAGAAGCTCTGGAGAGTCACTGAGGCCAGATATGGCCATGTGTACTTGAGCTACAATGTACTTTTGTTCAAATATTATCCCGGGGATTGCAGGATATTTTGTTTTTGAGCGTTAAAGCATTTTTCCGATCCCGCGAGGAAGCTGCGGTGGAACAGCTGTTCAGGAACACTGAGCCCCGATGAAGACATCACGTGTGATTTGAATAACATGAGGCTAAGTGGTTATTTCTTGAGACATTAATGAACGGTCAAAAATATGTCTGTAAGATTTCATCTCTGGGGGCTATAAATGTGTGCCACAGCATTTGGTAACAAACAAAAACACGGAAGGGGAAATTAGAAATAAATCAAAATCAACCAAAGTCACTTCATTTGCATGAATGTGTAAAGAAGCTAAATGGCAAATGCTGCTTCCTCGCCCGGGGCTTTAAATCTGAATTTCTGAAACACTGTTCTGTTATAGCAGAAATAAATAGGTGCCATAGATCAATGTCATTTATTTCCTCCATCTTCTCCTCTCACCTTTAGGTAAGTGCATCCCTTGAGGAGCAAGCATTTTCTGAAGCCTGGGGGATGAAGGCCAAGAATACCTTCACTGACGCAACTATCATGAAACTAACAGACCCAAAAGACAGGACACTGATGGGAAAGATCAAGATACTGGGACCTGCCAACCTGCCCGAGGAAGAGAGAAAGAAGGTTTGTTTCTGCTTGATATTTGTGATTAGGAAATTCACTGTTCTTTTACTATTTTTCTGTCTCTGCATCAACGTCTCTTCTCTCTCGCCCCTTTTGCAGTATAACACCATTCTCAGCACAATGGACAGTATTTATTCAACAGCCAAGGTGCATCCACAGCCAAACATAAGCTGGAGCCTGGAACCTCGTAAGTAAATATGATGAAAAAAGGGCTAAAATGACATTACACAATACAGATGTTGTGGGACAGAGCAATGATGAGGAATACGGTGCAGAGGGGAAGTCTCTGAACAAAAATAGTTGTAAGTGGTTAAGATGTTATCGGCTGTTGAGAAAGTAACAGGATGGGCTAAATGACTCTGGAGAGGTCAACAAAGGAAATGTTATGTTATGTTATGTGCCTGTGAGTGCTGAGTGCAAAGCTATAGAAACAACACCAGGAGCTTTTAACAACAACCACCCCGAGACATAATCGTGAGAAACGATTGCCGACACACAAACATATTGTTGACCAAAAAAAACAGGAATTTCTTCTAAAACAATTGAGAAATAAGTGAAGTTTGAGCTTTTTTTTGTCTTTTTCTGCAGATCTCACAGATATTATGGCCAACTCCAGGAGCTACAAGAAACTGCTATACGCCTGGGAGGGCTGGCACAATGCATCTGGTGTCCCTCTCAAGAAGCACTACCCTGGGTTTGTGGAGCTTAGCAACAAAGCCTCCAAAGCTGATGGTAAGAACGTCATCTTCACCGAGGGGCGCCATTATCAAAGAACAAGAATGATATCAAATAAAAATGTTTGTCCTTTTTAGGATTTGCTGACACTGGAGCTGACTGGCGGTCTTGGTATGATACTCCGACGTTTGAAGCCGATTTAGAAGATCTTTATAAGACCATTGAGCCACTCTACAAAAACCTGCATGCCTTTGTGCGGCGCCAGCTCTACAACCAGTACGGTTCCAAATACATCAACCTTAATGGACCTATCCCTGCTCACCTGCTAGGTACAACATGAAACATGCTGCTAACATACACTGTCTCCCGTTGAGAGCTATGGTTATATTCCAAAGAGGATTGGTCAGATACATTGTTGGTGCATTGTTACCTTAAGGCAGAAGAACGTGGTTGTGCGATCATTTTACCCATGAGCTGATACATAGCCTTCGTTTGATCAAAAGCAAATGACTATAGTGGAAGGGAACACACCCTAAATATACCCATGCTGTGCACAAACTATAGGTTTTAACTTATAGTCAAAGCAACACCAAGACAAAAAATGTAAAAGCAAACCAAGAAGTAAATTTGATGAGCTTGAATGATCTCCATGTAACGTTAAATCTCTGATATTCAGAGAGGAAACTTCTACAATATCAAGAAGTCTGAAGAAAAGTGTATAAAATCATCATATACAGTGTTTGAATCATAAGATGATTTCTTCCTCCCTCACAGGAAATATGTGGGCCCAGACCTGGAACAATATTTATGGTTTGATGATCCCATTTCCTGAAAAACCCAACTTGGATGTGACTGATGAAATGGCCAAACAAGTACGTATACTTAGTATAGTATACCATAATCCCAATAGATCCTGTTCTTGTTTTATTGGGTGCTCGTAGTGTTGGAGTGAACAGTATGACTGCTGAATTTTCACAGGGCTACAATGCCACGCACATGTTCCGCGTGGCGGAGGAGTTCTTCACCTCTCTGGGTTTGAAGGAGATGCCTACAGAGTTCTGGGAAGAGTCTATGCTCGAGAAGCCTGAGGGTCGAGAGGTGGTGTGTCATGCATCTGCCTGGGACTTTTACAACCGCAAAGATTTCAGGTAGAGCTGAGTAATTTAGATACTGTATGTGTTGATTACTTACATTTCATGTACAATCGGAAAAGATCTGCATTGACCCAATTTTAAAGAAGTTATTTTTTTGGCGTTTCTTCCTGCGTAGGATCAAGCAGTGCACCACAGTGACGATGGAGCAGCTCTTTACTGTGCACCATGAGATGGGGCATATCCAGTATTACCTGCAGTACAAAGACAAGCCCGTGGGCTTCCGTCGCGGTGCCAACCCCGGTTTTCACGAGGCTATCGGGGATGTGTTGTCTCTGTCAGTTTCCACTCCCAAACATCTGAAAACCATCAATCTGCTCGAATCTGCAACCTCTGACCCTGGTAAAGACACAAAAACGTCTTTTTAAAAACAGATCTAACGCCATCATTGAATTAAAGTGTGAATTCATTAATCGTGATCAAATGTTTTCTCCAGAAACTGATCTCAATTACCTGCTGAAGATGGCTCTGGAGAAGATTGCCTTCCTTCCCTTTGGCTACCTCATCGACCAGTGGAGGTGGGGTGTGTTCAGTGGAAACACTCCTCCAGAGCGGTACAACTCTGATTGGTGGTACCTCAGGTAGGATTTTATCTTCAGGACACATAAATAACAAAATAAAGCCTCATATTCAGTAATTCTGGTGTAATGTCTAATCATTAGTGACATCCAATCATTTAGAAATAATCAGTGTAATTATCACAATCTGTTTAATTATTGTTATTTTTAAGGTTTATTTTTGGTCCCCACCAGTTCCTGAACACAGTTTGCGGATTCCACAGATGTGTTGCTTTGTAGTCAGGGTAGAAGGCAGTGGTTACTCTGGCTAACGTTCAAATTGAGGTGTGCGAGTGTTTGTATGAAGTAAGGTGTTTCTGGGAGAAGAACACACACACACCCAGCTGAGACTGAAACCTAAACAAGAAGAAAAACAACAATTATAGGCAGGGTCATTTTCCCGAACTTATGTAACCACGTGCAAGAGTGCACTTATCCATCTGTTTCTTGTTTCTTTTCACAGGACGAAGTATCAAGGCATCTGCCCACCCACCAGACGTACAGCTGATCACTTTGATGCCGGGGCAAAATACCACATTCCTGGAAACACACCGTACATCAGGTATAGCATCACAGCTTTAAAAACAGCACATTCTTCCGGAACAGTCATGACAACGGTGTGCATGCAGATACAATATGCAATAGTGAATTAACAGGCAAGACAAGGCTGGTTGGCTGCAGTGTGTTGTGTGTAAATTCCAGGCAAATGGCTGTGGGTTTGAGCAATACAATAACGATACAATAGCAGGAAGTTTGCTGTCGAGGCAGAGGGCATTGTAAGAAAACGATATGACCTTGTTTTCTTAAATAACATGTGGGAGGATAGTTAATGGAACATACGTTTTGTTAATCGGACAAACACATTTCTACTATTGTTAGTATTTTTTTTTAACGTGCACTACGGTGATGACAACCTTTCCCCTGCAGGTATTTTGTCAGCTTCATCCTGCAGTTCCAGTTCCATGAAAAACTCTGTGAAGCAGCCAACCACACTGGTGCTCTGCACACATGTGACATCTACCGCTCCAAAGAAGCAGGCGCCATTTTACAGTATGTGATCTCATGCGGCCTCTATTGTAAACATTAAAGGATTGTGGAGGCAGTAAAGATGTAGTGCAATTTCCTTTTTACCTCCCCCAGGAAGGTTCTCCAGGCTGGCTCATCTAAAGCTTGGCCTGATGTGCTCCAGGAGGCTATAGGCACCAGAAAGATGGATGCTGGCTCACTGATGAGATACTTTGCCCCCATTATTGAGTGGCTAGAGAAGCAGAATGAAAATGAGACTTTGGGATGGCCTGACTTCAACTGGGTCCCACCCATCCCTGAAGGCTACCCTGAGGATATTGGTAAGCAAGAACTTATCAAAGATAATGACGTGGTAAACAGGAAGGCATTCGACAGAAGAAAGCAAAACGTTTATCCCGCTAAGATGTAACAAAGAACTTGTTTTTTTTGTTTTTTTGCCTTAGTACATTTTCTGTAGTCAACTCATGCATGCACACAAACGGAAATGTTCCAACACTGCGGGGTTCACACATTATAATCATAACTCAAACATCATAATTCTAGTTAAATGTGTGTTTTCCCAGACTTAATTACATGGATCATTTTGTACAGACAAGAACACGGATGAGCTTGATGCAAAGACCTTTCTGGAGGAGTACAACAGTACAGCTGAGGAGGTGTGGAACGCCTACACTGAGGCCTCCTGGAAGTACAACACTGACATCAATGAAGCCAATAAGAAGGAGATGGTGAGACACTCTGACCTCTACTGGGATTGTCTTTCTTTTTTGCATCAAATTAGGGAACTCATGAAGCGTGTCAATGAATCAATAAGTGAGTCTATTCTTCTTCTCTAGCTCGCGAAGAACCTGGCGATGGCAGACCATTCCTTGAAGTACGGACAGAGGGCGCTTCAGTATGACACCACCGACTTCCAGGACGCCTCAGTCAAACGAATCATGAACAAACTCAGTGACATCGAGCGTGCCGCGCTGCCTTCAGCACAGCTGGAAGAGGTGAGGAGGATATGGTTAGAGTGACAATATGAGTTTGAGCCAGAGTTACAGGGTACAAAAAGCAGCTACTCCCAATTGATGACTTATCATATTGTTTTGCACTGTTCAGACCCTGTCGCTAGCTCTGAGCAGGTGTAGAACACACCCAACAATCTAACTCTTGGTGGACATGTTTGCCTTTTCAGTACAACAATCTCCTGTCCAACATGGAGACCAAGTACAGCGTGGCGGAGGTCTGCAGAGAAGATGGCACCTGCCACCCACTGGATCCAGGTAAGACAATGGAATAAGTGCCATTCTGAATATAAATTGAATAGCTAAAAGATTGTCTTTAGTATTTTTAATTAAAACATCGGGGAAATGCATTGTGTGGTAAGTTGCTGTAGTATATGAGTGTGTTGGTGTTTCAGACCTCCAGAAGATCATGGCTGAGTCCAGGGATTATGATGAATTGTTATTTGCCTGGAAAGGATGGAGAGACGCTGCTGGAAAAGTACTTCGTCAGGATTTCAAGAGATATGTTGAATTGGCCAATCAAGCAGCCAAACTCAATGGTACGATCACAAATGGATCCTTCTAAATCCAACTTCTCCAACAACTCACCCTGACTGGAAAGTCTATTGGGGAAATACAACTGACTCTTGATTGTGTTTATCCCTGGTGCTCTTTTCAGGTCACTCTGACAATGGTGCTTTCTGGCGCTCCCTGTATGAGACCCCGACCTTTGAGGAAGACCTGGAGACTCTATGGAAGGAGCTGGAGCCACTCTATCAAAACGTGCATGCTTATGTGCGCAGGGCTTTGTACAAAAAGTATGGCTCCAAGTACATCAATCTGAAGGGACCCATTCCTGCTCATTTGCTGGGTAGGTACCAGGAGGAGACTCTCAGTGAAAGAGCTATTGCTTCTTGAATTGGACGCAGAAATTCAGAATTTGTGTATTGATCATAGGCTCCAAGTATTTCAGGAGTTTTTAATTATGAAATCCAATGGAAACTAATACTGCGTCCAAAGGTCTTCGTGTGGAGACATATCCCACTGATTTCAGTCTGGATTTCATTTGCTTTTGGAGACATAAAGGATGGGTTTGTGTGTCACAGTTAGACAGTTAGACTGACTTCACTTGTTGAAATGCTGGCAGAGGAGAAGATGACTCGTCTTCTTAAGACAACCTCTTAAGCTTAGAAATATGAATCGTCTTGTCGTCCTTTCAGGCAACATGTGGGCACAGACCTGGTCTGGCATCATGGATTTGGTTATGCCCTATCCAGATGCAACGCAGGTTGACGCAACGCCAGCAATGGTGGCAAAGGTAAACCAACCAGTTTAACCAACTGTTATCATGGCCCCGTGAAAACACGTGAATGTGTACATTTATTACACAGCTGTTGCTGTTAACACATTTCCTTTCTTTTCTCCACTCAGGGGTGGAATGCCCTCAAGATGTTTGAGGAGTCGGACAAATTTTTCACCTCTCTTGGTTTGATACCAATGCCAAGTGAGTTCTGGAAAAAGTCAATGCTGGAAAAGCCATCTGATGGACGCAAGGTGGTCTGCCACGCCTCGGCATGGGACTTCTATAACCGAAAAGACTTCAGGTTAGTGCTGTATAAACGGCATCATTAACAATCACAGACATCTTTGTAGAAAATTGAGTGGAATGAAGTTATTTTGAGGGGCAAGGAATGCAGCTCCTTTATACGAGTGCTTCATTTGCAGTGCTACCAAGTGAATAAAGTCCAATAAAATGTAAAATGAATGCCTCGATGGTGTCTCCAGGATCAAACAGTGCACTGTGGTCACCATGGATGACCTGATCACCGTGCACCACGAGATGGGCCACGTCCAGTACTTCCTGCAGTACAAAGACCAGCCTGTGTCGTTCCGCGATGGAGCCAATCCCGGATTCCACGAGGCCATCGGCGATGTTCTGGCTCTTTCTGTGGCCACACCCAAACATCTGCAGAGCATCGGCCTCCTGGATAAAGTTGAGAGCAACTACGGTGGGTGACTGTTACTGTTAGTGGTCCCACAAAAGCAGGGGGTTTTAAAACACAGTGTTCAGCTCATGATACAGATGTTTTTTGACCGTTCCTTTAGAGAGTGACATCAACTTCTTGATGAACATGGCGCTTGATAAGATAGCTTTCTTACCGTTTGGTTACCTGATGGACCAGTGGAGATGGAAGGTATTTGATGGACGCGTCCCTCCGACTGAATACAGCAAGGAGTGGTGGAACCTCAGGTAAAGTTCACAAGTGCTTTTACAGTCATCTTGTAAAAGTAGGTGGAAATCAAATTGTTAAATTAGTAAATTATTTACTGTAATAACCTGTCGACACACTTTGCGTTGCAGAATGAAATACCAGGGACTGTGTCCACCTGTAACCCGCACTGAAGATGACTTTGATCCCGGTGCAAAGTTCCACATTCCTGCTAACGTGCCCTATGTCCGGTAAATTTCTACTGATTCCACAGAACAAGCACGACACCCAATAATTGAGCACAGAGCAACTGATAACTCCTTCAATGCAATCTAATCAACCGTGGATTGATAAGATAAATTATAAAGTGGAACATAAAGTGCAGATAGACACTTTAACGCAAGAAGCATGATGTGACAGTGTCTGTTTGCTGATCTTCATCCAGGTACTTTGTCAGCTTCATCGTTCAGTTCCAGTTCCACAAGGCTTTGTGTGATGCTGCCAATCATACAGGGCCTCTCCATACCTGTGATATTTACCAATCGAAAGATGCTGGGAAGCTTCTCGGGTTAGTGCACACACACACACACTCAAAGCCTTATTGTGTTTCCACAAAAAAATGTAAAATCAATCGTTTAAAGTGTCCGTCACTGGCCTTGACTGTCATGTTTTTTTTCAAATGCAAATGAGTGGGTATATCCCAGATTATTTAACTTGGATGAACTGGCTAAAAAAAGACTTGCTTTTCACATTGCCATTGGTTGTTCCACCCTGAGGTGTTATTTTTCCACCACTGCTTCACCAGTGCGTGAAATGAAATGTGATTTTTTTTATTACGTTTTGTATGGAGCACAGTCTGAAGTTGAGAAAAGGTAAGATTATGTAAATGGCCTGGAAGATGAAACTGATAAAAACTCACATGCACTGCAAAGCAGGACAGAATTTGTCCTGGGAGTGAATACAGATTAAACACATTACAACTGGTTTAAACTCTGGGAATAAACGTGCAGGTGATGCATATTATCTGTAGAACACACTGACCCGGGTCTTTGCTGAACCTGCTCTCTGCCCTGTGGTTGCAGTGACTTGATGAAGCTGGGTTTCAGCAAACCCTGGCCCGAGGCAATGAGCATGATCACCGGCCAGCCCCACATGACCGCCCAGCCACTCATGGAGTATTTCAAACCTCTCATCGAATGGCTGGAGAAAGAGAACGACAATAACAAGGACGTTCGTGGGTGGCCCGAGTACGACTGGAGGCCTTCGGCGGGTACGTCCTTGCACACTCACAGCATCCACACTTCCACACACGCACACAGGCACGCATTTAGGGAACACTATTTGCTGGATGTTTAGGTAAAATAAGTTTTCCTGCCTCCGAGCCAAATGGTTTTTGAACTCTTTCCCAGAAAAAGGAAAGGCATTATAGCTTCTCACAGATGCATTTGCGTTTTGTTTTTCCTCCTCTGCTGCATCGCACGGTGAAATCAGTCGTCGGCTTCCTCTTGTTTAACTGATGAGGTCGCCGCTGAAAAGGATGTAAACACATGAGATTAATAACAGTGTCGAGAAGACGCAGCGGCAAAACGAGAACACAGCTGTTGTTGCAGAGATCAAGCGAGAAATGGAGACGATGAACCCCCTTTATCTGGATTTTGACCACATCACAGCAGAGACTTTGATTGGGACTTTAATAGGGTTTAATGTCATTTTTTTTAATGTAAATGAAAGCGTTTGTTATAATGTCACTTACATTACTTACTTATTTTTTGGTTTGTGTCCAGATGAAGTCAAAATAGAAGAACCTAAACCAACCACAGTGGACTTCCTGGGTATGAATGTGAACAGCTCAGCTGCCGTCGCCGGCCAGTGGGTGCTGCTGGTGATTGGCCTCGTCCTCTTGCTCGCCACCATCCTACTCGCCTACAAGTACAGGAAGTCAAAAAAGTCTAAAAAGTCCAATTCCATGATGGAGCTCAAGTGAAGTGACTCGTCGTCGGTGGCGGCTTGAGTTCATCCTGACTTACTGTAACCATAACAGTGCCAACCTCAATGTGAACATGTGTGTTTTGTGTACTGTACATGTATACATGATCCAATTTGTTTTTCCTTGTGGTCTGCCTCCCTCTCTAGTCTTGTATATATATTATATACACTTGAAGTCAAATTGCGTTTTGCCTATGCAAGAGAACATTACTATTTTGTAATTTATTTGTAATATTTGAATGTTTTCAAATGAATGTAAAGTTGATAATAATTGTATTCAGATTGTTTTTGTTGAATCCCCTCTGCATTTCTACAATAAAGAGATGAAATATTGATTCCACTCGTGTCCTCATATAAGATGTGAACGCCACAGATTGTGAAAAACATTTTTTTTTAATTACATTGAAACTGCACATTTAAAAAAAACCAAAATAACACACACACAAAACCACAGAGAGGAGAGTTGTGCATTAGTTTTCTGCCCTTCCCACAGTACTCAGAGTCAAAGGAGCCTCTGTGGAGGCACAGTCTCAGCTGTGTGTCACCGTCGGCTCTCAGGTAGCACAGACTAGAACGGTAATGCAACACTTTTAGTCCCTTCAGAGACGGTTCAGTGATTTGTCTTCTCTTGATCCAGTACAGCTTCAGTGCTGCAAGTGTCCGTACTGTCTTGTACAAAAAAGACAGATCACATACTCATTCATTCCAACAGCTCATTTCACATAACTATCTACAAATAATGGTGAAACTACGCTTAAATTACAATATCAGACGGACCGATATAACACCATGTATTCTTTAATCCAGTGTTGCGACTCCCTGTAGGTGATATACCGTGTTTAAAGTTAGAGTGAAACACAAGACGGGGCCATAATAAATAATTACAAAGTGTGCCGAGTAATTTTGGAAAATTCCACATACAAACAGGAATCCATTGTTTCTCAACTTGTTGCTGGAGGAATTTAATGTGGGCAAATAAAATGTGTCCAGCTGGGCTATAAAACACTATTGTCCTCTGAAAACCATGTATTCTACTGCCACATTTCTCACATTTGGGCAGCACATGGCCAAGTGGAACGTGAACTTGGCTTGTAACTGGAGAGGGTGCCGGTTTGAGACCCCACCAGGTCAAAAAAAGGGGCTGGGAAGGTGCCCAACCCGGCCCGATGCTCCTAATTCTAGGATGGTTTCCAGTAGAGGATGGGTTAAATGCAGAGAAGGGACTGATAAAGGATGTTCGAATGACGAATGTTCTAATTATTTATTTGTTATTTCTATGTAGCTTGAAAAACGCAGACATACGTCACGCTCCGCAAACGAGAGATCTCGTGTTTGCCAAAAGCCGACATGGACGTGCTCAAAGAGACACTCTTTTCCACTCATAACAGAGTGGATTCTGGTCAAAAGCATTTTAAGTGCAACTGGAAAATGATATGGCACGTGGTGATCGGCGTGTATAATCGTAGAGGAAATCAAAAGACCCGGATTGGAGAGGGAAAAAAGAGATATGGTGTCGATAAACCATAAGAGGAATGTCCAATAACTGCTCATAAAGAAAAGAAATGACAGTATATATGAAATCTCGAATCGTAAATTAAAACAATTTACAAATATTGAATGCAACCCCCAATTCCAATGTACAACACAACATTCTTCAAAAATACTTAAAAAACAAATACAATCTCTGAAACAATATGTTCAGTATATTGCACTGAAAGATCTGAAATAAAATTGAATGCTTTTTTCTTGGTCCGTGCCACGGCAGAGTCCATGTGGCTCAACCCGAGCCCAGTGCTCTTTGTTTGGCCCGTGACAGTGTAAAGGTGAGTGGTTCGGGGTTCAAAGTAAAGGACTCAGTAGTAGTAATGCTGCATCTCTGTCCAGTTTGTGATCCAGTACTTTTTCTGGGGCTCCTCAGGCTGGAATCCCAGGTTGAACTGATAACGCTCAGCCTTGCGAATTTTCACCCCCTGGTGCTTTGGCATCATCCGGTAGTAGACGGCCCGCTTAAAGAATCCAAGCTGGAGGGGAAAAACAGGAGAGAAGGAGGTGACTTTTTAAGAGGATGCTGTTAAACAGCAGGAAAGCTGGGATTAATGAGGGGGGGGGGGGGAGAAGATTTAAGTTTCAGGGGCTGAGGAAAATCAGATTAGGTAACAGAGAGAGCCACAGACAACGTCAGTAAAAACAAAAGCCATGAAAAGTGATCAGCAGAGCATTGCACAGTAGAAGACTGGAAGGGAAATGTTAGTAACAGTAATAAGAGCAAGGTGGGCTAAAGTGAGAAACAGAAGGTGGAGCGTGGAGTTGAATCACACGCCAAGTTGAGAGCTAAAAGAAAAATTCCATTTCGAAGGGGTTTGTTTTTACCCAAAAAGCCCCACTGGTGTATGCTGTTTGAGACCCAGTCAGTAGTCCTCAGTCAACCTCTCTGTCTCAGAGGGCTGGATCTTCATCTCAGCCTTCTGGGCTTTGGCCTCATACATCTCCCTCCTGTTGGCCCTCTGGAAGAAGCCACACTGGGGGTGGAGGAGGAGGAGGAGGAGGAGGAGGAGGGTCAAAGGTTAGACTAATGGCTTAATGTGAAGGTTACAGATGACAGATGAATGACTTGGCATGTATCGTATAACCCAGAGAGGGCCTCTGTGTAGTAGGAGTGGAGCGTGTTCGCAGGTCATACCAAGTGTCTTTGTGCGTTCAGTGTGCGATCGGTGCTCATCTCACCTTCCACAGAATAACAATAATGATTCCTAGTAGCAGAACTCCGGCGACAATGGCCGAGATGATGATCCACAGCGGGAGCTCGTAGGGTACTTCCACTCGCTCCACCGGTTCTATTTCCACCGCAAACTACAAGAGAGGTGGAGATGGTCGAGGTAAGTTAGAAATAATCAAACTGCTTTCAACGCAATCTGCAAACATGTAGTTCTAATTTTATTCATTTTACTGTTAGCTAGCTGCTAGCTAGCTAGCTAGCTACATAGCATATAGACCAATTTACAAATATAGCTAGCTAGCTAGCTAGATAGCTATCTACCTACCAAGCTAGATAGATAGATAGATAGATAGATAGATAGATAGATAGATAGATAGATAGATAGACAACTTAAGTTCTAAACCTTGTTTTACAGTATTATATTGTTTCAAATCTTTAACTTGAGTTGCAATATCAGAAAAATGGAGTTAGACCTTTTTGTCCAGCCCTGAATCAATACCATGTTCACAATCATAATCTTCCATCATTATCAGTCAGACATTACGCACCCTGGCGGTCTGATTGACCATCTTGATGGTCGATTTATCTGTAAGGAGCGTCAACGTGGCATGGCCGATGACTGTAACTCTCAGAACATTGGGATAGTCCTGAAATAACAAACACACACACATGTGGAAAAGAAAGCAGAGAGGCGATGTTATGGTTGGGTCTGGGGGTGGGGGCCTAAGGAAGGAATGCATTGTCCTTGCAGCTGAGTGTGAGTGTCAGCTGACCTCCAGCATCGTACTGTTCCACAAACGGGAGCGGACATATATCTTGGCCGAGTGTGTCATGTTGAGCAGCGGGCAGAGGAACTTCACACAGTTTGCTGTCCCCTCGGCGCAATCCTTCAACAAAATAATGGGAGACAACTGTGAAACAAAGTGAACAAACACGGGCGTCTCCACTATTCTGCTATGGATCTTTGGGAGTGTTCGGACAGGTCCACTTCTCACCAATTGGTGGGTCTCCTTTCGAGGAGTGAGCAGAGATAAGGCTGCCTGCGGCTCGACGGTTTGCGGCTGACTCGTTTCACGATCGTCCGCCGTGATCTGACGCTTGGCGCGCTTCGGCCTGCTCTCCGACAACTGCAGGACAAGAGAGAGAGAGTGTGGAAAGACAAAATGACAGAGGGAGGCAGAGGAGACAGAGACGTTACATCACAGGGTGAGTGGTAATTACTGGTTTTGATAAAAAAGACATTACCCAGTTCTCCTCAGAATAGCATTGTCATTTCCATTTGTCTATATGTGGGCCTCACACATTATGATTTTTCTATTTGTGGCTCTGTGAGGTTTGCATGAGGCGACACAAATGTTTTTCCCAAAATGTATTTCTGAACAGCTGTGGTTTGGCCTCAAGGCCATTTTTCACACCACTGAAGTTTCCTTGTAACGCTCAGACTGCTCACTTCATGCTGACGTCAGGGTGAATTTTCATGTCAAGACTGTGAGCGGCTGAGTCACCACAGTGGATCTTCTTTTCTGCACCGAGATTTTTTTTTTTTCTTTGAATGACCTTCATGACACAACCTTCTCCATTTATCCTGGCTTGGGAACAATGCCAGGAGTACACTTATGTTCCCCCAGAGGCTGCAGAGACCAGTACATCTGTAGAAATGAGCCCAATCAATTCCTGTGATCTTTTGCTGAGGGAGACAAAACCTACCGCCCTAAGATTTACTGCCCTGTCAGTGAATGTGTTCTTACTTAATATCAGTCCGGGTCAGTGAGGTTGGTCGTTCACCAAAGGCATTAAATCAACAGAAATACTTTCACACAATATTGGAATGAGAGTTTAAGACATTCCACCCGTTGCCTCAGCTACACACTTAAGCAAAAGTCAGTGAGCAAACACAGAGTGAAACGTGTCATTATCAGCGCCTTAGTGTGCTGACGTCAGCATTTAGGTCAAAGGCCTCACAGAGCTGCTCGCTGTACACTCTTTCTACCTCTATTTATTTGTTATCACGATTGGGGCTTTTCAGGAATAGGACAATCTCACTCTTAATAGCAACCACAGATGGTGGTATATGGACGCTGTTTCCAGATTCTAGAAAGTGAAGACAATGTGGAAAATGCCTGTAAACCTGAATTCTATGGTCCCCATCAATCATTCCAAAACAGCACGATTCTATTTTTTTAATCTATGGTGCCCTTTAAACTAATGGAGATGCTTTATTATAATAATAAGAGGACATGGTTATGCCCACTCTCAGAGATCTATCCCTCACTTCATCCCCAGTCTAGCTTCAAAATTGAAAAACTTGAGGCAGTTAACAGACGATGTCAGTCAACTGCGTTCATGCTCCGTTCCATCACTCCCTATTTCACTTTTCTCATTTAAAAGTCTGAGCCTTACAGCGAGCTTCAGCGGGTTGACTGCTTCCGGAGCGTTGCACTCCGTCTCCGATTGCCCCTTGACGACAATCTTGGTCAGGTACAGCAGCCACTTGCCGTTGGCGGCCTCAGAGGGCCAGTCAAACGCCAGAGCCAGGGTCCCCAAGTCTCCCAGGGGCTGCCCCCTCATGTTCACCTGGCGGAGAAGCGACAAAGAGAGTGACTTCACAAGGAAAAAAAAACAACGTTGTTAAATGTAAAACAGTCAAAGCTGGACGGTAGCTTTGTGACTCCAAAAACGGTATCCACCCCCATTCACGCTTACACCACAAACCATGTCTCACATAGCAATCTTTTCCCCACGCAATATTAAACTTCTAAAAGAAGGAAAAATGTTGGCTTCAAAGACTGGGTGGGGAGGATGGAAATGTGGGTGAGTAGCACACATACTGTAGATGCAATATACCATCATGGACGTCTAGTATAGTCTGAGTGGCAGCGGTGACTCACGTTGAAGGTGAACTCCACCAGACTGCCCACGTCACTGGTGTTTACCATGGCCGACATGCCCATCACTGTCCCACCGAACTGTGTCTGCACCAAGGGGTTCTCTCTGAGCAGAGGGAGTTCAAGAAAAATGATTTGAAGTCAGTGTGGAAAATGAGAATGACATTCCTTTGTGTTTTATACAGCACGTCATGGCTCGTTAGGTAACGGGACTCACATGGAGAAGGAGGGCAGGATGGTGTTTTCGATCAGCAGGGCCACGGGCACAGGCGTCAGGTCGCTCTGCTCACTGAGACTGAAGGAAACAGACGTCACCGTGACATCAACACGGACGGTAGAAAAACACGCAACTTCAAAAGCACTCACGTGGACAGAAGCAGCTGGGACTCCACCTCTTGTGTGTACAGATCGATGCCCGACGTCTCAAACTTGAGGGCGAGGGACACCTGATACGGAGAGCACGAGCTCAGTGTCAGACAACAGAGGGACACAATCCATGAAAGATATGAAAAAAGCCATGGATACTCACCTTGTCATTGCCTTTCAGTGGATTCCCCAGGTCACAGATCACTGTGACGTCGAAGCTGCATTGCACGTCATGGTCCTGGACAAGAAAATGACAAACAGAATTTAACAAATGTGAC
Source organism: Solea solea (assembly GCF_958295425.1). Taxonomy (NCBI): domain Eukaryota; kingdom Metazoa; phylum Chordata; class Actinopteri; order Pleuronectiformes; family Soleidae; genus Solea; species Solea solea. The sequence goes on from NC_081154.1 coordinate 3,306,027, forward strand.
TCTTTAAGTCATAATTATGGAAGCCCATTTCCGCCAGAAAAAAACTTTTTAGCGACTTTTCATTTCACAATAATGCATTTTTATCTCATAATTATGAATTTTTATCTCATAATAATGAATTTTTATCTTTTAATAATAATGATTTTTTATCTCTTAATAATAATGAATTTTTATCTAATAATTTTGACTTTTTAACTCATAATTTTGACTTTCTATCTCATAGTTTTGACTTTCTATCTCATAATTTAGACTTTTGACTCATAATTTAGACTTTTTATCTCATAATTTCGTCTTTTATTTCATAATTTAGACTTTTTATCTCATAATTTCGTCTTTTATCTCACAATAATGAATTTTTATCTCATAATTATGAATTTTTATCTCATAATAATGAATTTTTATCTTTTAATAATAATGAATTTTTATCTCTTAATAATAATGAATTTTTATCTAATAATTTTGACTTTTTATCTCATAATTTTGACTTTCTATCTCATAGTTTTGACTTTCTATCTCATAATTCAGACTTTTTATCTCATAATTTTGACTTTCTATCTCATAGTTTTGACTTTCTATCTCATAATTCAGACTTTTGACTCATAATTTAGACTTTTTATCTCATAATTTCGTCTTTTATCTCATAATTTAGACTTTTTATCTCATAATTTCGTCTTTTATCTCATAATTATGACTTTTTATCTCATGATTTCAACTTTCTTTGAGGATATTTTGTTATCAATGTTTTTTTCTGGCTGAAATGAGCCTTTATCCATAATTTTGTCATATCATAAAAAAAAAAGAAGTCAAAACTTGGATAGAGGGGGAAAACAAATAGACATCTGCTGCCCTCTAGTGGACGCACCGTGGACCTGACGCCAGAATATCTCAGTGCATCAGGGAAGGTGATGTTGAGCGTGGCCTGATGGGCGTCCTCGCCGAGTCTCCCAGCTGAAGGGAAGTTAGTCACCTCCACTATCAGCCGTATTATCTTCATGTTGCTGTTGAACTGCAGCACCTGGAATTTGCCTTTCCTGCGCATCAACACATTTATGTTTTAATTAGTATTATGACCAACACAAAAATCCATTTATCTAAATAATGGTGTCAGCAGCTTTAAGGATTCCATTTTACCTGGGGTAGGGCTTTTCTTCATTGTCAACAAACTGAGCCGTGAGCTGCAGATTACTGCTACATTTGTTGTCTGAGCCACATTCATTCTGAAAATTAATCTGTGGGAGAGAGCGGTAAATGGGATTACATTACACCCTACAGTGGCGCCATGACACGCACAAAGGCCACTGCGACTGTGACGTATGAACACGTAATGTACCTCGGTTCTCTGAGTGAGTTTCTGCTCCTGGCTCAGGATTGGAAAGGAGTCCAGGTTCTGCACGGAGCGCCGGGATTTAGGTTTCTGCTCGTGCAGGGACAGCTTGAGGGAAAAGACCACGGGCTCCAGTTTGTCCGTCACAGGTGCCTGTGAATTTATCCAAGTATTTAGTTAGTAGCTTTTCTTCATGAAATAAAAATGGATATTCATATATAACCTCTCACTTACGACAACATACAGCTTCCGGGTGTCACACGTGGTCTTGGAAGCGGGCAGGCTTATGATGCCAGTGTAGGTGTCGGAGTTATTGTCCTCGAAACGAACCCGAGGGCTTCTTCTCCTCTCCATGTCCGCCTCCACTGTGTACTGCACCACTTTACAAATTGTAAACACAAACAGCGCTTAAGCACGCTGCAACACAATGTGTAACAACAACAATACAGCCGTTTCAGATGGTGAAAGAAAAGACTACTCACTGATGTTCTTCTTGAAGTCTTTGTTCCCATTGCTCAGCGTGAACGACATGCACAGTGTCGCCGTGATACTGTAACACACACAGAGCGACGGTGTGAACACTATTTACATTTTTAAAAAAGTGACATGACTTGACATGACACGACATCTCACCACGGTGTGTTGCCAGGACACAGATTAGGATCCACGATCTTCGGCTCGACGTGAAAGTCCTTCGTCAAGTGGATGACCGGTCGAGCTCTGAAGACAGAGAAAACAGATGAGACAATTATGATTTACTATCGTCACCTTTCATGTCACATCTCTTCTACATTTTAACTTTTACAATATAGTTGTCCGTATAAATGTGTGCTGACACTCGTCTTGTTGTTGTTTTACCTGAGCAAGGCAATGCGGTCGTCCAAAGAGCCGACTAAGATGTCCGGGTAACTGTTGTCGTCCATGTCCATGCCTCCGTTCAGGGAATAGCCGAAGGTCTGGAATCCACCATTGGCAACCGTCTTGCCTTCAATCACCTGTAGAGGGCAGAATTACTTTCAAGACTTACTGTACATGGACGGTTACACTGAAGCACATCCTACAAAGTCAGATGTTACCTGACTGGGGCTCTCAGAGATTCCCTTTTTACTGCCCATCCATATGTAGACCTTCCCCGCGTCGTGGAACGGCGCTCCGACGGCAAAGTCTGCAGACAAAAGCAACTGACTGAAACATCTCAGGGACACACACAGAGAGAGCAAGACAAGCTTTATGTAATGCCCTGCTAGGTGGCAGCATTGCACCACCTAGTGATTAGTGGCAGCTTTGAATCTGTGTCAAAATGAACAAAGTCCATTAAGTTTCCCATCTGAGATAATTGTGCAGCAACTAAAAACAGTCAAAACAACATAAATATGGCCTTGTCCTTAATTCTGGGTGCATTGCATTCACTGTCACACCTTGGAATCCATCTTGGTTGACGTCACCAATAGCAGCGACGGAAATGCCGAATCCAGAAGCCGATGGACCCTTCAGGACGACGGTGGCCGTCTTCTGGAAGGATCCATTCTCGTTCATGAAGATGTACACGGCTCCGCCGTGATCGTTCATGCGGTCAAAGTAAAATGGTGCGCCCACAATCAGGTCATTCCAGCTGTCAGGGGCCGAGGAAAATGTGCAAAAATCAACATTCATTTGTCTTTAAATAACACAAATCTAACCACGTAACTCCTGCTTATGATTTAACCGTGAATTACGATGTTTCGTTCACCTCCGCTCATCGTATTTATACGTTATTGTCGTACACTTCCACTCTCATGTTCTGACAGTGAATGAAGACATTTACACAGCTTGGGATTAAGTGGATTCAGTTCAATTTAAACATTTTTGTTGTCAGAGACTTCATCTTTTCACCCAAATACTCTATTTGACAAAGTTTCATTTAATAATTACTTAATATTAACCCCTTAAGCCTGAAAGAAATCTACCGCCGTATTCATCCGCTATAAAAATACAGTAAAGCGAAACAAACTTTTAGACCCTAATACATAAAATGACATAAAGGATTGATGAGTACACGTTCACCCAAAGACATTTTAGTCTTTCTACATGTAAGACAAAATCCTCTGAGAGTAACTGGAGTGAAGAAACATACTCGTCGTTGTTGAGGTCAGTGACGGCCATGCTGCTTCCAAAGTACGAGCCCACTTGTTCCCCGGGGATGATGAGCACAGGTTGGATGCTGTTGTCGGTCTTTGTCCCGAACAGCACGGAGCCCTTGGACTCGTCCCTGGGAGACCCCGTGACTACTGTGTAGTCGTCGTGGCTGAGGAGCTTCTTCTCCTCGAGGACCGAATAACCTGTGGCAGAGAGAATGAGACAGTGAATGAGATTTTTCTGTCTCAGTGTGGCAGTTAAAGCTGGATTTCCTCTGACACACCTGACTCTTTTTCCTGTTGAGTATGATGTAAAAACGACGGCATATTTATTTACCAATATAACTGTTGCGTCCTTTCAGCTGGCCAAAGTTCTTGTTAATTGAGTCCCAAGCGTTCAATGGATCTGGGTCCCTCCATGTCACGTGGACATTTCCTTCGTAATAAAAGCAGAATCAGACAACGGTGTTAAAATCAGTAACAGAGAATAATCCCGGCGTGAACTCTTCGGCACCCACCTTGCCACACGTAGCTCCCCGTGGCACCGATGTAGACGTCGTTGTCCGTCATGCCGCCCGAGATGCCCATGTTGCACATGCCCTCCAGGTCCATGTCAAAGTTGGGGTTGCAGACCTCGTAACTGTCGGTCTGCCAGTCGTCGTTTTGATCAAAGGTCAGATCGTTACTCCGCACGAAGCACTTCCCGATCATCCGCCGCTGCTCCTCTGCGCCGCCCTTGATCTTCACGTACCGGTGCCCACATGCCTGGAGAGATCAGGGCGAGTATATGAATGTTAACATGTATGCATTTTCAGATTATCTATCAAAAATGCATATATACATCTGTCCATCTGTCCTTCTGTCCGCCAGTCTATCTATCCATCCATCTGTATGTAATGAAAGTTTGAATATATAACAGTCTGAATATATATATATATATGATGAAAATCTAAATAAAGATAAGGAATTTTTTAATATATATATATACATATATAACAAAAGTCTGAATATATATATATATATATATATATATACATGTATATATGTATAAATATACATATGTGTATATATGTATATATGTATATGTATATATATATACATAATGAAAGTTTTATTATATATAAAGAAAGTCTGAATATATGTATATGTGTATATATGTATATATATAATGAAAGTTTTATTATATATAAAGAAAGTCTGAATATATATATGTATATGTGTATATATATATATCTATATATATATACAGTATATATGTGTATATATGTATATATATAATGAAAGTTTAATTATATATAAAGAAAGTCTGAATATATATGTATATGTGTATATATATATATATACATATATATAATGTAAATATATATGTATATATATATATAATAAAAGTTTAATTATATATAAAGAAAGTTTGAATACATGAGAGCAGGAACCTCTCAGGATAACGTCTAACTTTTCCTACCTGCATTTCTAATTCTGTCTGTTTTAACACAATACAACAGGGCGTCATCTCACCAGCACGCGTCCGGCCTTCTCCACTCTCTGACTGGCCACCGTCACGCCGAGCCACATGCCCTCGACCATCTCTAAAGGATTCGCTGTGGAGGAGTCGAAACGCGGCGGTTACATCACAGGAAACAGAGAGTGCAAACGGAGATTATTATTATTGTTGTCCTTTATTTAGAGAAATGAAGGACAGCTCAAAAGGAGTACGAGGTGCAGTCCACTGTCAAGCATTTCCAATCATCCATTATATATATATACAAAATCATCGTGATTACGGAGTTAATCACAGTCACCGACAGTAAAGCATCATTCGGCCTGGTTCATGCCCTGACACATACTCTATTAACCTCAAAAATGTACTGCCACTGCAGCAACAGTCTCTCCAAGCTCAACATCAAACAGGGATGAGGAATCCTTTCATTACAGTTGTTACTTAGAAGCCTCTGGGCTGCCATATTCCCCCTGAAGGTGGAACAGCAGTAAGCATATCAGCTAAATAACCCTCAATTAAGCAAAGATGCACTTTCAGAGGTTTGTGTCCTGTGGCGCTTTGTGTCGATCCAAATGGTGTCAGTTATGCTAGTATAAAGAAGAAGTCAGCTGGTCATGATTTGAAGGTTATAGTTTACATTTCTTGGTTTAATATTCAGGGGAAATTACCTGTATGTGCCAAAAAACTTATTTTACTCATAAAGGTCGTGTTATGTCAGGGGGAGTTTCAGATGACGCTTTAGCATGTCTGAGGAAAAACACCTTTAATTTGATTGATTTGCATTTAAACTCTGAGGGCATGAAATACGTGTAAACTAGACAATACATGCCAAACAATGATGCTTTAGGATGCATTTAAAGATTTAAAGGAGGATCTATAGTTTTTGGAGTTTGATTAGGCGTCTTTTTCAACTGAAAAACCCTTGGTGGTGATTCTTTTGACTTTTCAACACATACTTTCCACTGCTTTCATACATTAACAGACAGGGGTGGGAATCACGGGGGTACCTCGCGATACGATACGCGATACATGGCCCACGATACCCATAATATCGCGATACGACGATTCTGTGATAATCAAAATGTGAAGAAAACAAACGTGAAAAGTTAAGTGCTTTTTCAGGATTTCTCTATTTATTCACAACATAGAGAACAAAGTGCAGAAAGTCTATATATTGAACATTATCCTGCTGTAACTCCCTCTTCTTTAACCAGGCAACTCCCACCCAAGTTTCCCTCATCCATTTGAGCAGCGCCACCGTGAGAAGAAGCACCTTATGATACTTTTATGATACCAAATCACCCCTAGTTACCCATGAGCTCTTGGTTATGACGAGAGGTCATGTACATGGTTCGCTCGGTGTGATCAGGTGGTAAATCACTGCTCACACACCTGTGCGAGATGTGCTTCACACTTACTTGTGGTGACCAGGTCCATTCTGGAGCAGTCGGTGGCGTCCGTAGTAATGGGACAGGAGTAGACGGCACCGGTTTCGTTCACATTTGGTAGGGACTTGGCCTTCTCTTTGGGCGCTCCCGTCAGAAGCCTGAACACACACGCAGACAAGAGAGAGATAAAGATTACTACCACCAGATCATATCAGGGTCGTGTCACGGTGTTCTACAGCAACAGAACAGACTCGGCAACGTAAAAGAAGACTAGACGATGGCCTGATAAGCCGGCTGGTCTAAAAACAGAGGGCGGGATGGATCCTGCGGTTTACTGGTCTGGAGCGTCTTCCTATACATGTGACACTTTGCTGCTGTGATACTTTGCCAATGACGAAGGCGGTTGAAATTTTTAAGCATGATTCACTTAAACTAGACAAGTAAAGACTGAGCCGGTGCGCGGTGACGTGTGAATCGCAAGCGGGGAGAGTGGAGCAGTCGGTGCGCGACCCGGAACAAGTCTGGGCACCACATACACAAAAGACAAACACGGCTCTCGTGATGGACCTGATCTTTTTGTCCACTCACCCAGAGACACTCCCTACATCAGCACCTTTTCACACACACGCCACACAACTTTGAAGTCGAGGGATCAGGCCCTCTGTGGGACACACTATTTACTGTCAGCACAAGATTCATTAGCTCCACTTTGTAGGCGGAGAGGTGCAGGCGCGGGGCTTGTTTTCGGTGTGTGTGCGACACATGGTTCGCTGTAGTGTGTGAAACAAACACTGTGTTGTTCTTCTCTGTCAAACTTTCTAAAAAAGTCAAAGATGAGGAGTGAAGGTTGTGGCTACATTGATATCTGCCTTCCTTAAATGCACCGATAAGCACGAATAAATACAGATAATGGGACCGCAGACTTAAAACAGACCTTTTCAAGGAGGCTATAAGGCCTTGAAAATTAAAATCATGAGTCAACGCTGAACTGTTCCGACATGAAGGTAAGATATTTTTCTGTGGGATGAACCATGGCAGAAGGGCTGCTTAATATTTGAAGATTTGAACAGTTTCCATCCCTCCCTCCACCACCATTTCATATACAAGGCGCCCTCATACTGTATGTACTTGCAATCTTGTGATGAGAATATTTCACGAGCCCAGACACAATATCCTCTCTTTGATGTGTCACCTGAGCGCGAACAGACTCAAAGTTTGTCCTTGCAATGGAAACAGTAACAATTTTAACCTCTTTCTCGCCTAATTATGACTAAATATGACCACTAAAATAACAGCATAGGTATCTGGAAATAAAAAATATAGCGTTCCACATTATGAAGTTTGTATATTCTTATTCTATTTGAGTGGAGGATAATAAGGTCGTTAATAAGAATATTATTGCTCAGCGCACTGTGCCTATGACAAATAAATGTCTTTAAACTTGATTAGACTCTAATTCTAATTAATCATTTATCCTGTGGGCCGGATTAGACCCTCTGGTGGGCCGCTACTGCTTATCTTTAAAGGGTCGTGGACTGGAGCTAATCCTGGCTGAAATTGAGCAAAAAGGTATAAGCTGCTCGACATGTGGAGACAAACAGCCGTTCACTCCTTAGGTCAATATCAGATAATATTAATTTAGAGTCTCCACGTAACCTAATCCCAATCTGCATGTCTAAATATAAACATGGACCACAGCTTATCTAACACCATCAACAGGTACAACTGTTCTTTTTTCTGATACCAGATCAGCTGTGAATAACAATTATTTCATAATAGAATCATTTTTAAAACACTGCCAGAGCTAAGACGGCCACTGAGGGACCGGCAGTTTTCAGTGAACAGGGAGGAAGTGGCTGCAAAGTCTGGTAATCACTCAGTCGTGTCGACAGCACCTGTGATTCCATAGAGGCAGTTACTGTGTGTGTGTGTGTGTGTGCTGCGTCCATTCTATAGATGTAAGCACATGAGGAAGTGAGTCTGTGTTTTCAGCCTGCACCACTTCATTTCTACTAAATCAGACGTCATGGCCACCTGATGAGCTCTGCAGCTGTTTCCAAACATTCACACACACAAGTTATCGCATCTTTCTGAGCTCAGAGCTCAGATTCACTTATAAAACATTTAGAGGCCGTGGTAGTGTGAACTTTGCTCTCACTAAAAAAAGAACTTCAGGAGAGCCGAGGCCCAAAGTCCAGTGCTAATCACACTCGCTTGTGGAAGGCTTGGATAATCTTGGTCGGCAGCAAAACAGACGGGAACGAGAGTTCAAGCCGAGCTCAAAGCACGTGCGCTGTCGCCTCCGTGTCTCGGCAGAGCCACGTGGGTCACCTGTGTTTGTTGTGGAAAGTCAAAAACCACAGGTCAAGACACAGCGGAGAGAGTGTCTGAAGTTTCATATCAGGAAGACCTTACACCGAGACATAGCTCCATCATTTGGGGGATTAAAGAGGATTTGCTTCACAGTTTTCAGGGTCTTTATGTTGAAGCCATCGCCAGCAGCCTGGTATATCAGCTTACCACGCAGAGGAGGAAACAGGTAACTCCCTTCACTGCCATAATGACACAGGGATTCCACCCTTCAAATATGCAACAGATAGCCTTCATATCACCATTGTCGGCTCAAACGAACCCTAAAACGCCAACGTTTCAAGCACCTTATGCGAGAGGATATGAAAGGATTCCATGAAAATGACCACAACCTGAGCAAAAGGGTTGACTCAGCCATGACAGTGCATCTCATATCCTGTCCCGACTGCAACAATGCGTGTGCCTCGCCTCCTATCTGCCTCCCTGCTCATCACCTCCTCATAAACATGCTGTCAAAGGCCCGGCAACGGGGACGGGAATGGAAGAGGGGCGCCCAGCAACCGCATTCCTCCTCCCAGGACATGTTGAAATTCGCCCCCCTCCAATGGAAGTGATCGTGAAGGCTGACTAAACCAAACATTTACTGAGGCAAACACACCCAGCCAAGGTGAGAGTGTGAGAGTGTGAGAGTGCATTCTTGAAATCAGGACTGAGAAACTCTCCAGACGAAGGGAGTCACTCAAACAAATTCATAAACACAGCGCTGGTGTTTATCGAAAATACACCGGTGCAGTCATCTTATTTAGAAATGCCTCATGAAGGAAAGAAGACAGGACCAGGAGGTGGGATTGAAAAAGTTAAGTAAGAGGTTTGTAGACAAGCGTTTTTCTTCCCCTGTATGTGACTGTTTCAGACCCAGAGTGACACCAACAGTCGTGAAACCAGGAAACCAAAGTTGAATAAAGACTTTTACAACAAAAGACAATGGTGACGACTTTGCATTTGTCGTAGTTGTGCAACAAAATTCTGAGGTTATGGTTATTACAGTAATTTCACTTGCGATGTTGCAGGAAGCCGGCGATTCAGCGTCTTTGTCACCAGAGAGGAGAGAGTGGGAAAAACGCCTGTTTCCATTTTTTTGTTTTATACTGTTCATATTTAACACGCAAAATTGACATTACATTATTACATGTCATTTAGCAGACGCTTTTATCCAAAGCGACTTACAAGGGAATTGAGTACAACCTGCCAGGGGTGGAGTTGAACTTGTGACCACAATGTCTTTTGCACACAGGGTACCGGTCTTAACCACTGAGCCACCCCACCCCACCCCAGTGGGTGTGGTGTTCGTGTACAACTACAGTGTCTTTTCTGAATAAAACTGTTTGTTTTTCTTCATTTTAAATTGTTAAAACACTATTTTAACATGCAATAAATAAATTGTAAATAAGGAAAAATGTTTTCAGGGTTAGGTGTTAAGGGTTAAAAGATGGGAAAAGTATAAGTGACCAACAAAGACAGAAGGACACGGAGAATAAGTCAGTGTGCACGTGATGGATCGTCTGTCCAGATAAACCTCAGGGCAACCAGTTTGTTACAGGGCGTGCCTGTCGCCCTCAGGGCAAAGTAAAATGAAGCAACACAGAAGACAACCTCAGGGCCTGTGTTTCCCTGCCGTCAAAAATAAAACGCAGTTCAAACAGTAGTTCACAAAGTTTGAATAATAACGTCAACAACAAGAATCACCAAAGGTTGCGTACTGTAGCTTTATCTGAGAACTATATACTGTATATAAAATATGTGCACAGCAAAAAAGACACTTTTAAATCACGTTACTCTATAATCACTAACTCTAAATGTGTCACTCTCTGCTTTATTGTAAAGAACGGTAGAAAAACACTGTGGTTGGGACTGTGTGTGTGTGTGTGTGTGTGTGTGTGTGTGTGCATTTGCAATCAAGCCGCTTCCACAGGATGTGGATTCGTACAAAAAACGAAATTTTTATGACCCCGCCATGAACCTGCTCTACACTGTATCAGTGCAGCAGTAGCAGCAGCTGTGATACAGTGACACACATTACTGTTGCCCCTGGTAACAAGGATTCAGAGAGAGGATTGGTGAAGTGAGGACGTTCAGTTTTTAATGATGAGATACAGACATATTCAAATGTATCTGTGATCTGAAGCTGTATTGATTTGGACCAGGAAGCCGAGTAGCCGCACTTTAAACAGGACAACTGAAAGGGGGAGGAGCTTCTACATGAAAACTGTTATGAATGATGATAAAGTGAGACAAAGACTTCAAGTTAATTGGTATAGGATTATTTCTGTTAACCCTTAAACACGCCAGGCTTTTAATTTCAGGAATACTTTATCCTTTTTTTCATGCATTTATGTGAGGTTGTGTCTATTGTAAACAAAATACTCACACTAACACCCCTACGCACAAAAATGTACTCATTGAAACCCATTCAAATCACTGTTTTTGATGCATTATGACTTAAAACTTGTCAATTTGAGGGTTAAAAACTAAAAATTCATCAATGTTCGATGTGTAGGATGATGGTTTAAATTTTTTTTTCTTTTAAATTGAAATACATTTTTTTTATAATTTATACAATTTTATAGCTTAACGTGTGTGTTAGCGTGAGTATTTTACGGGGGAAAATGCATATAAACAAATGTTTCTGCTAATCTCTCACATATGCCAGGCTGCATGACGTATATTGAAAATTATTAATTTATTGTGCTTTTTAGACCATAAAATGAAGGTGCATCATGACAAAAACTTGGCAATTTAAGGGTTAATGTTGATATTTGACATGGAAAGGAATGGTGTTGGTTTAAAACATTAATAGCTTAATTTTTTTATGAACACGTTTCAGTGCTCTAGGTGTGTTAACGTAACTTTTTTTGAAGGCACATCTAAGGTTTAATAGATATACCTAAGAACATGTGAAACAAAGGTGAGAACAAATAAAAGGGGATACTCCCTCTTAGTGAAGCACATAATAGGTCATGAAAGTGCCAAACAAGTACAGACATGGAACAGATAGTTTCAAGCGACTGGGCTGTAAGCAACTCATATTGAGTCCTTAGATCCACGAAGCAAATGAATGGGGGCTAATATTGAATGGAGTGACTCAATTTGTAGATTGAATTAAACATGAGGACGAGAGTGAGCGAGGCAGAGATGCATGTCCATATGCTCTCGTAACGGTGTAATGACTGAAATATGAGAGGACGCTTGATAAAGGCATGGTGTAGTACAGTGTGGTGGGTAGAGGGATGTAAAGTCACGTGATGAATGTGCATGTGTGTGTGTGTGTGTGTGTGTGCGTGCTCGGTGCCCAGTTCAGTTTTATTGTGTTACAACAGCACAATGATAAATCCAGTTCTTAGTCAATTCAGGAAACACTCACAAAGCAGTAGGTGGGGTGACGAGAGCGCACACACTGCTATCAGCCCATTCACAGCGAGCACGCCTTGTTCTTAACACACTATTAACTGTAAATGTGTCTGGACGTAGAGAACATGGTTCACAGATGAGTCGCCTGTAGACAAACGGTGAACTCAACCTGCTGTAAAAAGATAAGTTCAGAACTTCCCTCAAAAGACCTGCACTTCCCTTTCTGGCACTTTCAACTGTTTCTGCATTCATGTAGGGCCTGAGTCATACGGTGTGTTTGATATTTAACATTTTATACGCGGCAAAATATGGTTAACACACAATGCCTACAATTAATCCTCACTGCAAAATACTGATCTGTCTGGTAAACAAGGAATAAGAAGATGATTGTTTTCTCCAATTCTTGGCACATTCATTTTGTTTTAGTCACTTTTCTTTACGTCAGTACAATGATGTGAATCACATTTAAATGATGTGATTTAAAACTTAGCAAAGTACAGTACAAAAAAACACCCTAAATTAAAAGTAAAGTTACACAAAAAAGCTACTCAATTACAGTCACACAAGTAAATCACATATGACATACAGCATCCCGTGCAACATCCATATAATTAATCCAAAATAATCTGAAACATCTCTAATAATCTAAACATCCAAATAATATAATTTCATTTATTAGATTTGCATACAAAACATAGTGTTTTAATATATGTTCATCTATAAAATGTAATGTATATGAGAATAATATTTCACAAAGTCATCACACAAAGTGATCCACACGATATATATCTAAAGTCGTATAGTTTACACAATGTCCCTGTCGTATTAAGACAAATCCTTCAGTATCACTGTCACAGGGTGTAAGAGAGCAAACACTGAGTGAAAGGAAGCTAAAGGTGATTTGTTGGCACACCGAGCAAATCATATACAGACAACTGAGGCCAGTGGTGGTTAAAATGTCATTTAAAAAACAAACACACACAAACAGCCCACCTGGTGAGGTACAGATCACTGGCTTCAATTTAGTGCGAGTTTTCACACTATGAGATGCATTCATTAGTGATCTAAAGAAATCACTCTGCACCTGTGGTCCACACAGACACACACACACGTGAGCGCCAGTCTGCCAGCGGTGAATCAGCTGGGCAAACATCCTGTTTGATGACCACCATCTGCCACCAGTGAAACAGTAACAGGAGAGCAAACTCATTTAATCCCATTGTGACAAGCTAAACATGGCGGGCTATTCCACCCACACACACCCCCCGCCCCCCACCACCACCCCATGGTAATAAACTAACACACTTTTCATTATCCGGGGACAGGGGAAAACGTTAATACAAGTGTACGACTGACGCTTGGCCTGGTCACACAGAGTCAGCAGTCAGCCACTGGATGCCTGATGTCAAACTGGTTTACTCCACACTCTCAGGTTTGTGCAGCATTGACTTCCATTCATTTGGACACAAAAGCACTATCCCTAACATTAGCCATAACCACTTAATGCCTAACCCTAACCTTACCCAGATCACGACACCGGCTTCCTGTGAGTCAAAGGACAGATTTCAAAATCTTACTCTTGGTCTACAAAGCACTGAATGGTCTTGGACCCAAAATACATACTAGACTTATTCGTTCTCACCTGTGGAACAAACTCCCTGAACACCTGACGTCAGCACATTTAAATCAGGCCGAAAAACATCATTATTATTTATTTAACTCGTTCCCCAGAAAAGCAGTTACTGCCTCATTAGGACCACGTTTTGGTCTCCATGAGGACTTCTGGTCCTAAAAAGGTTAACAAATACAGTCCGTGTACACACAAAGAGTCTGGACGCATGTTCTTCAGTGACCCCCCCACATCACATTCACGCGAGCAAAGTCACATTAAGCAGCCATGGGAGAATTCACCAGAGACAGTATCAGTAACAGCGTTTCCATTAACATCTTGACCCTGATTGTATATGCAGAGAGACGTGGGAGGGAGGGGAGCGAGGGGAGGGAGGGTGTTACAGGTGGACCACCTCACAGCTGTAACCGTGCTAAGAATAACAGTGGTAGCATGTCTGGTTTTCACTCAACTATTACTCAGCGTATATAAAAGCAGCACAGGTGTGTGTGTGTGTGTGTGTGAAATATGGAACTTGGAACACCTCCAATAATAATAAAAAAAAACCCACTGGAGCAGATTTGAATGCTTGTTATCGATCAATAAAAGGTCGTAGTAAGTAGTCGGGAGACTTTTTGTGTTGTTAAATGTACAGTAGGCAGCATTTTGAAGGCATCGCTGATCAACAAATCAATATTAACCTCTCAGCAGTGTAAATCACAACGCACAGTGACGAGGAAAAACACAGTACAAGTTTTTTTTTACTTGTCTGATGCTAATATCACACACAACCTTGAGTTTCTGGTGATACCAATATGAGTCTGATTTCTTTCTTTTTTTACATTGTTTAAAAGCTGTTAACAACACATGTGATGTGTTACCACCTAGCCATAATCAGCCAATTCAAAAACATACTCCCAAACAGTGTAACATGTATTCCTTTTCCATAAATCAAAATAAACATCTCAAAACATGACAGTTGCAACTTTTTTATCTACAATGTATAGTCTGTACTTAGTAGGGTAAACACAGGCCTTAAGTATACCAGGGTATACCAGGGCCTTAAGTATACCAGGGTAAACCAGGGCCTTAAGTGTACCAGGGTAAACCAGGGCCTTAAGTGTACCAGGGTATACCAGGGCCTTAAGTAAACCAGGGTATACCAGGGCCTTAAGTATACCAGGGTAAACCAGGGCCTTAAGTATACCAGGGTAAACCAGGGCCTTAAGTATACCAGGGTAAACCAGGGGGGCCTTAAGTATACCAGGGTATACCAGGGCCTTAAGTATACCGGGGTAAACCAGGGCCTTAAGTGTACCAGGGTAAACCAGGGGTGCCTTAAGTATACCAGGGTATACCAGGGCCTTAAGTATACCAGGGTAAACCAGGGCCTTAAGTATGCCAGGGTAAACCAGGGGGGTCTTAAGTATACCAGGGTATACCAGGGCCTTAAGTATACCAGGGTAAACCAGGGGGGGCTTAAGTATACCAGGGTAAACAAGGGCCTTAAGTATACCAGGGTATACCAGGGCCTTAAGTATACCAGGGTAAACCAGGGCCTTAAGTATACCACGGTAAACAAGGGCCTTAAGTATACCAGGGTATACCAGGGCCTTAAGTATACCAGGGTAAACCAGGGGGGCATTAAGTATACCAGGGTATACCAGGGCCTTAAGTATACCAGGGTAAACCAGGGCCTTAAGTATACCAGGGCCTTAAGTATACCAGGGTAAACAAGGGCCTTAAGATACCAGGGTATACCGGGGCCTTAAGTATACCAGGGTAAACCAGGGCCTTAAGTATACCAGGGTATAACAGGGGGGCCTTAAGTATACCAGGGTAAACCAGGGCCTTAAGTATACCAGGGTATACCAGGGGGGCCTTAAGTATACCAGGGTAAACAAGGGCCTTAACAACAACACTTCTACAGATCCTTTCTTGTACCACAGCGCTAGCAAACACTTCGACTTGGACAATATACTCAACAAAATCCACGTCCATTATCAACAGAGAGTTTCAAAGAAAAATGCCTCTGGTCGTCATTTGCATGAGAAACAAGCTAAAAACAATCTATCCATGCACAACGGGTCAGTGGAGCTCACACAAGAAAGCTAAGCTCCCAAAAACATGACTTTTTTAATAAACTGTGGTTATAAACTCTCAACAATCCACTATTTTTCCCAGAGATCCCGTCTTCTGCCGCTTTAAGGACCACATGATAGCACGCACCCAGACTTGTGCACAGACATACCGAATGTAAACCAATACTCGAGGATCATTTCCCCTTCAAAGATGATAAATGACATGACGAGACAAAGGTATTGAAGCATATAGTTTTTCTAGCTGCAGGTAACCCTCATTAGCCCAGAGGCCAGCTCCACCACTGTTTCTCATGCTGTTTCAGGGCATTTTGTACGAGCAGGAGAGAAAATGAGGATCTCTTACATTTTTGTTCAGACAGCAACAGTCCTCTCTGCAGGTATTTACCAATGAAAGCGCGACCATAGAGAATCTCTTCAGCGGAGATTAGCAGGAGGCCCAGCGTCCCGCTGGGATCCATTTCATCGTGTTATTAGAAGCTGTCGCTCACTCTGTCGCTACACAAAATGCAGCCCATGCCATTAACAACTGATTGGATACAGACAATAAAGAGCATAAAGATCAAGGTCAGTCACCATGAACAGACTAGCGTGTTGCTACAAGGTCTAAAACCTTGAATAACCCAAACCTAATTCCCAAACTACTGTCCATCACACTATTTTCATTAGATTTTTTATTTCACATTTTCCTTTATTGTTAAACAGGACAGCTGTGAAAAAACAACAGAAAACTTAAACCTTATCATTAACTAAGTTAAGATGTTATGAGGTGTACTTTAATTTTATTCTAACTGATCTAGGAGATTTTACACAAACCAGCAACTGATCTACAAAACAACTGTAAATTAAAAAATGTTGATCCGTGTTCGTCAAACCTGGAAATTGAGGTTCTCAAATGTCTTGTTTATGGCCACAAACCAAAATGATTCACTTTTTATGGTTTCTTTGTTATATGGAGCAAAGAAACAAAGAAAATAGTCATATTTAAGATGCTGAAACAATCAGAAATCTTGTTTTAATCGAAATTATAGTATAACTACGGGAGAGGATTGGGACCAAATATCTGCTAATAAAAACCTTGCAATGTTAATAAAGTGGAAAACAACGTTATATTCACAACTTTAATTGCCACAATTTCATAGCATCTTCTATGGCCAGATCTCTACCTGTCTACAAAATTTCACGGAAATTGATTTAGCAGTTTTTCAGTAATCCTGCAAAAAAACAACACTTCAATACAACTTCAATACAACACAACCCAACGACAGACTTTCGGTCGTTACGTAACAGCAGATTGGAATCCTCCAACGCAAGTATGAAGAACAAATATCTCTGTGTTGCTGGAACACAAAAGAGAAACATCAGTAACAACCTCCGCAGCCGGGCTCTGGTCTAATACATGCATGCATGAGGGTGTAATGCACAACACAGGATCCTTATCTGCGAGTGTGTGACAGTGGCGCTCTGACAGAACCTACTGTACTGCAGAGACAAAGACGAGTGCCGTGCGTATGACGAGGAATGTTGGAGCGCGGCCAAGTTGGGTCAAACCCACCTGAGCCGCTCTCATTAGCCTGTGCTACAGGATGTAATGTAATATAACACATGAGGTCACTCAGGTGACGTTAAAGCAGCAGTGTGTACATTTATGTTATTATAACAATTCTTTTTTTCTGCTTAATTTAAACATGAAAGGACCAGCGAACATCCTGTTACTACGTGCTTTTTTTGCCAAGTTTCCCAGAATAACTTCCAATATCTGGCAGTTATTTACAATTTACTGCATGTTAAAATAGTGTTTTCACAATTTAAAATGAAGAAAAACAAATTGGTTTGTTATGAAAAACACTGCAGTTGTACACGAACAACAGATTGTGCGTGTTAAAGTTTACATTTCAACATTTAAAATAACATATGTTTGAGTCTTTGTCTCTCAAATGCAAAAAAACAGGCCAACTCTCTGCTCTCTGGCGAAAAAGATGCTGATTTGCCAGCTTCCTGCAACGCTCGGTGTTACAGGGTTATTATTATAAAAAATACACTCTGCCAAGCAATACTATCATACCCGATTAAGGCCCTGTCCACATGGAAACGGCACGAAAACGTAAATGATATTCTTCCCGTAAACACGGCATCGTTTCAGGACATCTCCATCCCCACACACGGACCAAACAACAGTGTTGACACCTTTTGCCCCAAGATTTAGTGACTTCATAGACACACAGCGACCAGTGACAAATCTAGCAACTTTCTCACATAATCTTAACTACTTTCCGAGAAGGAAAATGTATCTACCACTAAATCTTTATTTACTGATGACTGTAGACACGCACAGAGAAAGAGGAACACTGTGACCACACAGATAACCCCCCCCCATCTGTAAAAAGAGTGTCTGAAAATAAGTTTCCCCTTATTTTACGATTCAGTTCCACTGTTAATCTTCAACAATTATTTTTAGTGACGTGTTCTAGTGATATCTAGCATCTTTTCAGGCTGACTTTAGTTCCTTTTTATTAACAGTAGACGGCTGCACTGCCACACAATCGGCCAACACAAGAGTATGATGATGGCAAGAATGACAAAGACAGGGATAGAGAATCCCAGTATTTGCAAAAGGCAAAAACAAACAACTATGCGTATTCACCTACATCGGAGTGTATGTGTGTATACAGCAGCAGCGCAGGGGCGAGCTCGGGAAACAAACTGCCGTAGAATTCACTTATGAACGTTTTTGTGGCCGTCTGTACTGACATAAACCCAGAGGCGAGCCAAGATATAAAAACTGCTCTATATATAAACCAGCGCATGTTCAAACTAAACATTAGCCTGTTTGTGGCTATAAACCTCACAGCGAGTCGGCCAGTCTGATATGCACCTTGCAGCAGCAGAAAAGGAGCGCACGGGGGGGGGGGGGGACAAATTAAATGACTTTCACGGCCTCGGGCCACGGCAGTCAGACAGAGATGAGCTGGAGAAGCAGAGGCACTTCAACTCTGATTAAATATTCATCAGTCACAGGAATTAAACTCTTTGACTCAGGTCACACAGGTTTTTGTCTGTGGGAGAAGATTCTGCATCTTAGCTGGAGGTTCGGCCAGGGCGTGTGCGTGTGTGTGTGTGCATGTGTGTGTGTGTGTGTGTGTTCCCCAGTCCCCACAGTCATCATTCTCACTCATGTCTTGTCTCAACCTGAAACCTGGCAGGTTGTGACTGTGCAGAGAAGGGTAATACATTCCACACATACCATGGGGTCAGGGGACTGGAAGAGCCAATAGGTGGCCAGCTGACTGCCCAGTTCCTCCTCCCCACACAACAACAGAGAACAAAAAAAGGCTCTGAGGGGAAAAAAAAAAAGTCTCTTTAAACAAGTGATTCAAAGAGGAGGGGGGTGGGGGGGGGGGGGGGGGGGGGAATACCCTGAACAAATTGGCCTCAGGTAGCTCCTATACATTTATATATACACCCATAATATTCACATTATAGCCTGTACCTTACAGGGTTAAGAACACATTCATTTACATGCTGCTGTAAACGCTGCGTGAAGGGAGAATGACCACGTTCAAGGCAGATTTATGTGCCAGGTTATTCCCACTCCGGCTCACTGTTAGTGATGTGGGAACCTGCGACTAAAGAGTGCAGCGAGACACATGAGTGGACAAACACGGAGGAAACAAGCTGTAAAGACTGTGTTAAAACCACCGGCAACAAACATGATAGACACACACACACACACACACCATCAAGACAACAAAATGTCAGAGGAGACGCGCCCACAGTGGAGTCGACTGTCTTATAGTGAGCACTGATAGCTCGGGCTGATTGAGAGGACGCTCCTCAAACAGGAGGTGCCATTGAAGGAAATAAGTGTACATGACACACACGTGACGGGACACAGAGCCTTCTGGTGAGGTGATAAGGGATTAGGAGGCAGTAGATGTGGAGGGTAGACTTGAAAGTGTAGAGTAAATTGACTTCCACCAAATCTCTCCTTCTTGCCAAGAGTGAGAAAACATTCGTCCTACTCTCATGGACGTACGGCCGACAGCAGGTGTACTTTCATGGTCCTGATAAAACAGAAGTCTTATAACCAGACGTCCACTCTCATTATCGCAGCCATGTGTTCCCCGTCTTGTGTTGCAGAGTCTGCTGACAGTGACTCGACCCGTCCCTCTGGGAGACAGAACCAGGATGGCACATCGATCTTGTGTCAGATGGACACGGCTATCCACTCAGTTAACAGTGTGTGTGTGGGGGTGGGTGGGGGGGGTGGGGCGGATCTCTGTAATGCACATCAGTCCGTGAGTTGACAGCGCAGGACGTTCAGACTCACTGGTGACGACGCAGAGGAAGTGGGCCCTGGTTGGCAATTTTCTCCTTCTTCAAAGCAGAACAAGGATACAGATAACAGCAGTGAACATGCTGTGTGATCATGGAGGCGGAAGGATGGGGAGGAGGGGACACACACACACACTGTAATTGGCTGAGGGAAATCCATCCCTAAACAATGATGCAGTTTGGGGAGCTTTTCATTAAAGACGCTGCACATAGGACGACAGGAAATATGTGAACATGAAACTCCTTCTTTGCAACAAGAATGTAAATCCTCCCAAACACGGTTAAGTCCACATTACGCCGTGGTAATAACAAGCTGCGACAAGAGCTCCCTTTACTGTGGAAATACAAAAAAATCCCTTGTGTTGAAGGTAATAGTCTGAGGGGAACACGGAAACAGACTCATGTGAAATCACTTTTCAACAGTTCATGTAACAATGACGCTCACCTGGCCCCAGATGTTTCACCCGCAGCTATGAAATATCATATTCAGTCATGTAAGCATTTCCCCCACAATAAGAGTCAATCAGGGCCGCAGCTGTGTGTGTATGGTGTAATAGATGGAACATGTAAAAACATGAAGTGGAGAATTTGTAATTAAAAAAACAACAGATTCCTGTTTGTTTTGAATCATGTAGACAGAGATTTACAGTTCATTTGTTGTAACTGTAACAAGAAACAACAGTTTACAAGACTTTTATGGAACAACGTGTGTCCACAAATGTCTTCGACGTTGCTTAAATAAAACCTTTAAAGCGGTTTGTTTGAGGAGGAAACTATAATGGAAGAAAGCACGTGTGTTAAAGCACTTTATAAAGACGCGACAGGTGTTTAATAACACGCAGCATGGGCTCCAAAGCTCGGTTACAGGCTGTGCGTAAAAATCAGTGTCGGATCGAAACGCAGATTTGTTCCGCCACGCTCTCCGCTGCTCTTACGCAGGTGCGCGCGCGCTACACAACCTGCGTGACTCCGGACATTGTTTCGTGTCGCTGACGGACTTACAGGTTCTTCCTGGAGCCCTCCGTCTGCTCGTGCAGCGCCACCGAGAATCCAAAGAAGCTCCCTTTGGTTGGTCCCTCCTTGATGACAGGGAAACGATCGTCGACATTAAATCCGCTGCAGGTTCGAGTCCCGCGGTGCGCAGCCAGAGCAGCGCACAGTAATAACAGTCTTGGAGACATTGTTCCGGCTGCTCTCAGTGGGGCAGTTCCCGCAAATCCACGCTGGCACGAGCGTCTCCTCGCGCTGACTGAGCTCCAACAGGTAGGGCTGCTTCACAGAGACCTCCCCACGGAGAACCGCCTGTGACTGTGCCCCTCCAAGGTGTCGGTGTGTGCCTCCCTCTGCTGCTCTGCTCTGTCCTGCTTCCTCTCTCTGCCCCTTCACGCCCACTCAGAGCAAGTGCACACTGTGGAGTGTGGAGGTTAACCGTGTCAAACCACAGTCTCTCACTGTTTAACCCTCCCTCTGGTGTTGTCACACATTCTCACACGATATCACAGACTTCCTGAAGACACTCAGACATCCTTTACCCTTATCTTAACCACCACGACTAATAAATGTCATCACTTTACAATAAATGTCCTTATATATTATAATAAATGTGATAACTAGTTAATGCCTAACCCCTAACCTTAACCTGACCATAATTCAAAACTTAACCAGTTCCTCCAACATGAGGTTCTGCCTGCTGGTCCTGACAACGTCAGTGTTTACTGTAACAAATACAAGCACACACACACACACACACACACACAGACTTGTTTTTATATCTTTGTGAGGACACATTGTAGATATAAGGCATTCCCAAGCCCCTTACCCTTAGTGCCTAACCCTAACCCGAACATAGACCCAAAAACCCGAAAGAGGCCTTTAAAGTTGTCAAAAACCAGGTCAAAATGTCCTCACAAAGATATACATACATATACACACACACACACAGACTCAACCCTTACCTTTACCCTAACCCTAAAGTTGTGAGGATCAGCTAAAATGTCCTCCCAACAATGGTTTTGAGCCAAAAACTTGTCTCCCCCCCACCACACACACACACACACACACACACACACACACACACACAAGACAAAATGAGTGCCACTGAACAACAGTGAAACTAATCCGCTTATTTCCAAAACAAAGCACTGAGAACAACATGATGCTGTTGGTTTTGGTTCAAGAATTCAAGGAATTTATTGTCAAACTCATTTTCTTCCCCCTGATCTCGTTTCTGTTTTACATTTCAAACTTGACGCTCATCACAAAATGTCAAACTCTTCCATGACTTGACCTGAGAAAACTCTTAAAGCTAAATGATCCGTATTTCACGTCTGTTATCTCAGTGCATTTTGTGTGGGAGGGACTTAATTATGAAAGTCTGGCCTCCTGATAAAACGCTTCCAAGCATCCACTAATGGAAGCACGGCCCGCCCTCACGTGAGCGCCCTTGTGACAGCCATCCCTCCCTTGCTCCATTGCCTATATCGCTCAAACGTCTGGCTTCAAATAGGCAGTTCATTAAACCCTTAATCCCCTTAGAGAGTTCATGGAACAGGCCGGAGTTTTAAAAGAGTATCCTTTCCTTTCTCCCCGTGCTGCCAGTTCACTTTTTCCCCCGTCTTTCTTTGGAACCCTCCGGCGTTGAGAGACCAGCTGCAGCTTTTCGCCCCGTATTGCCATCGTCCGACCTTTCATCTTGTCTGTTTTTGTTTTTTGGCTGACTCCTGGCCAAAATCTGACCTCTTCTAATTGATGAGCTCTGCTCCCACTCTGAACGTTCTCATGCTCCATGAGCTCCGGGCTCTCCTAAGTCCATCCCAAGTGAAACAATGCCCTGTGGGGAATGTAATGTAATGTTGTCCATTGTCCGCTGCTTTCTCCGTGCTAATAAAAACACTGCCTTTGGAAAACAGAGGAAATGATAGGAGGAACATGAGTATGTTCTGCTCAGGTTGTTTTATTTTAATATTGGACGACTCCCATTTTCAAGCCTCGGGATTTGACCGTGTTTGCAATCAGAAACTCACAGATGTCAATCATGCTGGTGTCTACTCATATGTGCCATGGTTTACTGTCCATTTCCTTCTATGAGGGAACATCTGTCCATCTTCTCTCGCTTTATCCTCCGTGTGAGGGTCGTGGGGGTCGTGGGGGGAGCAGTGTCAATCTCAGCTGACATAGGGGTATGGGCGCTGGACAGATCGCCAGTCCATCACCGGGCCTCATCGAGACCATCCACTCTCACACCTATGGTCAATCTAGAGTGTCCAGTTTACCTAAGCCCCATATTATATTGCATGTTTTTGGACTGTGGGAGGAACCTGGAGAACCTGGAGATAAAACCCATGCACACACAGGGAGAACATGCAGAAAGGGCCTTGTTCCAACCGGGTCACTAAGGCAAGAGCGCTAACCACTACACCAACCGTGTGGTCCATGTGGGTCAACATATTTTACAGAACATTAGACCATTAACCTGCCAAAATGTTGAGATTTAGGTTCCATTCACAACTCATGGAGTCGCCCTCTTGTGGCTTCACTATTTAAACCAGAATACTAAATCAATATTTGATCCAGCCTATGATTGTTGTAGGTTTACAGGAAACAACAACAACAACAACAACCAAAGTGGTTTCTTATAATTAACAACCCTGCATTGTACTGTGCTCATTTCCCATCGTCGAGCCAGAATTAAACTTTTAAACTGTGTTAAATCCTGGTTCATGCCAGCAAACGCGACATGACAACATGCCCGTGTGTACACTGTCAACAACCGTGCAGCCCGATCACGGCCGTCCATCTGCCACAGCACTGACGCTGAACACATCCATGCAACCATGCAACTAAAAAAACACATCTAGAGAGAGAGAGAGAGAGATTGACAGGAATCCAGAGCAACCAAACGACAATAGAACAGCAATCTGACCTCGCACCTGATCTGCAACCCCCTGCAGGTCTCAGACCCGCCCATTAACATAGGATAAGTGTTGCTCTTCAAAAGTGACACTGACGAACTGTGTTCCTCTGTATTGTCACGCACTCTTCCTATGGCGTGATCAGTCTGTCGAGTGAGTTTGCAGCAAAATAAAATCCCAGTTAAATGTGTGTGTATTCCCCAGACCCAACTGTAAACCAACACCAGCCTCTGTGTGCCACGGGGGACAAGGACCCAGATGCAGTCCTCACTTCCCCCAGACTTCCCTCAGCTCTGAAACCTTCCAGTCTCACACAGCCCACACAACACATATGGAATGTAATTTGCAACTTATCTCCCCGTTTCCTGTTTTCTCCCCCCCCTCCCCTCCCCTCCTCACCAGAACCGACCACCATCCTCCCCCGCCACCAAACTGTACAGAAAAAAAAAAAACCTCCTCAGATTTTCTCTCTGCCTCATAACAGCCGGCGTTTAATCGAGGAAAGGTTCATCTGACATAATTACAACATGTCCCCCTCTCGACTTTCCTGAGGTCTTTGTGGTTTGCCGTATTCACCGAATGGCTCCGCAGAGTCCCCTCAAAGCATCCTTTGAAACGGAGCCGCGGGCCGAGGGGATGGGGTGTGTGTGAGTGGGACGCTGTGTTGAGTTCCCGATGTGAGGTCGTGATAACAGCAAATGGACGAGTCTACGCTCCATAGTGGGCCCAGTGCACTGACTGTGTGTGGAAGAGAAAACTCAGAACGTGGGTTAGAAAACAGCAGTGGCACAGTGCCGTAAATAGCTAAATGTCAGCCTCACATCGATGAATATTAATCCACAGCAGCCACGCTGGCCAACTCAACACACACACAGGAGGACATTGGTTGAATATGAGACACAGCACGCTCTCTCGCACCGAGGCCTCGCTGCACTGAGAGGCGGCCGTTGCCATGGCGCCGGGGAGTTGCTATGAAGCCACTATGTCCTGAGCCGTGATAGCGTCTGTGGAGGGAAGACAGTGTGGTCTGTTTAAACTCGGGGGCTCAGATGACCTTTCACAGGTCCTGTCCCAACAAACTGGGGAATTTACCACAGGACAGAGACAAAAAAAAAAGACACTATTCTAAAATAATATGTAGTTTCAGAAGGATTTCACAATCACAAACATACCATATACTGGGGGGGTCAAAGAATAAAATGATCTGGGGGCCAATGAGTGTCCAGTTTGGTCAAGAGGGGGCGACGTAGAGAAAAAAATCAACTGTTCAGTCGCTTAAGATTATATATTCATCGCGATATTTCACAGAATTTCAAAGTAAAAGTGTTTGTTTGGCACGTTTATGATTTAAAAATAAATCTTAATTATTAAATAAATCTAAAATGAAGTCAATAATAATGTTGACAACTGTAACTAAAACATCAAACAAGCTTATATGTATACAGTATTATGCCATCATTATAAACAAATGTCTTATTGTTACTATTATTATTACTAATATCATTATTCTGTGTTTAAGGGGCTGTGACGTGATATTAAGTAGGCCGCATGTGGCCCACGAGCCACCAGTTTGACAACTCTGCCCTATACAGTCACCACCAGCCGCTTTAATAGGTACACCTCAATGCCTCGATGCATTCACGCGCGTAGACATGAGCAAAGTGAACCGCTGATATTCAAACTGAGCATCAAAACTGGGAAGAACGGTTGATTCTAGTGACTTTGAACGTGGCATGGTTGTTGGTGCATGACAGTGTTTCAGTAACTGATAATCTACAGGGATTATTTTGGCTGTTCTGTGGCTGAAAAACATGCCTCGTTGATGCCTGTGGTCAGAGGATAGTGGTTTGAGACTCATCACAGAGAAGGTATGAAGAAGACTGTCACTTAAAGCACTACAGCATCAAAGCAGATGAATTAAAGCAGCAGTAGACCACACTGGTCACTTTATTAGGTACATGTATGACGTTTAAAGGTAGTATATGAGCATTTGTTTTTACCATTGTTTGCACACGTGTATCGCACATGCAATTTCTGTGTGTGTGTGTGTGTGTGTTCACATTTGTGTGAGGGGGCTGTATTTCACATATGCTCGTGTGTGTGTGTGTGTGTGTGTGTGGCAGGAAGGAAATGCAGCAGGGGTTTGGGACCCACACAAGGTCTCGCTGTTCTTCTCCAGTCGTGCCTCGGTACAGGAATGTATAGCCCGAGGTGGAAGGCGTGGATCTGAACCCTCGTCTCCCAGTGTCCTGTGGCACCTGTTTTTCAGCTTATAGCTTTCAGGCGGACAGACAGAGCGATGGGATGGGAGACAGTCGGGGATCACAGTCGCCGTGTTGTGGAAACAAGAGCTCGTCGTCAGTTATATTTTCTGGTTTTGTTAAAGGGAGTAGTTAAAAAAAAAAATGTCAAACTCATATATATATATATATATATATAGTAAATAAATACAGTCAGGTTCCAGTACGGCCTAAGACAGTGGGAAACAAGAAGTCATCCGGTTCCTTCTGAACAAAACAAAATCAGACTACCAGCATTTCTGCCACTCAGCGGGCAGACGCTGTTGCTGTTGTGTTACACAAACATGACACCTCTGATTCTGGAACGAAAATATCACATAGGGGCAGCATTATGACATTATGACAGTATCAGTTGTACACGAACGACAAATTGTGCGTGCTGCATTTGAAATGTGTACCGTACAATAGGATTTTTGTGGAGTGTCTCAATGTTTCTTTGTCTCTTAATGTGCAAAAAAACAGGCCAAAAAAATGGTTCCTCCCACTCTCTCCTCTCCGGCACCGATTCTCCGGCTTCCTGAAACAGCGCAGAGTGAAATTACCGCAATCATTGTCATGTATAAAAAGCCATTTGTAAAGAGTAAAGAGTTTGTCCACCTTAAATCACAATCGTACCCAGGCCAGCTTAAACCTTTAACACCTACGCCTTTTTTTGGGCTTATTTTAGAGAACGTCCTGTAAACTAAATGCTCTTGCCCATTATTTCCAGTAGAACTTAAAATATCTGGCCGTTATTTACAATTTACTGCACAATTTAAAATGAAGAAAAACAAAAAGGTTTATTTAGCAAAACGTCGCGTAAATACAGTGATGCAAAGTGCGCTCGTGCCAAAGCGTCGCCAGCTCGGTTTTAAAGGGTTAACCGTGATAACGCTGGAAAGTAAAGCTACGGTTATGATACGTATTCTCTTACTGGAGTTGATCACTTTAGGAATGCACTTAGAGCAAGGTCATTTGTTTCCCGAGTAGCCAAAGCAGCGCGCAACAAAAACAAACTATTTCAAGATAAGAAACTGGCAGTAAATAGCAGTCACAAAACAACGCAGCGCAATCATTCTCCTCTCCTCCGTCTGAGAATGCTGCTTTAACGGTAAGTTAATAATTAACCCGGGAGGAGGAAGAAAATACGTTTCTGTAATGTTTAATCTACAAAAAGGGAGTTCCTCCACGTTGCATTCTTTGCCCATAGAGACGCGTTTGTTCAAACAGGTCACAGGTAAAGAAAGACATGTCAGAGGGGAGGCCGAGTTTGATCTGGCTCTCTGCCCAGAAGACGGATAACCTTGGGCACAAAAGGATATTGAGGAGCAATAACCACATCAAAAAAACTTACAGTAACTGTTCAGAAGAAAGAGCAGAACTTTACGGGAGTGGTGGATGAAGGGGGCGTGTCCACAGGGAGCAATACCAACATGACCTTTAGCCGGGGCTCAGTCATAACAGAACCCTCGCTGAGTTACATCACACTGGTTATTCAGGACTGCTGCTGCGTGAGCTCGAAAAGGTCAGGAGGACATCCAAGACCCCCCCCCCCCCCATCCTCCCCTCCTCCTCCTCCCATGGGACCGTTAACTCAGAATTTGATACTTAACCTTGTGACGACCACGCCGTCTCTTGTCCGCGCTGTTTACAAAAGCAGCAGTTGTCCGTTCAGTGGACAGTTGCTTTGCTTTGATGTGGTGACACTTCACTCTTGTCTAACTAGTAAATATAAAGTCAGGCTTGTAGGATCCAAACGATCTCCACACAACGCTGATAGTATTGCTTGACGGATTTTTCAGATGAAAGAGGCAGAATGATAACATCAGTCTTTTGCTCTCACACGCGCGTCTCTGAAAGTTACTTCCCCGCGTTGACAAAGTGGACAATTATCTCCCATGTTTACATTCGCTTGATGCAATTATTGCCGACGGCCCTCGCTATCCGTCGCCGTGGAGACGAGGCGAACGCAGGGCGCAGTAAATCTGATGCGCGAGGCTGCGACCGGGGGCCCTAATGTGATCTCGCGGACAGAGCGCTGAATAATGGCACAATCTGGAGGCTCACTGCAGCCGATCTGACCCTGCCAAACACACACTCCGCTCCCTCGCTCCCTCCCACACACTGCTCATCTTCCCCTCTGTGGCAAAGTGAGTTCCCTATGATTTACAATGCTCCTTAAAAAGCCTCCTTCCTGTCTGCTCGGCGTATGGACCTGCCGGGTCGTGTGACCCCTGCAATCTTCACCGGTCATCCTTTAGACCTCCTGTAAACACACACTTGTCAAAACTAGGGCCACACGGTTGGTGTAGTGGTCAGCAGTCTTGCCTTTGCAGCAAAAAAGGGTCAGAACTAGGGTCTTTCTGCGTAGAGTTGCATGTTCTCCCCTCTGCAAATCTGAGGTGTCAAACTGGTGGCCCGCCGGCCACATGTGGCCCCCCCAATCGATTACATGTGTCACCACCACTTAAATATCATGTTACAATGAAAACATTGACATTAATAGATTTGTTCTGCATCACAAATACATGTACAAATCGTTGCATATCAAAACAAGCACTTTTACTTATAGCATCATAAACGATCTCTATTGCAATCTCATGATGAAGTATTGCGTTATAATATCACCTCATATTGCCCACCCGCTACTGAAGTTGCTGTTCTACGTTTTTTCCCTCTACACCGGTCCCCTCTTGACCTGACATAGATACTCATTGGCCCCTGCTCTAAATTGACCGTATAAAGCTGGATAAAGTGGTAGAAAGTGGGTGAATGGATGGATTCTGGCAGATGACTGCAGTGACTCAGCCTGGTGATTTATACAGTTCTGCAGACTTGTGTATGAATTATTGTTAGATGTTTCTTGTCGTGCTCGTAAAGATTCAGAGTGAAAAACACGTCTCCGTAAAAAGGCTCTCATTTGTGCACAGGTGAGTGTAAGAATAATAAGAAAAATACCAAAGCTGTGCACTCTCTCTCTCTCTCTCTCTCTCTCTATCTCTCTCTCTCTCTCTCCGTGTGTGTTCAGCTTCTTCTCAGGGCCAGTGTGTTTGATGCCACTCCATCCCTCTCCATTGTGTGAATGCAGAGCCAGGCCCTTTGTTTCCAATGGGAGGGGAGGAGGAGAGAGGGGAGGAGAGGGGAGGAGAGGGGAGGTGGACTCCACAGACCTGCACATTTTCCACTCAATTGAATGACCCTCTCAGATCATTAAATGTCCATTCATTAGCGAGGGACACTGGCGGGGGGAATCAGCAGCAAACCAAACACAGAGAGGCCCGTCAGAGGGGGGGGCACACACACACACACACACACACACACACACTGTGGCCTGCAACACTGTGGGTGGTTGTAAGATCTCAAGTGCAAGCACCTGAGATGAGAATTGTTGCTCCCTAAAAAGCAGCAATGTCCACGTAAACAGGCACGATCCATGATTTAAGCATTTTAATAATAATACTAATAATAATAATACTACTAATAATAATGATAATATCTACCACAGGTCCAGACCTCAGTAACATTGAATGTTCTCCATGGAGGGGGTGTTTCTGCGGGTCGTCTGGTTTCCTCCCACCGTCTAAAAACATGCAGACACTGTACATTGACAGTAGGAGTTATTTGTGTGTGTGTGTGTGTGTGTGTGTGTTGGTCCTGACGTGTCCAGGGTGAACTCTAGTGTCGTAAGAACGAGTGACACGAGCGCAATGGCGAGACTGCACAGTGTCATGCACGTGTCGGGGAACTATGGTGACCTTTGCAGACCAGGAAGGCCGTTATTCTTTGTTTCAAAAACAAGACAAGATGGCGTCCCGTAAACTGCAAAAACTCAAAATCTCACCATGTAAATGTTTCTAATTTCTAGTCAAAATATCTCATCGCTCTTAATATAAGAGTAAAAATCAGGTGAGATAAAGGAGCTTGTTTTTAGCTCAGATGAAACAGGCTTTTTTCTGACATGTCATAAGGTTTTTAAGCTGCTGTGTTATTTGTATAAGATGAATCATCTTGTTTCAAGAAATAGACTTAACTGGAATTGAGACAACAAATCTGCTTTATTGAAAACTGCATGGTCAACATGCCCGACTCACAACTCACAGTGCAGCTGTTTTTCTTACGCTGCATAATACGAGTCAGGAATGCTAAATTCTCAAAAAGACAGTTTCTAATCTGATTTTAAGTCGGCATTGGACTTAAATCTAGAACAGTGTCACAATTATAGAACTAAAAGTGTATTAAATACACTTGAAACAAACAGGAGGACAAAAAAAAGATGCTACTTTTGAGGGGAAAATACTGATTATGAGACACAAAACATCACAATACTAGTTAAAATACAGCTAAAAATGAGTTTTCAAGAAAACTTGCCAAGAGAATTTTCACTTGTTCCATTGGCAGATTTTTTTTCCTTATTACAAGGAAAAAATTTCTTGTATTCATTTTTTCTAGTGCAACAGCAGAAATAACCCCCGTGTTTCTCCCTTGTTTCCTGAACTACAGACGTTGTCATCACTCCCCTGATGTCACCTGACCCCAGGACGAACGTTGAGTGGAGGTGGGAGGGAGAGTTTGGAGGGCGCTCACATGTTCCTGCACAAACCTACGTCATGTTCAGGAGAATTCGAGAGCTGCTGTTTCAACCTGACTTTAACCAAACTGACTCACTCTCTGCCACATTTGATTTAATGGAGACAACTGCATGAAGTTTATAAGGTGGAGAGGAGACGTCGACACGGGGGAGGGAGGGAGGGAGGGAGGGAGGGAGGGAGGAACGGGAACTCCTCACATCTGCTGTGCTCAGGCATGCCTACAGACATGACAGCTCTTTACTGTATGCAGCATTAACAAGCCCAGCAAATCACCACTTTCATGTCTTACACAAGACTGTGATTTTCATCTGCACTGAAGATTCTCAGTCAGGAGGTATTTGCACTTCCATTCAGAGAATATTCAGTTGAGTTTAAGACTGAGAAACCAACATTCAGAGGTTCTGGATGATAAATAGACCATCGTTTACATGAGCTTTAATGAATGAGACATATAACCCAGTGGATATATGGACACTGATACATTTAAAACCCTTTTTAATCCCTGACGATCCCGTAGTTACGCGACGGTTTGTGCTATCGGGAAAATTCCAGCGGTTTCCGAAAGCTGAGAAGGTGCATGTCAAAGACGGTAATTTCACTTTAGGAGAAAATGACAGGAGGAGAGGAGAGAGGTGGTCCATTTTTTGGCCTCTTGAGACAAAGACTCAAACAAATGTTATTTTAAACATGTGTTTTACAGTTCAAACACACACAATCTGTTGTTTGTGTCCAACGACTTTTTTAAATTAAACTTTTTTTAACATGCTGTAAATTGAAAAGAAGTTATTCTGGGAAAAATGAGGCTTAAAAGGTGCTTACAGGGTGAAGCTGGTCCACCCATGGGATGACTGTGATGTTATTTATGTGGAACAAACTCTTTACTCTGTTTATACGAGGAAAAAGGAAACTAAACCCCGGGTTTCTTGTTTCTCTCGCTCAGAGCGACCAGGAAACATCTGATTGCGTCGTGATTGACCAGCGTGATCAGATAATCAGCAGAAACACAGATACAGAGAGATTTTTTTAGTCCTCCGAGCATTTCGGTCGGAGCCAAAAACAAACATGCTTGGATTAGGGCGGAGCTTCCTGTGAGAATCCTGGGAGAGGGCGTCTCGTTCTAGACGACTCAAGGAGAGAGTATCTGTAACCAAGGCTACATGTCTTCTGTCTTCAGTGATCAGTTCTAAAAAAAAGAAAAAAGAGGCCGTAACAAAGAAGGGGCTGAAGAGGTCGAGACGAACTGTGGGATAGCGGGGCTTGTGTATCAGGGGAGACATTTGTGGACATTTTAGTTCAGTGATTACAGGACTTTTGCTGCTGCAGATTACTTTTAAATACTAATACTGATGACTAAGCACCAAAAAAAACAACACACAATCAAAACAACCCTCACTTAGAGACTCAGGCCTCAGTGAATACGGAAGTTTGAGTGGACGGCAAACAAAGAGGTCTCGCTCTTTCTTTTGATCACTCCCCGAACAGCTGTTTCTGCGGGACACTCGTCCTCTGAGTCACTCTTGGCAGAGTGGAGTCTTAGAATAGATGCTTCTTTTTGTGTGTGCGAGAGTCCTGGAGCTGCCAGGACTGGGGGGGGGGGGGGGCACTTGTGGACAAGCCTGTGTGTGGCATCTGGTGCTGGTGCCAGCTGAAGGGGGAAAGATGGAGTGGACTGGGAGAGAGAGAGAGCGAGAGAGAGAGATGAATACAGGAAGTGATCATTTAACGGCATCAGACCTTGAAAACACCACGGACAGAACCAGTGGGTCGTCAGGCTGCCATTGTCCAGCTGACTGTGTCTGCTCTGTCACGACAGACTGGACACAGTGCACTGGTCATAGGCCTGTTGTCTCCGCACATGTGTGTAGAGTTGAATTATACAAACATCTGGTGAAAAACTGACATAAGTGTATTTTAAATAAGAAAATGATAGTTATTGTTTGATGTGTATGCCACTAATACACAGACATACTGTATAACCCATGGGACGCTTTGGCCCAGGTATGATTGTGATGCTATTTAAGATTTAAGGGGAAAATAACTCACTCTTACTCTTTACAAATGGCTTTTTTATATACTTTACAATTAGGCTCAACATCTCCAGATAGTTGAATTATACGAACATGAGGAGGTCCGGCTAAAACTTCACACAAGCAGGGTCAAATGGCCGAAATAAGTGTGTTTTAAATACAGATAATGATAGTTATTGTTTTGTTTATACGCCACTAATAGATTTTAGAGGCAAATCTCATAGAATAACATTCAAATGTTCAATGTTTATCCATTTTAGGCAACATTGTTGTCTCTTTAACCATTAATATCAAATAATATTCAACTATTTTCAACTAGTTGTCCATTAAATAACTGCTAATTCTCATTAATATATCAGGTACAGTCTTACATTGCATAGACCACGGGCGTCAAACATATGGCCTGCAGGCCAGAACTGGCCCAGCAGAGTCCAATCCGCGTCCGCAGGATGAATTTGTGAAAATTACCGAAAATATAGTATATGTAAGTTGTAATGCATACAATTGTTGAAATTGCACTCATTTTTCTCAAGAAATTTCAGGTTTTTTCATAATGTGTTTGGTAAAAATACACTTGAAACATTGAGTTCTTGTTATTTTACTGGTCCGGCCCTCGACACCCCCTGACATAGACTAACATTATCCCCCCAAATAAGTCTTTATCACGATAATACTCATCATGAAAAAGTGTTTTCTATTCACGCACACACAAAAGAAAACAAATATGAAGAGATTATCTCTACTGTGAATATAACACGGTGTGGCCTAAGTGGAGGAGGTGAGTTAACAGCTGAACATGACCACAGAAAGACGAGAGTCATTAGTGTGTCATTAAAGGCAGAGGACAGCGTGTGTGTGCCGAGCTTTAGAACGTGTTAGTGAATATGTTTGTTTGTTTTGGTAGTTTTTTTTGGGGGGGGGTTATGCCCTTTAAACATCTGGCCACATGTGTTCTCCATTAGCTGTTTTTTTTTTTGGTTGATTTCTTTGGCAGATGTGGACCCCGGGGAGCACACTACCTGAGTTCTTTTTCTGTGCAACAGTTGTGGTCCTGGTCCTGGTGTGAAGCAGCCTGAGAGAGCAGCACGGGGTCTTGGCTCTGTGACGCTGGGACAGCTTACAACACTGCTGGGAACCTGGAAGGATCATTTTGTTCCAGAAAGATCCCACTTCACGTCGAGTATTTTTAGTTTTCGAGGGATGGGAGCGCTAAACCGCTGGCACGTTTGAGGGAAATGCAATTACTCAACTTTTCCAATGGCCATTTCTTTGTGCTATTATTCTGTACACACACACACACACACACACAATAGACAAGAATTTACTCATGAAGGAGAAAAAGCATGAGATGATTTGCTGTGGCTGCACACAGATGTGCTTCAAAGTCCTCCACTCATTCCCTTTTTTTTTTATTTTATCTCTAATCAGGACCAAAGAGGGAGGACAAGCCGGAGAAAAGAGAGAGTTAGCAGTTAATAGACTTCCAAGACTCCCACTTATGAGAGTGCCTCGACTCCCTGAGTGCACCGTTCAATCAGATCAGCACAAACTGGCCAGTGGTGCTTCATTATCTCACAGAGCTCCACTGCTGCTGCTGCTGCTGCTGCTGCTGCTGCTGCTGCTGCTGCTGCTGCTTTGAAATGTTCAAAGGGAGATGAAATTGCGTTGATGGTTGTGTGTGTGGGGGAGCGTGAGGAAGCAAGTTTAGTTATAAGTCTAAACATCCTCTGTGGCGTAGGTGTGTGTGCATTCTGATCCATATGTTTGTGTGTGCGTGTGTAGGGGGTTAAATCTGTGTCACTATACAGTTCACATGGAGAGGGGGAAGGATTATGGATTTAGAACGTATACTTTTCATCTCTCTCTCCATCTATGCTACCTGTGACTCTTTTTCTGGCCTTGTCCCAAACTCGTACATTTTTGGAACAGTTGTTAACAGACAACAGTCTTATTGGTAATGACTGCTCCAGTTGTTCTTTGACTCTTCCTTCTCCCTGAGGTTCAGAGAGGTCGCGGCACAGAGACAGAAGGAATTCAGATTCTCCTACATGTTTCAAAACTGGTTAAATGACTCAAAGTCCAACTGTGAAACGACATTAAAAAGGCAAGTTTTTAAAGATTTTGACTCTTTTTGGACACTTTAAGAAGGAGAGATGCTGAATTCTGTACGTCTTGGCTCTAGACTCTGGACTGAAATACAGCGGCAGGGTTTGTGACGCCGCACGCCGCTCATAATCAGCAGGGCTGTCGCTAAATACACCAGACTCCTCTGTTAAATATTGAGATTTTAGACATTTCCCTGGTAATTCTTGGAGATTAAGCCACGTTTTAATGATTCTTAAGTCTTTTTAACTGATCTACAGTTCGGCATTGTTCGGCTTTGATTCTTGTGTCGGACGTCTCTTCCTGTGCCGGCGCCCTGACGATGGGTACTAAAAAAAAGGACCTGGTACCAGGTGCTATGCGAGTGGAAACTCAACTGAACCGTGAGCCGGTGGAAACGCGCCATAATTAACCTCTGTGTGTTTTTGGACATGTGGGCAGAGAAGACCCACGCACACACACAGGGAGAAACAGAAAGGCCCGGACCAAGGCCTGGACCAAGGCCCGGACCAGGACACGAACCAGCAACCTTCTTGCTTTGAGCCAATAAAATGAAATAAAATCTGAAGAATGTACATTTTCCGCTCTCGTTCTTGTGCTGCGAGGACATTCTGGTCCTAACCTGCTGTTTGTTCTCTCGTGCTTCCAGAAACTGTTGTGACTAGAGCACAAGAAAACAGAGAGTGTGTAATATTTACCATCTTGAGCTTTTCATAACACTCGTATCATCGCTGTCTGAAGGAGAATCAGTTCAGAGAGGAATGCTGAGGCTGAGGCTTTAAACCCCCTGAACACTGATAGAGTAAAGCTGTACATCTGGTGCTTGAGGTGAAGGTTATTGATAACTGCAGCTACTGTTCTGTGCGGTCAAGGTCCTGGGAAATGTGCAAGACTGCTGTGTCTCTCATTGTGCCGCATACTTCATGACTGAGTACGGCCACAACTGTCAAAGCTGCCTAACGTGTTTCCCCTTAATTACACTTAATGAAGATTTGAGAAGTTTAAAATGGGAAATAAATTAGTTCTGTAAAGGGAAATGACTTCATTTGAAAGGTTTTTCCTTTTCTTTTTGTACTTAGACAGTGATCAGACCCAGTTAGCCGGTAATTGCTGGGTTGTCGCAGTGAAAAGGTCTGAGCTCTTGTTGGGACCCGGCCAGCTGTTCCACTTTTACTCACGGCATGAGGAAAAGTACAAAACATGTCCCCAAACGCGCTCTCGTGTTACCGTGTTGTGAGGGTTTCATTGGCCGAAGACTCAGAGAAGTGTAGGGAGTTCATCCGACTGTGAGCGGGGATTGAGTTCCACTCCAGCTCGATGATATTTGAGTGTGAGGCTGATGAAACATCAGCAGAAACATCAGAACTCTATAACTGGGTTATGCATATTATCGATGGTGTTGACATCACACATTTATTGTACACACACAGACACACACATTTAAAAAAACAACACAGAAAAATAGGCTTAATTTTCTCCTTTTCATATGTGATGTTTTTTTTAAGTATTTCCAATCTGATGCCACCAAGTTTAATTTTAAGACATATGCGCCATCTAGTGGTGGTTCTGTGATACCACAGTTCAGAGGGGTAATTGTGCACACCTCCAAGCAATTTTTTAAATTAAATGTGTGTACATAGTGTATGTAAAGAAAGATTAAACTTTAATCTCAGAATTCGAGTCTCTTTAATCTCAGATTTTTGACTCTCTCTTTAATCTCAGAATTCCGACTCTTTAATCTCAGATTTCTGACTCTTTAATCTCAGAATTTTTACTCTCTCTTTAATCTCAGAATTTTGACTCTCTGTTTAATCTCAGAATTCTGACTCTTTCTTTAATCTCAGAATTCTGACTCTTTAATCTCAGATTTATGGCTCGCTTTAATCTCAGATTTCTGACTCTCCCTTTAATCTCAGATTTCTGACTCTCTTTAATCTCAGAATACGGACTCTCTTTAATCTCAGAATTCAAATTTTAATCTCAATATCATAATTCTGAGATTAAAGAGAAAGTCAGAATTGTTAGAATCCTTGCTGTTTTCAATTTTTTTTCCGTTTTTTTAACACACATGGCCCTAATACTCTTCTGTATGTGTTACATAATCTGAACATTATCTTATTATTGACCTCAGACTAATCTAATCCAGTGTCATTTTGCTGTGTGAGACTGAACAGTCAGACATGAGCATGATGTAAAGCAAACAGCGACATCTGATTTTGACTTTAATTCACTGATAACATGTAAGTGAAGTCAAAGGTGTCTGTGTGTTGGCGCCACCAAATGGCAGGAAAGTAAACTTCAGTAACTGTTACAACATGAGGCGCCTGTAATAAATGGAACGCCCTCATTTTTACTCCATACACAGAACAAACCATCAGAGCTGAGCAGAGCGAGAAAACAAACATTTGAACAGAAATCTAGAGAATCTTTAGATACAAAAGTATGAACGTTTTAAAAAGCAAAGTCATGAAACTGGTTTAATTGTTCAATAAATTCAGGATCACCACACTAACCCTAACCCCAGTGCAAAACTAATGATAGTCCACTCCACGGTTTAAAAGAAACAAACAAAAATGACACAATAAGCAACAGCTACTCTGAGATACTACTCAGGTTTATTCTGGTGAACTAACCCTTTAAAATGTCGGTTGTTCGGTGTTACACAAACCAACCAAAAGATGGCAGTAGTTTCTCAGATATGAAAAGTTTCAAAGGAAAAACACGAGTCATTTAAATAAAAACAAAAAACATTAAGTTTTCAGTCTGTGAAAAATAATTTTTCTTTTTTTTTTACTTGACTGTGTGAAGTGTTTTCAGCTTCCTGTGAAGTAACTTTAAAGCTTTCTCACCATGTGCATGCATCTATTTCACAGCCCCAAATCATATACGAATACATACAGCAGGGGGCGCTGTGCACCGTGCCATCATTTCACAGCAAAGGTTGCAGAAGAAATGGACATAAACATTAAAGTTGGCAAAGCAAAAGTATATATATATATATATATATATATATATATATATATATATATATATATACACTATATATATAGTATATATATATATATATATATATATATATATATATATAAATGATTTTTACGCTTGCAAATGCATAAAAAAATAAAAGTATAATATAAATCATAAAGTATTTTCACATAATCTACTGCTGACATTTAATTCACGCACACACATTAAAGAAGAATTAACCCTTGGGCGATATCAGTTGAGTGTTGTGCTTATCTGATCCATCTCTTTTCACGTACAGTTCACAGTCCGCCAGCATCGTTGAATAACAATGGGAGTCTGGGAGCGCGATGTGCGGCCTCTCAATGGCCTGAATGAAGTGTGATCTCAAGAAAAACACTGCATACACACAATTAAAGGAGACACTCTGGCTGCAGGATTGGCCTTTAATGAGGCTCTGGGCTTTCCATTGTCACGGATGCCACTGCAGATGATGGAGACATGTTTTTCAGTCTGACTCTTCCTGCAGGAACGCGGAGCTGCACGTTGAACCACTGAGCAGGTATATGCAAATCTTAAGCGGGCTTTAAAACTCGTAGTACTGAGAGGTATGCGTGCCGTGCCGAGCACAGGCGCTCACGGCGGAAGGCTGGGTTTCATCACGGCCTCGCCTGCGGCACAAGAAAGGGGGGGTGGGGTTGGTGTGTGTGTGTGGAGGGGGGGAGGTTGAGCCAATGGGAAGCCAGCATCCTGCCCCGCTCTCTATAACTCTGTGTCACAGAGGCTGAGCCATGGCACAACTGAGTTTCTGCAGCGAGGAGAGTTCCAGTGGACTACAGACTCTCCAAATCCGTGCGTAAAGAGCGCGCACTCACACACTCACAGACTTAAACCACTTTACTGCGCGTTGTATCTTACTCACTCCACAGCAAGAGAATCCACGAGTGGACTTCTTTTTTTTTTCTTACTCGGGAGGGCGGCTTTCACCATGAGCGCCGGACAGACGTACGAGAAGAAGATTTCGAGTATTTTGACCGACCTGCCAGGATCTATGAGTTGCCACCCGAGCTCCAAGGACTCCCCCACTCTCCCCGAATCCTCCGTGACGGACATGGGCTACTACAGCGGACAGACGAGCCACAGCCACCACGAATACTATCAGACTCAGGCGTACGGACAGCCCATGAACTCTTACCATCACCAGTTTAACCTGAACGGCATGGGAGCCGCAGGAGCGTACGCCACTAAATCTGAATACCCGTACACGAACGGCTACAGACAGTACGGACATTACAACAGAGATCACCTGCAGGCCTCACCACCGAGCTCAGGTAAATATTGTGACTTGAGTTTGTTTGTTTGCGTCTGGTGCGCAGGACGCGTTGCACAAGAGTGCTAGAGTGCGGCTAAATATAGAAGGAGTCAAAGCTCGGCGCAAAACCTCCAAGCAAATGTTGAATTTCTTGAAAATATACTGTGCAAATTGACGGCAGTAAATATGTAAAAGACGTGTTGACTTTACAATTAATGACTTAACAAATCAGCATTAGCCAGTTCATTTGATTTATTATGGGAGAGGGAAAAGAAAGAAATCACTACCATGTTTAGCGCCTGGTGTTAATGTCACGTCTTAAAACCATGTGTGCGGGAACGAGGCAGCCATCAACAGCTGCTCATAAAATAATAATGGTTTAATTAAAGCCTAATAATATTCACTCCATCCAACTGTACATGTGAGCTGTGCCAATCCAATCCAAAACAAGTCAGAATTAGTTTAGACACTTCAACATTTTCCTTCAATCCAATCCAATCCAAAACAAGAGAGATTTCGTTTGCACACTTCAACATCTTCCTTTTAATCTAATAAACTTTTTTTTTTAATTCACACGTTTCTAATAATTTGTCTTTGGTTATTGTTCTGCAGTGAAAGAGGAGCCAGAGCCCGAGGTGCGCATGGTGAACGGCAAACCGAAGAAAATCCGCAAGCCGAGGACGATCTACTCCAGCTACCAGCTCGCTGCGCTGCAGCGGCGCTTCCAGAAGGCTCAGTACCTCGCGCTGCCCGAGAGAGCGGAGCTGGCGGCTCAGCTCGGCCTCACGCAGACACAGGTGAGCAGCAGCCCTGAACCCGTGTTCTCCATTCATAAATTATCTGAGCGTCACGTGAGCCAGAGCTCTGGAATGATCCGTCACGCGTAATTACGCACGCTTTTGATATTCGATACGTGCATCCATTTAAATGTGCTGCTGTTTTGAACTTAAAATGAACGACTGCTCTCTCCTCTCCTCAGGTAAAGATCTGGTTCCAGAACAGGAGATCCAAGTTCAAGAAGATGTACAAGAACGGCGAGGTCCCACTCGAGCACAGTCCCAACGCCAGCGACTCCATGGCGTGCAACTCCCCGCCCTCCCCCACGGTGTGGGAGAACAGCAGCAGCACCCCGCAGAGCACGCCGGTCAGCAGCAGACCTCAGGTCCCGCAGCCGACGCACAGCTCGTCGCCGCCCTACATGGAGGATTATAACAACCACTGGTACCAGCAGGGATCACACCTGCAGCACCCGGGCACCGTGCACCACCCTGTCCCGCAGCAGAGCGTGGGAGCCGTTTATTAACAGTGACTCCAAAACAACAACAAAAAAGCAGATTTTTGTTCTTTGTTGTTTTTTTCCCCCAAAAACGAGGTTTCTCCACCACAGAGACTCTGCAGAGCAGCTGGACCGCGGGAGCAGAACCTGCAACGTTTGGTAGTTGGATGACCGAGATGTTTCAGAACTGGGTTTTCTTCCATTCACAAAGCACATACGGGATTGTGGTCACATGTGGCAGATTATTTAATGGATATCTGGCGTGGTTCTTTATTTTTTTTTTATTTTATTTTTCCTAAATTATTTATCGCTTCTGTTGTATTTCCTTCAAATGTCTTTTTTTTGTAAATGAACAGGCCTATGCAAAGCCATTTTTCTTCTTTTTTTTTTTTTTAAAGTCTAACCACAAACTGAATAAAAACCAAACTGTGCAGTTGATCCATGCTACAATCATCCAATCATGCATGCGGGTTTGTAGATAGCGCCTAAGAGGAAAAAAAAAAAAAGAAAAACACTCAGGTCATATTTATATGGATTTGTACAAAAACGTCGAAGGTTGTAAATATGTGTTTATATGCAGAACCACTATGATCATATTATTTGTTGGAACGAGCACACTGTGGCGCCTCCAGAACCATTTTTATATTCATGTAATTAGTTCACTTGTTGCCTTTTTTTGTCCATTGAATAAAAGGTGTTAATAATAATAATTATTATTGCATGTTGTTTTTGTGCAGAGAATTCAGCATCTGATTTACACTATTGTTTGACTTCTTAGCATTTTTCTAATCCACGTTTTAATACAACTACATGTTCCTTCATTTAATATTATATATTATTACAACCATGTCACACATTTTGGACCTTTAGTGCGTTATTTAATTCTCATTTCACCCACGAGTTGTGACGTCACTTTGTGGTGTAATAAGTGTCAGTGAGGATTATTCATGTCTGTTTTTGTGTGTGTCTTCCGTCTATAGGCTGCTGCTGCACAAAGGAGTGACTCACTGTGTGTGTGTGTGTGTGTGTGTTACTGCGTGCAAAGCGCTGCAGTAGGAGGCGACACACATGCAGACATGTTGGAGTCACTCGGTTTTATGACTTACTCTGTTGCCAGAAAACAAGCGAGAATCTTTTACCCCTTACCCTAACCATCGGTGCCTAAACATAACCTAAACCAACCCTAAAACCAGGTCTTTACCCTGAAAAGGTATGTTTTTAATGGGTGTCGGAATGAGGAGCAGTCAAAATGTCCTCACTTTCCCAAAATTAGGTATATAAGGTTTTTACTTCACTAATGTACCCATACAAGACCACACACACACACACACGCACACACACCAAACAGCCAGTTAAATGCCTTAAATAACCTTAACCTTACCTTAACTAATCTTAACAAGTGAAACCTGAGCCCCTAACTTAACCAGTTCCTCAGAAATGCAGTTCTACCACATTAGGACCAGATTTTGGTCTCCATGAGGACTACTGCTCTTCCTGATAAAGGTCCGTGTTTATGCCAGAAAAAGGGTCCTAAACAGGCTCCAAATACAAGTCCACACACACACACACACTGGGTGTGGGTGGGGCTCTTCGGTTTTGAAGCAGTTGCCGTGGGCGATTTTTCACGCGTGGGCGTGAGAAACGCTGCCAAATATCGCAGGGCGCAGACAATAACGCACCTCTTCACCTCTCAATTGTCTTTATTTAAACTTTTTTTTATAGATACACTGACAACAGAATAAACTGCTCAACAGCAGAAAAACACACGCACTTAACGTGTTTCCACGTGAAGGTGTGTGTGTGTGTGTGTGTGTGTGTGTGTGATACGGTGGCGCCTGTGAGAACACACTGCTAAATAAACACCACTTCAATGATATATGATAATGACTGTTATGACAGTGACAATGGCTCTTATTGGGAGAGAAAACAACAGGACTTCCCTTCACGCGCCCTGTAAACTAACAGCGAAACAACAACACGCTCAGAGCTCAGGCCTCTCACACACTCACACACACACACGCACACACACACGAACCCGTGCGTTATTATTATTAAATCTGCTGCACTACAAACTCTCACAGCGATGGAAGAAACCGCTAATGGCGATCTTATCCACATGGACCACCACCAAGTGCCCATTACGCACGGGGAATGAAATGCGCCGCCGCGCGCATTAGTGGGTTTTTATAACCTTTTATACCGCTTTCTGTAAGCGGAATGGTATGCGTCCATGCAGGACCCGGGGAGCTCAACTCTGAGACACTCTACTGCACCTTTGTGTCAAAAAACAAACAAACAAACAAACAAACAGTGTTTAAAAGTGTTAAATTAAATAGTATGTCCTGAATTATTGTATTTAATATTTCTGGATTCAGGAGAAGAAAATAATTTGGAGTAAATTAGTTTATTATAGCAGCTGATTATGGAACATAATCTAACAGCATGTATTAATAAAAAAGACTAAGTTTAAATGCCTTAATTCACTCAAACCGTCCTTAAGACCAAATACATTGAGTTAATACATTTTGTGATTTTACAGTGATTTAATTGTTATGACCTATTTAGAAAGCAATGGAAATAATTAAATGTGGCTTATTCTTCTTCTTTGACTTGTTTTCACCCAGGCATTTTTTGATTTATCTCAATTTTACATTTTTAGCACCCATAGCTACCAAGTACCAAGCCAGATATTAAACTAATACTACTAGCACTATGTACAAACATTAATATAAGTCCTCATTTCTATTGTCAGTGTTATTTCTTTAAACCCTAAATTTAAA
Organism: Solea solea; assembly: GCF_958295425.1. Classification (NCBI taxonomy): domain Eukaryota; kingdom Metazoa; phylum Chordata; class Actinopteri; order Pleuronectiformes; family Soleidae; genus Solea; species Solea solea. The sequence continues at coordinate 3,349,353 of NC_081154.1, forward strand.
CCATTCAGTCCTTTTACAAAACACACAACATATTGTTGTTATCACATAGAAAACTTAGTGAATGAGGATTTATATTCAAACAATGGCGAAAACATTGTTCAGCAGCAAATTTCACACACAAACCCTCAAAAACTGTGACACGGCTCCTAATTCTTCCTCCTCTAATGTCTTTCCTTTGCTTTCATTTCCCTGAACTCAACACCAGTTGTCTACAGCATCACTCACCACGCCGTGCACTGTGCTGCTGATCTGGCAAAAGCGCCGTGATTGCTATTGCATTCTAATATCAATGAAATCTCATCAGGAGCACATGTGATGTCCCCTCGGGGGCTCCCTCAGCGTGTGTGGGCCCCCGGGCTGTGGCCTGTCAGACGTGTCCATATATGTCATCTCTGGAACATTAAGCAAGTGTAAGTAGCCGCCGAGGTGCGTGTGAACTGCTGAACTTGAATGTGATCTCCTCATGGCGGTGCATCACAAATAGAGCGGCTGCCCAGGCCCCTATAAGCCCCTCTATCCCACCCACCCTCCTGCAAAAGTTAGCCGTGTGATGTCAGTGCTCGTCTCCTGGGTGCAGCGGTATGAGTTGAGATGGAGGTCGGGGAACTGATCTATGGAAAGACTTCCACGGGGCAGCTGTCCCACACTTAGCCCGGGCCCGGGCCGAGTCCTCAGCTGCATTAGCGTCACTCACTCACTCGGTCCATTTTTCGCTGTGGACCGGGATGAGATGAAGGCGGAAAGGCATCTTTGACAGCTGTGGACTCGTGAACCCTGGCCGACCTCAGCCCGGGCCAGGACTGGCCTGGCCTGGGCTGCAAAGTATGTTGTTGACTCTTCCTCGCCATATCATCACATCCTGATAAAGCCTTCCATGCTACTGCTACTGCTGCGACACCAGCATGAGCTCACCTTGACCTCAAAACAAGACACCGATTTAACCAAAAAGACAAAAGGCTTACGATTTAAACTGATGGAATATAAGATAACTATGAGTCACCTGAATGTATGAATTGTTGTTTTCATCAGCACATGTCGCACTGAGTCCTTTATATTTACACCAGAAGCAGGTCGGAATGTTTTAAATGGACTGAAGGCTATACCAACATGATTGGAAGGGAAGGGAAGGGGAGACATGAGAGACATTCAGCTAGAGTTAAATCCTGTGCACTGTACCTTTAAAACTGCAAAATGTTATATATATATACATATATATATATATATATACACACATACATATACATATATACTTATATATGCATATACATACATATATACATATAAATTAGCAATCTTTCAGGGATGGGACGATACCAATTTTTTTGAGTCCGATATCGCAAAGTGGAGTATCTACCGATATCAGCCCGATACAGTCCTTTTTAGACCATTTCAAGGACACCATTCTCTTAACTGTGTAACAAATATTGTCTATGCTCAGTGCATGTGACATACCCAAAAAATATTTTGATCTTTTATCCGATCCAGTGGCACAACAAGCGCTCAAAATGCCTTTTAGGGATGGGATGATACCACTTTTTTGTCCGATACCACAAACTCGAGGATGTCCCGATATCAGTCAGATATAGTCATTTTAGACCATTTATGAACGTATGAAGCCGTTTGTGCTGAGTCATTTCATAAAAGACTTAGTTATTGAAGAAATAAACATGACTCAGCTAAAACAGTGAAACATGCACGATACAGGATTTTTGGATTTGACATTTTTATCCGTCCGATATCCGATCTCACCTAACCCAGCCTTATTTTACTAAAGATTTAGAAGCAAATGTAAATTGTGATTCATTTATCAGTCATGTATCTCTGGAAATGCTCTTGTTTACTTGAGGAAAGTCAGTGAAAACAGCCAGAAATGTTCTAGTGTGCACAAATTAGCTCTTGGCCAAAATAGTTTTTGTCATCGTAAAAAGAAAAAGTGAGTCCGTGGATAAAGCCGTGGATAAATGAAGAATGAAGTTGTTTTTACGATGCTTTCCTAGCCTGTGTAAATGCGGTGAATAAAATCTGTCTGGTTCAAACCTTTCTGAAGGTTAAGACTTGGCGTTAAGGTTAGATTTGGGTTGATGTTAGGGTTAAGTTAAGGGTTAGGCATTTATTTCTGACAGTTAAGGGCTAGAGGCATGTATCTTGTCTATTATCGTGTCCTCATTATGAACGCTGCACTGTATGTGTGTGTGTGTTTTCTTAGATTTGTTAAGTCATTTCGGACTATATTTATCAGGAGCAGTAGTCTTCATAGAGACCAAAACCAGGTCCTAATAAGGCAGAACCTAATTTCTGAAGACTTTGGCTGACACAATACTCGATTATTGAATTAATCTATTAACTATTTTGAGTGTTTTTAAGTAATTAAAACAAGTTGCTGTGATTTTTCAGCTTCTTTGGTTTGTGGACAAAACGAGACATTTGAGAACATCATCAAACATGGTCATTGGTTAAAGTTATAGACATTATGGTTAAGGTTAAGGATCAAGGTTTGTTTAACTGTTCTAATGAATGGAAGTCAACGCAGTGTCTTAAAAAGAATTAAAAAAAAAAAACCTGTGTGTGTGTGTGCCAAAGTGTATTCAATCCCTCTGGAGTGTGTGTGTGTGAGTGTGTGTGTGTGTGTGTGTGTGTGTGTGTGTGAATCACCCTAAACTCAGTCAGGCTCTTTCTTTTCACATGAATCATGTTCACTCTCTAACAGGGATGTTGCTCACAATTAACCTGAGACGTCGGATCACTCGGGCTAATAACAATAATCACCCCCAGAGACCTTGCTTTGCCACTTGCTCCATTCAAAGCAACGCGGGGATTTAATAACAAGCCGCTGTCGCCCGCCTCGCTGCTATCCTGCAATTAAAACCCATCAGACACCTCTCTCATCTGATAACACCGAGGCACTGATACACAGTCACACTCGAGCCTTCGTCGCTCATTTACCCTTCAACGCTTCCCTGCTCTTAGGCTGTCTCTGTCACTTTCTCCTCAATGTGCCCGCGTGATAATTGGCCCCCACTATTGTCTGTGCAAAATCCACGAGCCATTATTCCAATGTGGGAGATGTGAAATTGCCTGTAATTTTCCCTGATGCCCCGTCAAACTATTCCAGCAACGACTTGCCTCTTCTTCTTCTTCTTCTTCTTCCCTGCATGTTTAACAAGGCACAGCATCATCAAGGAAGAGGAGCATGTACATGTACATGTATATACAGGAGGGGATGCTAATGGCACACAATGCTTGTCCTTAAGTGAGAAACTTGGAGGATCACTGGTGTGGCTTTTGTTCTCCATGGAAACAAGGCTGCACTTTTTTTTCCTCTGGGCTGAGGTAAGACTGCATGACTGAGAGAAAGGTTTACATTAATGTGCTTAAGTGTGTTTGCTTTGCCGTCATTAAAATCTTAAAAAAACACCATGTGTTCATTTACCTCAGTGTGATCAGGTTTTTGTGAATGAAAAAACACTTGGCAATGGAAACACGCTCTATTATTATTATTATGATTTGTTTAATACATGTTAATCCCAAAAAACTGCATGTACTGTGTGTGTGTATATATATATATATATATATATAGTTATTTGCTTTTCTAATCCCTGAGTATGACATCAGACAAATTGTAATGTTTGACATGACAGTGGAGACAAAAGTAGCGATGATGGAGAAGGATATAAAAAAAGAAAGAAAGAGGAAGATAAGGAATAAATGAGGCGCTGTTGCGTGTTTAAACAGTGTACATACAGCACGCGCCAGAATGTAAATCAGGCGCACTTTATGGCAGAGGATGACGCAGCCGTTTGCCATTTTACTGTCAGTTTGAGGAGGACGAAGATTTTGGGGGGGAAATGCTGCCGATTTCAGAGAAAATGTCCCCTCTTTTTTTTAGAGAGAGAGAGAAAGCAGAGGAATAAAGTAAAGGATGTTGAAATAATATTAATAATAATAATAACAATCATAATAATATTAATAATGATAGAAGTCCGTTTTTTTGGAGCTCAAACGTGACAGTCACTGTGCGTAAAGTTGCCAAATCGTCACATTTCTTTTCCCTTTATTTGACGCTTTAATTTGAAGTTTGTCGTTATATGAGTGTATCATTATTAATATGCTTATGAGGAACGCGTGATACGAAAGCCGGTTTTCATGACCTTACAGTTACGCGCTCGTTTGTTATTAATCCAGATTCCTGTGATCAGACGTGTGCTCGTTCACAGTCTGTTGGATAAGACAATCGCGGGTTTGGCTTTTTTAAATATTTGACAGCGTGAAAACATTTCACGGATGATGTGGCTACCCAAACAAACGTGCCGAGCAAGATATCAATCATAAAAAAAATTCAAATAAACGTCACCCCGACAGCTATGTATTTGAATAACGCTCGCGTGCAGAACCGTGAAAGTCAAAGCAGAGACCAGGACCCACGAGTCCAAACCAGGTCTCTGAATAGAAACCGAGAATAAATCCACATTTCAGTGACATGATGATGATCCCAGAGAGAGAGAGAAGCATTTAATGCCTGGTAATATTCTGCAGTGACATTATTCACACGGAACACAGTGGACAAGGACACGTCCTATAAAACACACGTTTAAATGGAGCTCAGGAGGAGGAGGAGGAGGAGGAGGAGGCCTGGGCAGAAACTGTCCACTCACATCATCTGAGGCCTGGGCATCGCGTCCTGGTGAGCATGGTGGTTCGGATACCAGTGGCCAAAACTGTTCATGTAAGTGTTTGGGTGCATGGAGGCGCCTTTGTTCGCCATGGACACCTCCCAGAGCTGAGGCAGGCCCGGCGAGCACGGGGAGATGGAGCTGGTGCTGTGGAGGTGTTCGCCCTCTGAGCCGCTGCCGTGCTTCATGATCTTTTTATACTTGGAGCGTTTATTCTGAAACCATATTTTCACCTGTAGAGAAAAAAAAAAAAGAATAAAAAATAAATAAATGAAAAAATATGAATCAGAACTTGAGAAGGTGAAACGTTTATTTCTGATGGGATAAAGTACATCCAGTTTGTCTGTATCTAAACTCCCATAATATTGCGGGTGGCTTTTATTAGCACACATTTCAAAAATGGGAGTGGAGTGAATATGTTGCACAAATAGACCCAAGGTTGCACCAGCCCTGTTGTTCTCCTTGCGTGACATTTTTATTCATCTGAACGTCTCGATTTTACACTATAAAGTGCATTTAAATCAAATTTCCCATTTGGACCAAATAAACTCATGTAAAAGTTTTCCATTTAATTCCTTTTCTTACTATTTACATGTAGTGGAATGGTGCCAAAAACAACTCTTTTTAACTCTAAAAAGGGTTTCAATTAGCACGTTTTACAGTGTTTATTTACAACCCTAATTAGAATTTTAAGTTAAACTGGAGTGTGTGAAATTTAGTTATACTTATTTTATATTACAAGTGTTGGGGAACTGTTCCAACCTTCAGTTCACATCAAAACTCAAAATATGCCATTTTACTTTTTTTTTAAAAACATGCTGATAAAAATACAAAAAAACCAAAACAATATATACAATTAAAATTAATATAATTTCACTTTGTAATTTTTGCAATAATATGCTCCAAAATGGCATTTTAATTGTAAATTTGTGGGAGTATTTTTGTGAAATCTCCTTGAGTGTAGACTTATGAATGAATATTAGCACTATGACTAAAGAGGGTGCCCATTATTCTGTACGTTAGCCCCTGATATGTCTCTTCACGCCACTGTGAACACTCTTTATCTTTCTCTCCGTGCTGGCGCACTGTCGTCCACGCTGCTGCCTCACGGCTCAGTGCCGCTTGTAATCCCTTCAAAAAACTCCAGCTCAAGCTTCTCCCATGATTGTTTTTATGAGCCAAATGATGCGTGAGTGTGACAGCAACAAGCCGAGACGGAGAGGCTTATTGTGAAATAATAAAAGGAACTCGACACAGCGACACAAGAGCCAAGAGCCAAGTGAGAGCGCGGTGGTGGGTCACTAAAAAAATCTGCTGATTCATTTTTTTTCTTCTTCCCTCCTCACATGAGAACAATGGTGTGGAAAAAAAGAAGAAGCCACTGAATCACTCAAACATCTGAGGCGAAAACACCAAAGGCTGCGTATAATTTGAGGCTAATTGTTGAGGTGACTGTGGAGGGGATTAAAATGTGTTCAGATGACAGAGTGGATATTCCTTTGTTTACCCCCTTATTCTGCAGAGAGAGAGAGAGAGAGAGAGACAGGGAGAGACAGAGAGAGAGAGACAGAGAGACAGCGAGAGCGAGAGAGCGAGAGAGTCCCCTTTGAGAAGGCTAATCTGACAGTGACACGTGCACCTGTCTCCAAACATGCGCGCATATACAAACAAAATCTCCTAAATTTGACTTTTGCACACATGACATCTTTTTCTTGTTCTGCCTTATGCATTTACTTTATATTTATTTTTATTTAACCTTTGTTGGTGCCATTGAGGTCAAAATATCTATTTTACCATGGAGACGTGGCCACGGGGACAGATAAACAACAGATAAAATTAAACACTTGCACAAAGACAAGGTAGCTTTGCATTCATCTAACTTAGAAAATGGATTAAAAACAATGGATTGTGCTGTTGAAATAGACGATATTTCAATATTCGCTGCTTATTTTTGTAAAAACAAAGAATCCTTGATTTACTTATTCTATAACGCAGTGGTTGCATATCCATTTCCAATCCCACTTGTGAATGAGACATGACCGCAGTTATAAAAGTGTATTTGTTAATTATTATTAATTATAAGCTATAAAAAGGTAGAGGTTTGGGATAAATAATGATAATGAAACAGGTGATAAACCCTCGCTTTGTAGCACATTAATGAAAAAAATAACCCTCATACCTCAAAGGAAATGTAACATAAATAAGGTTTGCATTAAAGGATTGACTTTAAATCACACCCGTCCGGGTTTTCATTGGAGAAGCGTCGCGTTCCACAGCATGTTAAAGGTTTCTCGTTGAATGTATGCTCTATAATGTTGAATAATAATTATCATCGTTTAATTTTACATTTAATATAAACTTTTAGCTTATAAAAACCAACCCTTGGTGCTGCATTCAAAATAATTTACTCTTAGACTCCAATATTAACGCCTCATTATTATTATTATCATCCATACTAACATGGACCTATAGTGTATATATATATATATATATATATATATATATATATATATATATATATATACACATGTTATAGTGGATTCTCCACATATTCCCTCAGAGGTTTTTGGGGTTGAGTTGAAAGGCCCACCTGAGTCTGGGTGAGCCCCAGTTTGGCCGCCAGGTCTGCGCGCTCTGGTAAGGCCAGGTACTGGGTCTGCTGGAAGCGCTGGTGCAGCGCCTGCAGTTGCAGGCTGGAGTAGATGGTGCGGGGCTTCCGGATTTTCTTCCCCTTGCCATTGAGACGAATTTCTCTGCTGTCACTCGCCGTGGACTTCTCGCGATCTTGGGGAGTTTTGGACAACAAAACAAACAAGAGGATTGTTTTTTTGATTGATGGCGTCTTAACAGACATCAAGACAAACACACACGTCACAGTTGTCACACTTTGAATAGAGCTGTCTATCTCCTGAGACGGTAAGCAAACAAAATCTCAAACACAGACCAGACAGGATTTGTGACTCGCAGGGCCCTGAATGGACCTGGATATACATCCAATTACTCTAAATGTAGCCAAACCAAGCTGCATAATTTTACTATATGTTATTGACAAGCATGCGAGGGCATAATTATACTGCAGCAGCGACGTCGAGTACTTGAAATGCACTTAAGTGGAGCCCTGCACCAACACTGTGGATGAAAGTTTGCTCCTGAGGTACAGACTCTGGCTGCAGCCTCTATAATTGGACTCACCCACAGAAAATTATGGTCAATAAAATTAATGGCGCCGTCTGCCTTCATTATATAACACGCGTGGTAAAGAGGAAGCAACAGAGTGGGCCTTGTTTGGACATAGGTTAGTGAGAATCTCCACGATTTAATTAAACATACACGGTAACACGTTTATTTTTATATATAACAACATTCAGATATTGTAATTTCAACGTGCTGTGAGCTATAATACATGACTAAAATAATGCATGTTAGAAAAAGTGAATTATTTTTTATTAACTGGGGAAAAAATGAGGGAGATTGCGCGCCTACTCGTGCGTAATTGCGCACAAGGCTCATGGCAAATCACAGTTTCACAGCTACATAATAAGACGATTTATTCAGAATAGTGGCTTGGGCTGTGTCACATACCTGTCAGCTCTAATCTGCCGCCGCCGCCGCCGCTGCTGCTGTTGCTGCTGTGATTGTTGTGCTGGTAAGGCAAGTACGCGGACGCGGCGTGAGCGTTCACCGCGCCGGGGTAGGCGTAGCCCAGCGCGCGGCCATAGGACGAGCTGCCGGGGAAAGGAGTTTCGTGCTGGGAGTGACCGGCAGCGTGCAAGCCATGGACGGGGTAAATGTGAGAGAGTCCGGGGGAGTGCTGCTGGTGAGCCGCGTGTCCGTGGCCGAACTCGAGGAAGGCCGATTTGGAGGGATCTGACGCATTCAGACTGTCAGGCATGAAACCCATAGACATCATTAGCTAATACTCAGTACGCGAGTCCATAAACCCGTCGCTCTGATTGAGGTGTTTCATGAGTTCCTTGCTCGGAAAACAAATCCACGCTCATGTCCAGCGCGAAAAGCGCTCGCCGCGGTGGGAGGACGCGTCAGCGGGCATGTTCGCGGCTGCGGAGGAGGCTGAAAGTCGGCTTAAAAAAGCGAAAGGGTTTGGTTCTTTCCAGCAGCAGTGGAGGAGCTGACACGGCTCTGCCTGCACACACACACACACACTCACTCATACACACTCAACTTGCTTTTCCATCTGCGAGCTCTGTGATTGGTGTTCAGCTGCAGCTGCTGTCACTGGAGCTCCACCATTGACTTCATTATGTGATACAGGATGCGGCTCTGCGGCCAGCAGGGGCCTCCTCCTGCGTGAGATTATGAAATAAATAGCAGTCGGTATTTACTTCTGAGACAGTTGTGGCACAATTGTGGTATTGTTTATAGTGTCCTAAAATAGACGTGAAAACGACCCAAGAGAAATAACGTGTGGGCTCGTTCAATGCTGAAATATCCATCAACATAAATCCCCAAATTATTATTATTATCATTGTTAAATTATAGCCGCATTTGAAGAGGTAAAATATTTGAAATGCCCTATGATTACCAAGATACAAAGGGTTCTTATTCAATTCACCTCAACATGGATTTAAATGATATATTTTTATTTCTAAAGGATGAAAACATGTTTTTTAAACGTCTAATTATGACAGAAATCATTCTGATAATAATCCTGAATTCTGCTTCTGTTCGCCGGACAACAAATGAAAGGAAAAGTGAGTCTTGAGAGGACATTGATGTGGCAGCAGCCAACAACTGTGACTCTATGATGACAACCTACTGCTCATCAAACACAATATATAAATGAGCCAATAACAACAAATGCATTCATAAACAACATGGAATCCAAATACCTTCACACTAATATCATTCCTGACATTTTCTATGACCTGGTCACAAAGAGAGGAGTCAAAGCTCTGCACCCAGCAAGGATGTTTGACTTTAGTTTGTAGAATTAACGGGAAGACAGACTTGCCAAAAGAGGGTGGGATTGTGGTGCAGACTGCAGAGTCAGCAAAACTTGCATAAAACAGTGTGGGATTGAGGAGAAAATAAAACTCTGATTCTGATTCTAAGACAATAACAGCCACCATTCTCTGCATTTCATCAGAGAATGAATCCTGTTTTATTTAATCTCAAATCTCTATGTTGACCTCCATGTTTCAGCAGCAGCGGTGCAGGCCTTGCTGGAGGCTGCACAGCTTCCAGAACAAAGCCACAACTTATTATCATAGTACAAAAGAAAGAAAATAATAATATCCCTCACACTGATATAGAATAAAATGAAGAAGGCCACTTGCAGACTGTGGGCCACAAGTTTCTGATTTTTTACACACACAAGGCCTGGAGCTGTAAATCCTCACCACAGTTGTTGTATCTATTAGGGAATTTACTGCAACATTGTTGGTGGTGGGACAGACTCGTAGTAGTAATATCTGCAGCTGCTTGCATGTGGGTTGCATTTAGAATCACAGTAAAATTGACATTTTGTCAAAAATAAAAACAAGCACAGGACAAAAGGATGAAACAAGGGTCATAAAAGATGGAGCCAATCCTGTGCACTATTAAGGCTCACCAAATACATTTGCAATCTTTTAGGGATGGGACGATACCACGTGTTTTTGTGTCCGATACCGATGTCACAAACCGATACCGATACCAATATCAGCCCGATACAATCATTTTAGACCATTTATGATCATTTGTGCCGAGTCGTTTCAAAGACATCATTCTCTTAACTGTGTGAAACAAATATTGTTCTCCCAAAAAAGAAGAAATAAACAACCTAAACATGACTCGGCCAAATTGTTTTTTTATTTACATTTTTTTCGTATTTTGACCAGTATCGACCGATACCGATTCCCATCCCTATACTCGCTATAAGTCCAATTTCAAACTCAAGCGGCCACACACGCAGCACAATTTGATCTCAAGTGGGTCGGCCCACGCAGCCGAATAACCGCAACAAGCCACTTAAAATGTTTCCCTTTAATTTTATTTTCCACTGAAATTTCTTGAGGGAAAAACAAGTGCAATTTCAACAATATTACGCCTTGTAAAGTTTCACCATTTACAGGCATCTGGAACTGGTTCTGGCCCACGAGCCTTATGTTGGACACCCTTGGTCAATGACCTGGATGCCTGAGAACATTTATAGATAAAATATAGAGTTGATAGTAAACAAATAGTCTGTAAATGAGTATAAATAGATGTGAGATGATGTGCAGACTGTGTTTGTAAAGCAACTGTAATTTAGAGTCCTTCTGTGACCTCAGCTCACAGCAGAGTCACACTTTCCTGATGATGATGATGAAGATGATGATGATGATGAGGAGACGCAACAACGTAAGCCTTTGAAGGCAAAAGACGCCCATGGGCGTAACGTACTGCACTGTCCTGGGGTGGACGGGCACTTAAGCAGCTAACCCTAACCCTGTACAGTTGTGGTGATATCTGTCAGGTACAAAGGTGTGAGTGAGCACACGCATGATGGTGGTGCATGATGGAGACACAGAGCGAGAGAGGGAGAGGAGGTTTCTTGTAATTATGTGTGTGTAATTGGTGGAGAACAAAGACGAGCCCTGCAGTTATAGGACAGGGATGGGTCCCTGTTGTGTTCCTCTTGATGCACGCAACAGGGATGATGATGATGATGATGCTGCTGCTGCTGCTGCTGCTGCTGCTGCTGCTGCACACAGTCACTCTCCCTCTGTTTGAAGTCCAGACTCAGGTTAGTGTTTGTTTGACATAGGTGTGCTGTGCGTCAACACCGTCCGTCTCTCTCCCTGGGCTCTGATGCAGAGTGACAGCATTCTTTATGCAAACCAGAGAGCACATTCCCTCGGCTGTGATCTTCCCACCGCCGACTGCATGGCACGTCATGTTTTACAAGTGAACCGGGGAGCGAGCTGAGGCCGACACTCAAGGCTCCGTCAGTCCATGACCCCGACGGGGACGCCAGCATGCATTACATCAGGTTCAGCTCACCACATAATAATAATAATAATAATAATAATAATAAGACACAAGTACGCAGCCATGTGTCCTTCCTCAGCAGCACATACAGTGCAGTGTGATGGGTGTGAAAGGCGAGGTGTGGTGTTTTTGGACAACGTTCTCCTGAGACACAGGAAAAAAAAACAAAGCATGGACGAAAACCAGACATTTTCAGTTTGAGCCAGAGCGTTCCCCCATAAGCAGGTGTCCCCTGCAACACCTACCAACCACTGTACGAGGCAGTTGTTTTCCTAGCACATCAACAAAAGCCACTGCCAACAATAGGACTGATGTTTTTCCCCTCTGACTGTTCTCCGCCTCGGGGGAAGAGTAGGGGGGCAGAGGAGGAGCCCAGCAGTGCAGAGGATCATCGACCTAATCTCTGCTCCAGGCGCCATCACACAGAAACACTCATATCTGCACGGCCAGCGTGTCATTCCTCAAGTGCAGCCATGTTGTTGCTGCTGCTGCTGCTGAGTGTGTGTGTGTGTGTGTGTGCCAGCAGCATCTGAGGGCCCACAGAGTTCACTGGTGTTACCTGATCAGGATTACGCTTGTGTGAAGTCTTGGGATTTAAAGATTAACGGATATAGAACGTTGACACACTTGTTTGTGGAATTTTCCTCTGACGGTGTGATTTTGATTCGTATAAAAAGTGCAATTTATGTGCAATAAATGAGTGTTTATTTATTGGTAGTGCATGGATTTAAAAGGTGATTGAAATAGATTAAGTATTTGTTGGAAATTAAACTAAATACATTTTTCAACGTTTGTTTTTGAAACCCCTGATAGATCAGTAATAAAAAAAAGGAAATACATAGTGTGTATAGAAATTTAAATTCCGTTATTTAATTATATATATATATATATATATATATATATATACACACATACATACACATATAAAATTCGTTTTTTAAAAGAAAAGTTTAACTTTTTTCTGCAAAAAAATAAAGAAAAGAAAGGAAAAGAAAAACAAAAACAAAAAACGTCATAGTTTTTTGGAACACTGGGCCTCGATTTCTATGATTTATTCGATTTATGTTTTAAGAGCACAATTTTAGCGGGAATTTAAGTGGAAGTAAAACGGATTTAATCACAAACCTAAATTAAATCGAAAGAAATTAATAGGAGGTTAAAAAAACGCACCAGGCGCTAAACAAGGCCAAGAATATAAAATGGTAAGTAAAAAAAAAAGAAAGAAAGAAATCCCAAACATGCGAACAAATAACCACAGTAAAAAATGACTCAACGTGAACATAATTGCGTGGGAAGTGTCGGACTGTGTGTGTGATCTCCACGGCGCGAGCTTTGAATATGTAATTATTTCCAGACTGAGGAAATAAGACGACAGCATCCCTGTTGGACCTAAACTTTTTTTATTTTTACTGATACATAATTAAATTTAATAATAAAAACCTCAGCATGTAAATAATAAAAAAATGAAAGAAAAGTGAATGTTTTTACGCTTAATGATAAGCGCGTGAAATGTCGACATTATATATGGTGGAGATTTGTTTTTCTGTGTAAAAAAACCCAAAACGTCTCCAATCGCGCATGGCTGCGGCTGAAATGCGCATTTGGTACCAATTCACACACACACACACACTGACGTGTCTATGTGCCCAGCTGACGGACAGGCAGTGAGACAGTAGTCGCAGTGTATATTGAGTTACAGGCCTGCTTCTATGGCTGCACTGATCACGCGAGTCCATGCTGCACATCTGGAACAAAGAAGCCAGTCTGGGTCTGGACCCTCAGTGTTTACAGCTCTGTTGTTTTTTCACACTCCTCACAAAAAGCAAAAAAAAATAAAAAAATCTTGCCCAAACACACATTCCACACTCAGCGAGCTCAACATGGGGGGAAAATATATAGCAACATTTTTTCCACTGTAAATCTCAGCGCCCGCGGTACCCAGGGGAGGGTGGGGTAGAAAAACAAAGGCTGGGAGCCGGCATCATGGATGAGTGGGGGCAACAAGACGGTGGCAGCGACTGGAGGAGTGTCTGTCTGAAAAAGCAAGACAGTTTTCTCTCTCTCTGTGTGTGTGTGTGTGTGTGTGTGTGTGTGTGTGTGTGTGTGTGTGTGTGTGTGTGTGTGTGTGTGTGTGTGTGTGTGTGTGTGTGTGTGTGTGCGTGTGTGTGTGAGAGAGAGAGGAAAAGACAAGAATCCTGCCAGGCCTGGTGGCTGAGAAGGCACAGAGAGTTGAGCTGAGGTCAAACACTGCTGACATCAGAAGCTGTGCCATGGATTTTAAATACAAACAAATGTCTGTTGAAACCATTGTCACAAGAGTTAACACAATAACGACTAAGCCTAGCTATCTAGTACTGTAGTGTGTATATATATGTACTGTAGTATGTATATATATATATATATACATATGTACGCACTGCAGCTTTAAAGATACGATACGTAACATTCATTTATGTAAGAACGACAAGACTAATGTGCACTTTACGAACTGAACAAGCTTCAACTCCACAGAAGGCAACGGATCATTACCAGTCAGTCACCTTTCAATGATGTCATCCACTCTATTAACAAGGCAAAAACGCGTAAGTGCGTTGTCTTTTATTTTGACAGTTTCCAGCATATTCTGCCGCTGACTGTACAGGCGAAAAAAAAAAAAAAGACAACAAATCCAATGTAAAAAAGTACAAATACTCCCAAGATTCACACATCTGTACTTAACTTTTACTCCACTACATTTCCTCTAACTGTCTTTGTTACTACCAAATAAAATCAGAAGAAGAAGAAGAGTTGCTAATGGTCTGTATTTATTAAGTGTCTTTGCTCAAGGACACATGGGCCAGGAATTGAACCCACAACCTTCCATCTGAACGACAACTCGTCCTACCACTGTTAACACTTTTACTTCTAAAGTACATTTTATATCAGGAAATGACTTTTGATACTTAAGTTACTTAAGGAATATTATAAAAAAGTGACTTCAACTTCTATCAGTCATTTTCTGGCCAGATACTTTAGTCAAGTATCACCTTTAAGGTACTTTATACAAGGCTGCTTATTGTTTTGATTGTTATCTAACTGTGTTTACTAGCACTGAAGGAGATATCATTAAAATACAGCACTATAGGAAGAGTGTGGAGATTGTGTGTGTGTGCAGGAAATAAATCTCGTCCAGAAACAATTAAAGCGACTCAGGGTTCCCACAATCCCACAAGAAGGGCCAACAGGTTTAATGTGCTGCAGATGTTTAGACAAGAAAACAATACGAGAGGTAAAGCAACAGACAATGATTTGCCCCGAGGGAGTCGCACATGCACGGCCAGTCAACACACACACACACACACACACACACAATGACAGAAGGGTTGCCAAGCTTAGAGACTGCAGGTCCTGTTAAAGACAGGTTCTCCAGGTCCAAGGATTATCCATCTGAAGTTACCCGGCCCTCTGGGTAACGTGAACCCCCCTTTTGTGGCCCGGAGGGCAACAGTGTGCGAGGCGAGCGTCAGTTTGAAATGCCAGAGGTGACGGGGATGACAGGGCCCCTCGATGGCCCGGGCGGACAAAAGAGGACCCGCTCTCCGGCTCAGACGGTGCCCAACTTTCTCATTTTCTCATACTTAAAATAGGGATTTATTTCCTAAACCTACAAGTTCAAACACCTACAGTAGCTTCGCCATGATACACAAATACTCTTTGAGTGAATTCATATTTGGCCCGATTTAAAGAGAGCCGACGTGCCGAGAGAGGCCCCTCCCTCCCTCCTCGGTGAGAACAACTTCACAAGGATCAAGTTCAACTCCTGACAACAAGCCCCGACTCCGTCAAGTGTTGAGTTCCATTGTGACCTACAATGAGACACAATGGAGCCGCGGCACCCGGGCCTGCACCGCGCCGCCTATCGTATGACGGCGTCACTCAGAGAGAGAACTCTGAGAGAGAGAGAACTCTGAGAGAGTTAGCTGATATGAAAGATATGTCTGTTTGTGTATCGTCTGTCCGAGTTGGCCCTCGGTGAATTCACGGCTTTAAAAAAAAACAAAAACAGAAGCAGTGACTGTAAAGTAAAGAAAGTAAGACAATCTTCTAATTAATAATCAATATTTAATGTAGGTCTATATACAAGGCAATAATAATGGTGAACTGTGGGGTTTATAGACGTAGAAAGAGTTACTATGATGCGACATATAGCAATTATTATGGAATTACTGTACATTTGTGTCAATATTTTCAATTAACACGTTAAGAAGCAGAAAAAATATAAATTTAATCATATAGAAGGCACAAAATATTATATTTTAGTAGCCAATCAGCAGGCAGCTTCCTAAGGCCCCACCCACAAACAAATAAACCACGGTGCAACAAATGTATTTTTTAAACAATAAAATACAATATTCTTGAATGATTAAATCGATACATATTCTGCTTCTTAAAGTGTCGACACATATCTAATTCTGGAATTTATTTGGAGGCAACATTATTCCCTTTTTGCTCTGTGTTGGTCTCCACCTCTGCCTGAGGAAAACAGCCCAAACTAGAGGTTTGTTTGTCTGAGTTTGTAAAAGTCTTTTCCTTTCCACACACACTTTTCAAACATGTAAATTGAATCTGGATTCTCTTTTATTTGTTTTCTGCCTGCGTTTCACTGCGTGTCTTGGCCTGAATGAACATGAGGATAATGATGTAAAGATGACCATTCCCTCCGATGTCCGAAATCATATCGCAATCACACTGCCTGTCCAAAAATAATCGCACTTACATATTTATTCAAAATCGTTCAGCCTTAAAACACATTTCAGGTGTGAAGCAAAAACACTTCAGAAGGCAGGAAGTGACGTAAAGTGCGGCAAACCAAGAGCAGCTGATCAGCTGATTTTCAGGGGCCATGAAGGACTGTTCCGGCTTAAGTAGGTAAGCGAGGTAGGGGCGGAGCAGAGCGAGGTAGGGGCGGAGCAGAGCGAGGCCATTAAACAGACACTTCAGGCTGAGAGATATATGTTCCTGCCTAAGAGTTCTTGTTAAATAACCTGGACTTTATACAGTATATGTAATCACGGCACCATAGAGGGAAAGTGCCCTCCTCACTGGCACTTGGACTTGTTTTTGTTGTGTTTTAGGTCTATTTGTGCACGGGTGAATGTGTATTACTATTTATTTATTCAAATTAAGGGTTCAATAAAAATACATTTATGTCTAAATGACCGTAAACCTGCCAGTAGAGGCTCAACAGTCCTGAGCATGTCCATTTACGGCGTCCTGACGCCATTCACAGAAGTAAATAAATGAATTAATGGCACCGTTCCCTCTCGGAGAATCAATTTCCAAACAAAGAGGCGTGCACGACGTCCATGAATAAGTGAACGGCCGTTGTAAAGCGGCCTACTAAACTAAACTGCCTGGCATTTTAAAGCCGCACCCGTGACCCCGGCTTTGTCATGACCATTTTGCTGCTAGTGCTCCGGGTGTTTAACCTTGTCATATTAACGCTTTTGTCACTGCAGGGCGAGACGGCTGGGGCCAGGATGGGCTGGAGGTTTTTCTTTTTGGGGTTTTTTTTTTTTTTCCCTTTGCGCTCCCAGATCATCAGATTGTTAGTGACTGTGTCTCAGGGCTGCCAAGAAACATCAAAGCCTCCGAGACTTGTTCACTTCATCTTTGAACCTCTACAAAACATGCCCTCTCTCTGCCTGCATTCCTATCGTACGTCTTCTGTCTTTCTTTTATTAATAGCAGTAAAAAAAAAAAAGTGTGTAACACAGAGTTGCACGAGGGAGTGAGAATCAAATCAAGTGGAAAATGAAAACAGAACCACCTTGTTGAGGACTTGTTGTGGGCCTTGTAGCTCCCGCCGTGTGCGAGGGGCTCTGACACGTCAGACGCCAGCACTCTGTCAGAGTGAGGAGACAGTCTGAGTCTGAGCAAGCCCGCGCCGAGAGGGAGCAGCCTCCCGTCAGCTCTTTGCCTAGATTGATGGCTACCTGAGGCAGAGATCAAAGTCAGACAGGATACATACGCCTCAATGTTTAACTCTTTCATCTGCTGCCTTTTCTACATGAGTCACGACCCTTCACCTGACTATCTGTTTGACCTCTGACTGATGAGCGGGATTGGCCGCTCTGAAAGACGGCTTTTCTTCTTTACTGGAGCAAAAACGAGTCTAAAGTGTACTTTTTTTGATTAAAAAAGTAGCAGTCCTTTAAAAATTTAAATATATACACAGTAGAGGTCAACCGATTAACTGCCATTTTTATTATTTCCACATTTTCACTCTGAAAATGTTGAGAAATGTTAAGATTTCATTTAAGATTTGTCTTTTATCCAAAAGGTAAATCTGACAAGTTTATTTTGCTACTACCTGTTATTATTTTAGTGTATTTAGTGTAAATGCACTGCAATATAGATAATAGAGAGTATAATATGCTTATTAAAGGGCTACTTTCCAGAGATAAATGTGTTATTTGACACAGTTGGAATTGAAAATTAACACATAAAATTGACAGAAAGTCGACATCAAGGTCACTTCCTGCTAAGAAAATAAAAGCTCTTTACTGTACTGTGTTTCTGTGAAGTTTTATGAGTAAAACTGGTCAAATTTGGCCGAAATAAACAGACACAGCAGCATCATAAGGATTTTCAGTTTGAAAAACGGCCCTTTAAACATTTTTGTGTATCACTGAACTCACTGATCAGCATCAGCTTCTAAAATACAGTGTGTAACGGTTGGTTCCTCAAACTTCAGCGCTTTTCTCACACTGGCGGAGGGGCTGTTTGCATTCCAGCAGCGAGAGTGAGGACAATTAAGCCGTTTCCCCTCCAATCTATCTCCCCGCAGCCAGCCCGTCGTCCAGGCAGCCCCGGGTAGATCAAGGGGAAGTGCAGCTGCGCGGCCAATGTGTGCCAGGGCTGCAGGACCAGAG
Source organism: Solea solea (assembly GCF_958295425.1). Classification (NCBI taxonomy): domain Eukaryota; kingdom Metazoa; phylum Chordata; class Actinopteri; order Pleuronectiformes; family Soleidae; genus Solea; species Solea solea. The sequence goes on from NC_081154.1 coordinate 3,367,909, forward strand.
AGCGAGAAGATTGGGGTTAAAACCCTCCTGGCCCTCAGATTGGCTTCCATACCTGAGTGGACGCACAGATGAGCCGACAGCTGTAGCCTGTAGTTGCACAGTGTCATTTCTGCCACTAGGGGTCTCTCGGTTAGGACAAGAATGTCAGGAAGCCGCGAGGAATCATGGGAGTTGCTAGTTAGCGAATTAGCGGTCAAACACGCAACAACAACAGTAGAACTAGTAATACCAAATATTTCCTTCCACACTGTGGTGTTTCATGCAAGGTTTACCCTAGAAGTTACACTAGAGATGGTAAAGTGGGTGAGATTATTACAGAAATATGAATTTCTATGGTGTTGGAAACATTTTGCATCAATATTTGAATGCAGTAATGTCACATATTATACCTTTAAGACTCTTAAGGGATGCACGATATTGGACTTTTTGCCCGATATGCTGATCTATCAGGAGTGTCAGGGCCGATAGCCCATTTATATCGTGGACTATTTATGTTAACACATGATAACAAACACTTTTATTTTGAAATTATGTGAAATATCATCAACAATATTATTATTTCAAGGTCTAATTCAAAAGTGTGACTTTTTTTTTTTACATTTGGCCTACTGGCCAAACCAGACACTCGGCCGACCTCCAGGTCATTTGAGTTTGAGAGCCCTGATTTAGTCTCTTCTGTCGTGAACTTGACATAATATTTTTCGTACTCATGTCGCAGCAGACGTGGATAGAAAACATCTTTGTTGGGCCAAAATAAATAAGCATATAAGTCGAGGAGGTAGTAGTAGTAGTCTGTTCGCCGATATCCGATACATTTTAAAGCCAATATTGTGCCGATAATATCATGCATCCACCTATTGCAGCAGCAGATACATTAATGCGTTGCGTAAAAAAGAAAGAAGCGTTAAATGTCATCACACACAGTCCATTCCTGTGTTTTTTGGTTTTTTTTTACCCCCGGGCTCTTTAGACTGGCCACTCCAAAATCAATTAGCCAAATCACATTTCACAAAAGTTGCTGGAGTTGTGCTTTCAGCAGCTAGGCCCCTCAGGTGTCTCAGTGGCGGCTTAAAGGTGCGGACCGCAAGCCTTGGTTTAAACTGTGTGGGATTAAACCAAACAAAGAGCCACAGATATCCAGCCACACCTGTGCAACTGGCTCCTCAAGGACCACGATTAGAAAGAGTCTTTAGTCCAAATGGCGGATGCTCAGAACTTAATCTCCCAACTCTCGGGCCATCGGAGGTATCCGTTTCCCACAGCACACACCGTCCTGTACGGACACAGGACCGTCGTATGACAGGGACTTCCATCTCCGCTCTCCCCTCTCCTAAGTCCAGGTGATCAATCATTTACATGTGTAATTAGGAACGGGTGTCAAAACAGAAACTGTACACTCGCTGAGGGACCCTGTGTGTGGTGCACTGACATCAGACTTGGCAAGCGGCGCGTAAACAGGGTCAGAGAGAGACAGGGAGGCAGAGGGAGAGAGAGAGGGAGGGAGGGAGGGAGGAAAATGAGATGTTGAGATGTTGAGGTCTTTCTGACACAATCAACTTCTTACCACCCAGGGGGCAAAACTCCTCCTTGGCATATCGAGTTATGTGAGAGCATATCTACTGTACGTATCTGGTGACTGCATTGTGTAGCACTTTAACGCAATCCACTGAAGATTCACCCCCCCCATCCCCCCCTCCTTTTGATCGTATCTTAAATAGTTTAAAAACAAAGTGAAGTGAAGGGAAGCCATGCCGTAAGGGTTTATATATAATCTTGATAAAGTCGATATGGTTACACAAACGGTGCAGTTGGGAGACAAAGTGCGATTACTTGTGTATGTTCAGTGGGTCTTAAACTGACTTTGGTCCTTTAAATAATAAAAGGAGCTGGTAAACGGAGGAAAAAGGATAGAAAATGACAAAATCCAGGCCAGAATATGTAGAGTTTAAACTGTGCCAGCAGAGTTAAACATGGTACAAATGGATTTGCTCCCCACGAGCTGCCAGATAAAACTGTTTTGGGTCTGTGACATGGGGCCATTTCGCCACCTAGTGGCGCGGAGGCAGAAACTTTAATCAATATATCGCTCGTGCTCGGATACAGGGACATAAATAGTAGCCAAATTAACACAACGTAGTCGAGTTAGTTACATATATCGGATTTGTAAAGATCAGCATCAGCTACTAAAAATGCGATATCAGTGGATCTCTCAGTTTACAGTCTTCCCCAGAACAAAACTGGAACTGTTGGTTCCTCAATTTAGTAGTGCTCTACCGACTGAGACTGAAATCATGTGCAGAACTTGTTCTGGATCAGCACTAACACTGATCCCCTTGAGCGGAGTCAAAAAGTCAAACATTTCTGGCTTAATTCAAGTGGCTCGTTGGTCTCCCGAGTGCCCAACCAGCCATTCAGTCATTTCGAGTCATAACAAGGGATTACACACTGCCACAACAAACATGTCCCTGTGTAAAGTGATGTTTAGAAAAGGCACGATGAAAGGACAAGAAGGGATGCTATGGCTTTACTTTGCCAGGAAATCTCATAGATGTAAACACAAACAAACGCTTTACAGTAGCAGTGTGACATTCACAGGCACAGTTTGTCGACCTGAACAAAACATTTTCTCGCACTCACTGAAAATACCAATGCCCAATAATCCACCTGTCACCTGAGGGGGATAGGTGTGGTGCTGCGGGGCTAAGGAGGGGATATGTGCAGGCCACCGTGACTTATGTGGACTCATCCAGCCGCCACCTCACCTCAGCGGCCAGGGGGTGAGTGGGTGTTTAAAAAGGCAAGTCAGAGGCCTGAAGTTTAGAGTTTCCCGACACTGAGTGCTTGAGCTTTGAAGAGGCAGGTCCAGTAATGAATTGGAGCATTGTCTGCTCGGAGGGAGAAGCCTCCGGGTGGGACATCACATCAAAGGAGGTCCTGCTTTATTACTTGCAGCGTCAGGTCAGGTATGCAAACTGGACAGAGCCAAAAAAGCGAGGTGCGTTTCCTAGGGTTTTATGCTAGGGGGAGCTGGAGACGTTCAGTGGAAAGACGACGGCAAAAAGAAAGCTCGTTTAGAAATCACGTGAAAAGCAGATAGCGGCGGACAAAAGGAGGCACGTGTCCACTGAGGAGTAAAACACAGCATTCCTCAATTAATATGAAGACAATATTAGATGTGAAGCAGCAACAAAACACAAGTCCCCAAATTTTGATCAAGGATGGAACGATACCACTTTTTTTTTAGTCCGATACGGTCATTTTAGTCCATTTATGAACACATTTGTGCTGAGTCATTTCATATTGTTCCCCCAAAGGAGAAATAAACCAAACCCAAACATGACTCAGCTAAAATGGTTTTGCATATAGGATTTTTGGACCGTATCGGATTGTCTGATATTGGTATCGGACCGATACCAAGCCTTTTACTCAAGGTTTAAATTATTAAATTTATTATTATTATAAATTAGCTTATGTGAACAAATTAAGTTGTGATTCATTTCTCAATCATGTATCTCTTCAAACTGTCTGACTTCATTGATCAAATTCAGCCTTTTTTCCTTTTGTGTTGACCCAGACTTTATCTCTGTGAACTATACTGTAACACATAGGTAATATTTGTGGAAGGAAACGTGCATTTTCTGAAAAGTTTGCGCTACATTTCAATAGAAACTCTGTTACTGATTAATGAAGGAAACATTTTAAAAGAAGCTCATCTTAGAGATGTAAAAATATACGATTTTATTGACTCAGGAAGTGGATCCATCCATAAATGACAGGAGCTAAAGATGAAGCAGGATATGATTGTGCTGCGTTACGGAAAGACGGCTCTTTAGTGAAGTGGCAGCTCAAGTGTTAAAGATGTCAAAAAAGAGGAAACCAGGTCACTTTCGGTTTGAATGTTGTCAACTAATGTTTGGCGTCTTGGGAATGAGACTGTACAATTTTGGGTTTCATGTCATGCTACCAACTGCTTTGGTGTCGCACCACAGCGTGACACACCCAGCTGTGGTCTGCAGCGCAGATGTAACCATGAGACAAGTTTTCTCTCAGACATGTGACACTTTTTTTTTTCTTCTTTTTCTTCCTGTCCAGCCTCCACCTACACCACCACCACCACCACCACCACCAGGCGCTTCTCAGTGCAGACACGGTGAAGAATGCACTGACCGCTCCTCTCGAGTGGCTCGACATCGTCCCGAGGCCGGAGCAGCCTCGCGCTCACAGGCTTGTTGTCTTCCCGTGACATTCTCCTCCTCAGAGTGAAGAGGGGCAACAACACACCTTTGCTTTGATGTCAAAGTGGCTCGGGTGCTCAGAGGATGAGGCAATCACGCGCGAGACACAAACACCTGGACGGAGTGGAACTAAACAGGAATGCACCTCAAGATGGTGACGGAGCAGATGTCAGATCAGCAGCGCGTTTCCCACACTGAAGGACGACGTGTAAATCAATAAAATCTCACAGATGAAAGAAGATTAAACTGCAACACAGATATATGACTATATTATTATATTATATAGAACTACAATAATCAATAACTAGGCTATTCCCAGCTAACACAAAAACACACACACAAAATACTGTAAATCAGGGTTGAACAATTAATCAAAATTGTATCGAATTCGCACACACCCTACTGCAATTTTCAAATCGCAGGAGACTAAATATTGTGTCAAAATGTGATTTTAGATGAATTACTGTCTCGATCTATACACATCTCGTTCTACAGACTGAAGGGACGTCTTTGTTTCTCACAGATCTGCACAAATATCACACGGTCGTCATTTTAAATGTGTTTTTTTTTAATGAAAATAAGAATAATGGTGTAAAAATTCCCTCAGATATTGCAAGTCCCGTCAAAGATATGTTCAAAAGTCTAATATCAAAGTATGAATGTGGCAGCATCACTCTGATCCATCTTTGTAGCTCGTGTTTCTAAATTATTATCATTTTTTTACACTTTTACGGTTTATTTTGAAGCAGAAAAAAACAATTACAACTCAGTGATTATGTTACTGTAGGTACTATTTTGCATGCTTTACTTCAGGCTCTTATAAAACATCAACAAAAGCCATTTAATGGTGTGTGTTTTGTCAAATGTCACCATGTGCACTGCTTGTAAACCTCTGTTGGGGTTCGCCTCGACACTCACTTGTCACGTCAGGCCGTTAGAAGTCAAACCGATTGTTAAAATGCTTTGATTGACAGGAAAAAGCAACGATGACAGGGAGACGAGTGGCTCAGTGACAGCTCTACATTACGGAACATGACTGACATCATGGCCTGAATGTCGGAACCAAACTGAATCACTTTTGTCTCTCTCACAGGAGACACCAGTGTGAGAGACAGTACATATACAGTATATTCTCCCTCCCTGTGTGGTGGATCGCTTCCCTGTGGGAACTAACACCGGCTCCATTTCTCTCCTTCTGCTTCTCACCAGCTGGGGACTGCTGCTGCTGCTGCTGCTGCTGCTGCTGCTGCTGCTGCTGCTGCTGCTGCTCAGCCACCCAGCCATAATGTCATAATTGTCTGGTTCCTCTGCTCCTCTTCAAGCGCCGGGACACAATGGACGGCAGCTTAGGGCGGAGTGTGAATAAGGGCCCAGGGAAACTGGGTGGGTCCCAGATTATTCCCACACCTGCTGCTCCACGAGGTGGCAAATCAGTTGGGAGTTGTTGTTTTTTTTTTAACTAACCAGTCAAAGTGCCTACTGTACAAGCCCACAGGGGCAATGTAATGATCTGGAGTTGCTTCAGTTGGTCTCGGCCTCATTATGAGTCCCAAGAATAAGGCCGGCTAACTACGCGCACACTAAATGACCGCGTTTTCTGGCATATTCCAACACAACATCAGGATTTTCACACATGGACCGGCCACCACAGAAACCAGACCTCGACCTCACTGAGAAGGATGTGACTTAACACAGCGTCCCGCTTATGGAATTAGATTTGTGTCAGTGTTTTCAAACAACACCCTTCAGGAATTAAGCAACACTTTTTAAGAAGCAAAAAAATATCGATTTAATCATTCAAAAATATTGTATTTTATTGTTTAATATACACTAGTGCTTTGCGCTCCCTCACTTGTTGGTTTGTTTGCTTGGTGGGAGGGCCTTAGGAAGCTGCCTGCTGATTGGCTTGGAGTCGCTGTCCGTCTGGAAGTCGTCAGTCGACAACCGACAAAATAATTGTAAGTATCTAACGTTTATAATCTGACCCACAAACAAAAAACCATGGCGCAAAGAACAAGTGTGTTTTAAAACAATAAAATACAATATTTTTGAATGATTAAATCGATCGATTTTTTTTTGCTTCTTAAAAAGTGTTGTTTGAAAATATTGATATATTTCCATACCAACTCCATTAGAAGTACTAGAAAAGATAAACGCGATGCCACAACAACAGCTGTGGGCAGTCTATAATGTAGCTGCATAAACAACATTGAGTGGTTTTATGAGATTGGCACATTTAATATTACTCTCCCTATTGATTAACAGATTTGTCAATGCGTCACCAAACCACTTGAAAGTCAACAGCCCTCCATCAGTGGAGCTCCCCAGGTCTCAATTAGCCCTGATGACTTACCAAGTGGGAACTTGTGTTTAAATCAACCAAGGAAATTATTGCAGGGGAGGCTCAATAATTGATTCTAGGCCCCTGAACCACAAAACAATTACTGATTACTTATCTCTGTTTGTCAGCGATGACAACAGGGGTTTCAATAAAACAACAGGAGGGGAAAACAAAACTGCTCACAGGAGACCGGGCCTCGCACGGGGAAGAAGAAAAAAAAAAAACGTAACCTGGGAGAGGATGTTATCTTGCATATAGATTACGCAGAATAATTTTAAATAAAAAAAAAAAAGAAGAAGATAAATCTAGCTTCTTTTTTTTCTTCTCTGGCATTAACATGATAAATCTGTGCCGGGTTAAAAATGTTAATAAAACGAAGAAATGACGACAATGATGACACATCACTTATTTATCATCATCCCCCCGGTGAATAATAGCCTCGTTAAAACGCGAGCATAAAAAACAAAACTGGGGGCACATGGGATCGAGAATCAGGTGGATGGGATGCGGCCTCGTCTGCACAGGTAAATGAAACCACGCTGCCATCTGCCATGAGCACATGAATCACCTGTGTACTGAGTTCTAATGTACACACTCGATGTAAACCTGAAGTCCTCCAGATTTCCTTATAAGTCACTAAAGCTCATTTGTGGTGGACGTGACCGGCATCAGCAGTGATGTACTTCCTGTGGGTTTGTCCCCTCAGTCTGGCCCACAGTGAGATCTCCAGATAATGCTTTAAACTGGGGCTGGTTTCTCGCCAGCTGCCTCCTCTGGTCACATTAACTTGGACCTCATTAGTCATAATCTGCTCCCCAGGGCCCGGCCATGAAAAACCTCTTGCCTGGCAACTGCGTAAACAAAAATGCTCCGAGCAAAAATGTTTCCTGAACCAAGAAGATGAAAAAAAAAAAGCCCTAAAATGTCTTATCTGATGCATGGAGCTTTGGCCGTTCTCCTGATTGAATGAGGCAGAAAGGAAAGACTCCTTCTCTCAATGTGGAACGTTCAGATAACAGAAATAGAAAGAGAAATCTGCATGTGGAGACAAACACGGTCTCTGCTTTGTGAATAACGGCACTGTTTCTCCGAGCGCTTACCTAACGCCCCGAAAGCATGCATCCATCCATCCATCGCAGATGCAGTGGAACAGCACATGTATTTGTGGCCGTGCTATTGCTGGGAATATACTTCGTAAAAGGACAAAGAGACGCTAAGCTAAGCAGCGAGCAATAACCTGAGGACTCGGGCTGAGGAATTCAGACAAGACAAACTGTTAATGCCAAGCAGAGTGACTGATCCTGCTCACATACAAACATGTAACCTCTTCATTGGCTGTGTCGGGGTTAGCACTTCAAACACATCCATATTTCAGTGACAGAAGGCCCCCCCAGGCTAAAACAATCAATTTTCTTGTAATCTTTTTTTAAATCCACCCTAGGAGCAGCGAGACAGGCCTGCAACAATGGGGAAACTTGTCGGGAGAGGATACGCCATGGGAGACGGTATCACAAGCTGAACATCACAAAGAAGTCTCTGGTTAAGTCACTTAAGGCAAACTGACTTTTCTTAGGTGATCTGATCTAGGTGATCAATAAAGGATTCTAAAAAAGAGGAAAAGAGATGTGATGATGAGCTGATTTAAGATTAAAGTGTGGGATTAAATGCTTAAATGCTCCATTATAACAGAGACATAACAGCGACAGAATAGAAATAAATATTAATATGAGATGAAGATATCAAAAAATAAAACAACATACTCTGCAGGTATGACAGTCTGGACAGTCGGGTCAAACGTGAAAAAACTACTCGTTATCAATAATTATCATTGGTTTGAAACTTGGTTTCATGGAGAGAAAACACTTTTTAAAACCCTTTAACAGCGAGCGTATCACAGACGACACGTTTGCCCAAGCGCACTTAGCTTCACCGTAAATTCCCTGAATTTTCCACTGTTTCTGAAAACTGAGGAGTTTCACATCAAAGGCAACATGTGGTTATTACGGTAATTTCTCTCGTGCTTCACAAAAACTTCAAATTTGCTTAAATTTTAATTATGTTTTACTGTGTTCAAATTTCAAATATAACATGCAAAAAAAATTGTTTGTTTTTCTTCATTTTAAATTGTCAATACACTACTTTACCATGCAGTAGTAGTAGTTTTCCTGCCAGATATTGAAATTTATTCTGGAAAAAAATGGGCAAAAGCACTTAGTTACAGGACATTTTCTGGCCCTTTTATGGTTAAAATAAGCAAACAAATAAAAAGTCCAGACAGACATTTTGAGGCTTAGGTGTTAAAGGGTTTTAAACATAACTTCTGCACAAATCTGAGGCAAAACATTGAATAGCAATGATGATGTGTCACAAAAAGTGTCTACTCAACATTCTGAACCTCTGTTTTATTGATATTGAAGAAAATGACATTGTCAAATAAATGTTATTGAATTATGGCCCAGTATAAATGAATCAAGAGTTGATTTCAGATGTAAGTTCCATCTTTCCTCAGGTGGCTCACGTCTTCTCTGCCAGTTTACCGTCATTGTCATGCAGCTCCTGCCCAGGGCCTTGACGGCCACAAGGGCCCAAAATGGCTCGGGGGGGGTCAGCGACTATTGTTTTACCATAAGGTTTAAAAGAAAAAAAACAAAAAAACATCTGTTTTGTCTGCAGTACACACAGACTGCAGAGCCAGGAGGAATGCTGTGCTAAGTCCGACCAACAATGGCAACAAAAAACATCAACAAAAGCCAAAAGGGCCAAACCCAAACTAAGGTGCCTCCCCTGGACTTACAATGCTCCTGCTTACCTCACACACTCCCTCCATTACAACTCAACTTCTGCCCCCTGCCAAGCCAGGAATGCTATGGACAGTGACCTTTTCACCCAGGTGTCCCACCTTGGTTTCTCAGGAAGATTAGGAGGTGGAGGAACTGGGAAAGTCCATCCCACTTGGAGAGGATTCCAGGTTTGCACCCAGGTACTAGGTTTGGTAGATTTTGTATTTCATGCAACAACTAATTGATTGATCACCAACTATTTTGATAATCAGTTTGACGGTTGTATTAATAAAAGCGAGATTTGTGCTTTCAGTGTCTTTACTTGTTTCTCCATCATAGTACAGTTCAGTTCGGTACAGTACAGTACGGTCCTGAGTGGTAAAGCCCTGGGTCAGCCTTGCGTTGTCGAAACAACGGTTTCTTTTGCCCAATCATCTGACTCTTGTGGGTCTAGCCGTACCTCTGGTACCCCAAGGGAAGGGTACCGAAGAATAGGTACTGAACCGTTCCACTCCGTGGAAACACACCACTATAGACCATATATTAAAATAGACAGTCACAGTGTCTCCTGCAAACAGGCTCTTTTAAAACAATATCAGTTGTCAGTTGGACTGGTGTCCACTCACAAGTGCTGTACTTTCTTCTAAATAGAAAATTATTTACATAACCAACGTCATGTGATGTTGAAGAAGACAACAAACTAGTGTGTGAGGCCATAAACTCGTCAGGAAAATGTCTACTGATCTTATAAATCAAGAGAGAAATCAGCATAGACTTCTTGCAATCGACTGAGTCGCCCCCTGGTGGCTAGCTGCGACTTCCACCCTCCACCCTAAGAGGGCCATGCTCAATTCTTACATTCTCCGGCGCCTCTATGATAACAAAGTAAAAGGAAGTTATGATTTTGAGGTGTGGGAACATTTTTCACCATTTTCTAACAAAGTATGAACCAAATAACCAAGCGGCCGATCCATAACAAAAATAATCATTAGCTGCAGCCTAGAAACAACTATTTTCAGCTTTTATGCTTCACTGGTTTGGCTGTTGGCCAAAAAATGTGGAGCCAACGCAACAGTTTGTTTAACAGAGCTCTCCACCATGAATCAATGAATGCAGCCTCATTAACGAGGCTTCTCTTCGGTGGCTGCAGCCTGTTAGTAAACACAAAAGTGCGATTAGTGAATTTATGGGCTTTGCTTTCAAACTCGCTTTCCATTGACATCAATGTTGTTGTTGGAAAGTTGCCCAAAACCAGGGTTCCAGGCGCCTGCGAGGATCCCGGAGAGAAAGGAACCACAGGGAGTGCTGTCAGGTGTGCTCATCAGGTAGCATACATCTCTACACCAGCTGTCTGGGTGGCAACAGTGGCCCACCAGCTGATGACATCACAAGGTCCCCTCAGGGAGCGTGACAGAATAACCACAGCATGTACACAAACTCATTACTTTTACTGCTTTATGCCACCGAACTCTCTTCAGCACGTGATACGCGTCTTAATCCAATTTTTAAAAAGACGCTGAATGCCTCTGCTTCTGTGTGTGGGACTATAAATTATGGAAAACAGGCTTCGCTGCATGTCTCTACTGCATGTCTTGCATCGAATAATCATGTCCAGAGAAGTGACGCGTGCCAAAAAACAAAAATGTCTTCGAGCAAATAGCTAAAAAGTGTTGTAACAGAATCCGCTCTCCATCTGCGCGGCACATTGGAGGATTACCTCAGCCGCGCTGAGTCACTCGGTGTTTGCGCGGCGCTGCGGAGACAAACAACAGCAGCAGCGGTCAGAAAAGCTGCTGATGCACGGCATATATTAACGTCCCTCTGCAGCAGCTGGGCGTTACCTACAAACCAGAACCTGTGGGTTTTCTGCAAGTGGAGCGTTCACAAGTCAGAGAGTCTGATATTCCAACACTCGGATAAAAGCAGTAATCCACGCTCAGCGCTCGGTCCTGATAACTGTGGGTTGGCAGCCATTATTGCAAAGAGTAACCAGATGCTGCCACAGCATGATCCCTCCGTCTCCAGGTTATCAAATCTTTAATCTTCACTCTTTGTCTTGTTATACGCAACACGGGCTTGAATGTACACGTGTGATCTTTTCCATCTTTATAAACGATGATCATGAAACTAGAGCTTCATGAAGGTGAAGCTCTAGTTTTGGTTGCCTGTGGATTAACGTTCATCTACATATGTGTGTATGTTACAGTCAGACAGCAAACAAAACACTTACTAATTAGCATATTTCCATGTTAAAGGAACACTCTGTATAACATTTATTGGTGAAATTGCATATTGCAGCCGGATATCCCTCGCCTCAGGATTCCATTCCAAATTGGAAGAATTTATATAGCCTTCAGTTAGCATCAAAACGCCAAAGGATGTTTATTTTGCTCATTGTGGTCTAAAATGGTGGCCTCTGTATAGAGCTGACCTGACTCCTGATAGAAATATAAATATAAATACGATTTCTGCTCAGCCTCCCCGTGTGTGTGTGGGTTTTCGCCGGGTTCTCCGGTTTCCTCCCACAGTCCTAAAACATGCAGATTTGGGGATTAGGTAAATTGGAACCTCTACATTGACCGTAGGTGTGAGAGTGAATGGTTGTTTGTCTCTACATGTCCCTGTGATGGACGGGCAACCTGTCCAGGGTGGACCCCGCCTTTCAGCGTATGTCAGCTGCGATTGGCACCAACACCCACCCATGAAGTCCGGGAGGTGCTACTGTGTCCCCTTAACCAAAGGCGTTTTCAAAAAATCCTTTGTCCCAAACGCCATCAGCATCCTTAATTCAACAATGCACTCTTAAAGGCTTATGTTACCCCTCGACTACTCCGTTCATCAAAGGATTGTCGTGTGGTGGTGCCGACACCCCGCACAAGACAATCCAGAACTCTTTTCATGTGTCTTTCCACGCTGGTGGAATGACCTCCCAGGCGCTTCCAGAACCTGTCTATCTTCAAGAAGCTCTTCCGAGAGCATCTTCTGTCCTAGCACGTACCCCCTCCTCCTGCAGTTGGAGTTCTTCCCTTCCATGTAGCTTATTCCTCTCATGTAAGTCACTTTGGATAAAAGCTCCTGCTAAATGCTTAAAAGTGACCAAACCAACAGACATTCACTTGAATTGCTCTACTTTTTGACTCTTATTTGAATGCATTTTCCTGTGTTTTTATTGTGTTATTTTAGCTTTTACCTCTTGTTCTTAGTGTAAACAGTGTTGTGTTGTCTCTTATTGGTGAGCCAAAGACAATTTTCCACCTCGGTGGCCAATAAAAACGTATTCTATTCTATTCATTGGGGGTAATGAAAATCAACCATTCATATAATGAGGTGATTGTGCGCTTACACATAATCAGTGGCACATTTGCCAACAGTATGAATCAACATAGTTTCTTATAAATGTTCTGTGGTCTTTGATTATATATCACCTTAAAGTGAATGCATCCTTTCCACTGGTCCATCAATTATGGCTGTGTAGAGCACGTGTACATTAACATGTTTTCTCCTTCTTCCAAATATTTACGGTTGGCGCTCCTGGGCCCGTTCACTAATCTTACCGTTTAAATCAAAACCAGTACCCAGTATAGCTTTTGTATGTTTTAACAAAGAAATTAGGATTTAAAAACAAAAGTGAATGAATTACCCAGTCACAACGAATACTTCCACAATTTGCTAGATCCCAGCCACCCTCTTCGGATATTGACCATGAACGGGGTCTGCGTCTCTGGGTTGGCATTGACGTTTCCAAAGTAAATGATTTGCTCAGGAAGCATCACATCACAGCTACCTAACAGGTCTAAGTAGTATAATGCATTGCCCTCTTGTGAATTTCTTTTTTTTTCCCTCACACACACACTCTGGTGATTATTTTCAGCAGGAAGGTGGAGGTTTGCATGCATCGGAAACGCGATCCATCAGACTCAGAGCGAGGCAGAGGCAGAGGCAGAGGCGGGTGGGCCCATCCCGGCTGACAATATCCAGACACTTTCCTGACAGCTCAGGCTTCACAGCTGACAACCAGGTAAAGAAACAAGAATCTGCACAGAAAATCAAATAGGTGCTTTGTTAAAAGGCCCCGTGTCAACACATGACGTATGACTCAACATCTTACTGTAAATCTACAGTGTAAAGAGAGACGTTGTTGACACAGAAGTGTTTGGATGTTTTTCTGTGCTCGCACACAAACAGATTTCTAATTGTCATATCGGATTTCCGCAGCGCCTCTAACAAACAGAAACATGCGCGCTCATTGTCCGGGCCCATCTGTGCTAATCCACACAACTGACTTCCTGCTGCAATCAAACCCCGTGTAAACTTCACATTATTAACAAGATGGCCGCCTCTGCTGCATTATTTCACCACCGATGGGTCTAAATCGACCCAATTACCTGCTGCTTCCTTAAATACTCAAAGCCGAGTTACTGAAACTTGCCAGCAGCGGCTCCGCGAGAGCGTTTCGCCTCATGTTGTTTCTTTATGTGTGCTGTGAAATGACAGTTTTCTGCTGTGACTTTGGGAGCGTGCATCATCACGCAGACTGACGGCAGAGTAGGCAGTCATGTCTACCATCACAGTAGGAGTAGTATTATTCAAAATGCCATTTTTTGGCTTGCACATTTTTAAGCCCACAGATGTTTCCATCAACACACACACACACGTCTATCTCGCTGCAAAACCACAGAGAGACAGAGAAGGTGACAGATGAGACTCTCCTCCCCGAGTGGGTTAGCATATGGTAGCAATCAGGGAAAGTGAGGGTCTGCTGGCCCAACAGTAATTAGCGCGTGGCCTCATGTTCATGTTTCTTTTAATAGCGCAACACGGTCCAGTGTGGACTAAAAATAAACAGGGCAATTAGGGGCGGCGAGGAAGGCCATCATTTGAGGGCTCTGACCTTTGAACCGGGGTCACAACCCATATAGAGATATTCATGTGGACCACCTGCAGCCCCCTCTGGGTCAACAGGGGAAAAGGAGCCATGTTGTGTTTATGTTAGGGGTCAGTTGTAGAGAAAGGCCATTGTCGGGTAAAGTAGTTGTGTGAGTAAACACTGTCTATTTATATCGTGTATGTGTATGTGTATATATATATATATATATATATATATATATAATGCTCGCGGCGCTTCAAAGCCAAGATGCAACACTTGGACCACCTGTTGGGAAGTTTAAACTTAGCCTGGTGGTTGGTCTGATGCTTACGTGCAGAAAGAAATGTGTTGGATTGATCAACCAAGTTTGAGTCTGTCGATGTCATATTTAGTATCTGCTCAGCTCGTTTGGAACCTCGCCAGACCAGGTACTAAAAAAAAAGCACCAGGTACTATCACTGATGGAAAAGCAAAAAAAAAACATGAGTCGAGGCGAGATTTAGCACCGTTAAAACAGAAAAGGAGATTGTACAGGACCTATCTCATCTCTTAATGAGAAGGTCAACTTAAAATACTTATAACTTGAATTAAAAAAACTTGCAGCTACCATTTTGTAAAGCATAAAGTAGTGGAATTACTACTTATCAGGGAAGATTCTGAACAAATTAGTGTTAGCAGTAGGTTTTGGTTATTGTTTGTCTGAAGGTGTTAAACATTTCTGTGAGTACGTTTTCTGTGGGAATGCAAAACCATGGATACACCCATAGACACACAGAGACTTTTCATTTCCTAATCCTCTTCCCCCTCCCACCGGCCCAAGTGTTTTCTCTAAATTATCCATGTTTTTTAAGGGGGAATTCAAAGTCCTCATCTACAGCATGACTGTGTTTCTCTGCACACTGGCTTGATGTCCGGCACAGATGTTCACATCAGCCCAAGAACAACAAGTAAAGCTTTTCACACCTGGCAACTCTCAAACAGAACTTGGCACCAAAGAACCTGCAAGTTGTCCCAGATTGACCTTTCACCCCGTGTGATGTCAATGATGCTCTCGACCAATCAGACGCCGGGAGCTGCCCTTGGACTTGCCTGGCCCCAGACACAAAGACAAATGATTCTATCAGATGAAATGTTCTTTAATGGCAGGCAGCGAGGCCAAATGCGGGTCTTTCACAAGAAGCCACATGTGTATTCCTCTGGTTATCATTCCAAATGAGGCTCATTCGAGGCCAGTCTGTGAATGAAAAAGCTAAACACTGGCAGAGACTGGAGGGGAAACGCTGTGTTTGTTACCACAGGGACAGCACACAGAAAAACAGCAGCGTAACAATTTATTTCCTTGTGTCAATATCGCTTCATCATCGGCGTGTTCTCGGACTTGACTGACTATGAGAATAACTGGCAGGCTGTTGGGACTCAAAGAGTCATTTTATGTAGCCGTACATATGAAGCAGATTATGGCCAATATGTTCTGACCTCAATCTGCCAAGAGAAACAGCACGAGCAAGCCACACATCCACTGGCCTCGTTATTTTTAAACCCACATTTGGACTCGGCGCTCTGCGCCTACCACAGCAGAGGGCTGCTGGAGCCATCATCAAACCCGACACAAAGACATTGTCCCTGAGAGTGCAGCTTCAAAAGGAACAACAAGGTCAAGCGCCGTATTTTTAGTCTCTGGTTCAAGCTGGACCTCGTGTAATGGTATGTCATCATAATTTAATATACGTGCACAGATGTATGATCACTCAGCCGTCGTCATGTTACTCAGAGAGGAGGTCAGGGGGCACTTCACCTGGCCACGGGGTGACCTGGTCACTCCTGTGGCCCCTTGTCAGTGGATTAATCCCCCACCCCCGAGAGAAGAAAGACCTCTGCAGCACTTATGAAGCGTTTGTTCCCCCCGTCAGCCTTCAATTGAGGATAATTGTCTCTTTTAGATCTCAAGGGCCTGTGATCTGCCATCCATTGAGTCCAAGAGAGGTTATGTTTCACCTCAGGTTGAGGAGGTTGGTGGGGCCTTCCTGGGGTTGGATTCAAGGAGGCCTTCATTTTTTTTTTTTTAACAGATTCAATGATTCATAACAGATTCAAATATGCCGGCCTTGATATTAGGATAAAACTCGAGAGCATATGTTCTGGATATAGTGCAAAATTACCAGGTTTACCTCTTTTTTTTCCCAGTAAGTCACGTTCAATATCACACCGGAAACCAGTGCAAAAAACAAGACACCCAACAGAAGAGTCCGTCATGCCATCGGGAGAATGGAATCAGGGTTTATCTGTCAGTTTAATCTCTCTTACGAACTGAAAAGTCGAGTCAGCATCTACGCAGCCAAAATAAAATAGAAGAAGGAACTATAGCACATTCACCCAGGTGTCATGTTTCCATCGTCAACCTGAGCCAAAGACCATAAAACCCTGGGTTGACTGCTGGTTGAGTCATATAACCCTCCATTGTAACCATTCCCACTGCAGACAGAAGCCAAATATTAGTGGTTTTTTTTCTTTTTTGACCAGTGGAAAAGACTTCAAACTTATTAGTATTGGTCTGATATTGGTCAAAATCACTGGATACAATCCAATAATCCTATATATTACATGCTTCACTATGCCAAGTTTGGGCTGCTTATTTCTTCTTTTTGGGAGAACAATGTGTTTCACAGTTGTAGAATTATGTCTTTAATGACTTGAATGACTGTATCGGACTAATATCAGTGGATAGAGTTTGTGATATTCAAGTACAAATGCTGTGTTCTACGTCCCTTCCACATCCAGTGCAGCTGACATCAGAGAGGGTTTCCTTCGCTTCCTGCCTTCACTCAATACACCTGCAGCTGCACTCGCATAATCAACTCCCAGAGGTCGATCCTTTAGTGCAACAGCTGTGCACCAGTGAGCGCATCAGATGGGAAATTAGCATAAACTGAGGCCCTCGACTGATTGTTGCGTCTGCACAACATAACAACATAATCATTTTCGAAACGCGGGGCGCGCAGCTTGGATGTTGCCTCGACTCTCGAGAGGCATGCACGTACCCGCACCACACACAAACACATCCCTCCCCCCCACCTTTTCTCCCTCTTTATCACTCCATCTCTCTCTCACACACACACACACATAGTGAGTCTGAATTGTGGGTCAGTGCTCATGTGGTGACAATGTGTGCGCTGTGCTGTGGCAGTGGAGGCAGCAGTCAGTCTGTAAAAAGAGGAAGTGGTGCTGTATACCCCGGAGGAGTAGAGTCCCAGGGAAGAATGTTTATCCTGTCCACCGCCTTTGATCTTTTACTGTTAATCACTTCCTGCACACTGTATATGAACTGAGCTCGGCTGTGCCGTGCCGCGCTGCTGCTGCTGGTGATAGGAAGAGGGTAAGGAAGAGACATTTTGTGTTCTTATATATTCTTAAAACAAATACTCTCTCTCATGGTTTTTGGCTCAGCTAAGATTGGCTGAGATCCCCCCCCCCCCCGCGAGCCTCATGTGGAGGATAAAGCGGTAGAAAATGGACGGACGGATGTTCACACCACTGGGAGTGAACTGCGCTTACATTTGACGTAGACTTCCAGGAAGAGCGAGGACAGAGTTACAGTAAAGCTGCCATGCTCGGGACGTCTGAGGCCCTGACGTGCATCTGCTTCGCCGTGCGGTTTGGAGAGGCGGTGACAGTGCAGTTTGTGGTCACTGTAATTCAAAAATCACTGCCAAGTTTTCACGAAAGCCTCGAACCCTTAATGCCACCGATCACACAAGGAGAGACTCCGGAGTGCTCGCTCATGTCTGGGTTTCTCCTTCTGTCTCCTTCGCTCCGTCCTGTGCGCTCACACATGCATGGGTGAAAGACCCCATGCAATCACACCTAACCCCTGCACACTTTAACCGCCCCATCTCCCCCCATCTCCCCCCACCCCACCATGCCCCGGCATCTGAGAACGTTTATGCAGCTTTTGGAATTCAGAGGGCCCAAATCCTGCACCTGGTGACTGAAATTCAAATGTGCAACCAAGGACATTTGGGCTTAAATAAGAACGTTCCTGATATCCTGCCAAACATACATGTTTGACTAGAGATGTGCATGCAGACAATACACACACACACACACACACACACACACACACACACACACACACAGACAGACAAAAGTCTGTGACAGGTTGAATAGCAACCATCGCCTGCTCTGGCAGTTGACACTTGGTTAGTTGCTGTGTGACGGGTGGGGGTGTGGGGGGGGGTGGATGTGCTGTTGAAAGACAATACACAGACGCTTTTGTCTCCGCGTGACCAGCGTTGTGAAGTGTATTTGCTACAGTAGAAAAAAAAAAAAAAAATAATAATAATAAAATAAATGTTACCACAAGATTATCAGAGGGACAGGAAATGATTTAGTTATTAGAGACTTTGTTTTTATTAATCGAGGAGTGGACGTGTCGGCCATTGTGTGCTCTTGTGTCTGTTGTGACTGCGTGTGTGTGCGTGCGTTTGTGTAACGTGCATGTCTGTGTATCGAGCGCTTTGGCATGAAAGGTCTCTCCTATCAGTCATTCGTTGATGCCCTGCAGCCAGTTCTGCAGCATGCATCCTGCTCTCTCACACACACACACACACACACACACACACATAAACAGACCTATTCTTCTCAGGACACTGCATTGACTTCTATTCATTTAATAAACAAAGCATTAGCCCTCACCATAACTTCACCACAATCCAAATTTTAGCCCTAAACTTAACCAGTTCCTCAGAAATGAAGTTCTGTCTCATTTTAGGACCAGGTTTTGGTCTCCATGAGGACTACAGGTCCTGACAAGGTCAGTGTTTATGGCAGAAATGTAGTAAAAATCTACACCATGCTCCCTGAACAATTACACAATGTTCTGACTGTCCCCACAAAAACCAAATGCATAATCACGGCTGGATTTGATATGCTAATTCCTCAGACTTTCAAATAACCACACGAACCACAAACAGAGCCTCGCACAACATCTGAATTTACAATCCTGGTTTCTCTTCTGACTCATTTTTGTGTGTCTGTGCACTTTCCTATGACTGTGTGTGTGTGTGTGTGTCTCTGATGGAGCTTGCGTGACTAGTAAGCAGTGTGAGCAGAGAGTGGAGTGGAAAGGTTCCTCTCTTGCCTCAGGGAAATAGCAGCGTGTTGTGTGCATCTAACCTCTTTTAATCCCACTGAAACTTTTAAAAGGCAAAAACAGTAATACCCTCAGGTACCCACACACACACACACACACACACACATACAGGCATGATCACATGAGGCTGAACATACATGAACACTATAAGTTACCGCAGAGCCTTTGAGCCGTGTCATATACGTGGGATAAGTCAACAACCCCCCCCCCCGCCCTTAAGGAGACAAAACATATCTTCAATCTTTAATTCTGCATTTGCAAGTTCAATTTCAAAAACAGAAAAATTAATATTAAAATTGAAATTAAATTCAATTAAAAAATGAGGATTACACATGCAGCCGACAGTCTGTCTCTCTGCTCATCACAGCACTTTCTGCCGCTGTCTGCTTCTTGGCACATTTGCTGTGAGTCAGACCAGGCAGTGCAGGGCGTGTCATAGCTCCTCTGCTCTCAAACAAAACATTATTTCTTATTTTAAGTGGCATTTATTTACTTAAACTCGGCCGTGCCAACACGGTTTGTTTTCCAGCACCGGCGCAACAGTCACGACGCGCCGAGGATCCTTATGAACTAATCCAATTCTTCTGGAAGAAGAAGCTCGGTGACTAACCGTGGAGTCAAACCTGTTTGGTTGACTTGAGGAAATAAAGTCGGCGACAGTGACGACGAGCGCGGAATTGCAACAGAGAGACTCAGTGAAAGCACTCGCGTCCCAAACACTATTGAAGAAGTAGGACAAACAACTCAGTCCATAGAGGCGTCTCTTCAAACATCGGCAGCGGCTAACAGGTGGTTAAGCTTGCGGGATGTTTGTAAGGTTTAGGAAAACATTGTGGTTTGGGTTCAAATAAGTACGTCTTTAGTTCAGAGGACCTTCATTATTATGGTCACAATAACAAACACGCAGTTGAAGCTGCGGCGCAATAACCTTGGGTGACTTTTTTGTTTGTTGCCGTCTCCGTTTGGTCTCCTTACACAAATGACGCAACGTTATTCGCGTACTGCGTCTTTCATGTGAAAATGGGCTCTGTCGAGCGATACTGGACCTCTGACCTGACTGAGGGAGCGTTTGTGTGTATACAGCGGCAGCACAGGGGTGGGCGTGGGCGAGTGTTTATGCCGTCAAATCGCTGAACTCACTTCTGGACATTTCGGCATACTTGGCATACATTCAAAATGAAAGTTATCTTGGAAAAAGAAGCAGAAACACTCGCTTATATAACATTTTCTGATAATTCTACAGCCCGAAAAATCAAAACACAGCACGGGAATGAGCTCCATACAGAGAAACACCATGTGGAGCTGATAGGCTTCATCAAGGATTGCGTGAATTCATTTGACAACGGTTTGAATCTAACTGACATTTATTTGTGTTTAAGTTATGGACTATAATTTTAAAGGTTGAGGAATGTTCGTTTTTTGGTTCTCCAGTGTGAAAGTCGAACCATCCTCCTCTTTGAACTCCTCTCCAATTTGTGAGCTTTGTTCACTTGTCTTCTGCCCTTAATTTGCTCAGTAAGAAAAAAAAATAAAAACATCTCAGACACTTTTTTTATAGCACGGGTTTCAACACAAAGGCCATCTTTCTTCTCTTATTAGCATGGCCAGGAAGTGTGCTGAGAGTGGGGCTTTGTTGAGATCACACGCTGGCAGAGGTACACAAACGTTCTGTGTTGCGTAAACGCAAACATTTCATTTTAATTCCTCATTGAAATTCTCGCATGTTTGGCGCTAAGTGCTTGTGGTGTTGTAATTCATCAGTGATCTCTCGTTAATGTGGGCAAAACTGTGGTGTCTTCTTTTCTTTCTTTTTTGCATTTTCTGTTAATGTTGTTGTTGTTGTTGTTCTCCCGTTTTTTTGTGACAGATGTTGCTGCTCACGCTAACAGCCGTGCTCCTCTTCAGTCCAAACAAAACAAACAAATGCAAAGGCTTAATTGAAGTGGATTTTCACTTTAAATTAAGGTTCAATTCACATCCTGTGCTGACATGTTGTTTAAAATTGTCCTTTTGCTAAAGGTACAATGTTTTATACAAGCTTAATGTGTTATTGTGCCTTTCTAAATACATGCAATTACAAATGACAGTCTCATTTAAGGTAAAGAATAAATAACTTCATGCAGACTGCAGGTTTAGTACAGTTAGCCCCAAGCTGGTGGGTTGGGACAGAGAGAAGGGGGTTGTAACAGACATGGAGGCGGGTGAATGGGGACGGGACGGATGGGGTTGGGGGACACCCTGCTGGTTCCCAGCCCAAGTAACAGAGTAACAGGTGGAGGGGGCTGACCCATGTGTGTGTGTGTGTGTGTGTGTGTGCAAGCAGATGAGAGCAGGGCCTTGGGGACGGTGACGGGGGTTCACCTGTTCCACTCATGTCCTGACAGGTAGAATCCCCCCCCCCCCCCCAGATTAACCACAGCCACCCTGTCCCTATGCAGCACCTAACAGTTTCTTTTATTTCAGGAGTCAGTCTGGTCAGTGCAGCGGTGCGTTATGCTCCCGTCTGTGGGTGGATGTGTGGCAGCTTAAAGGTTCCCATCTGTTGTCCTTGACTTGATGCCAGGGGAGCTGGGAATGGGCTGCCTTTGCATCTGCATGCTACATGCTACATGCTGCATGCAGGAAGTGCAGACAATCACAGAGGCCTGGGTTCGAGAACGTCACGCGGTGTTTGTGTTGGAAGCAGTGAGGCGCTTTTTGACACTTTGCCATCGCAGCAGAACAAAATAACACAGAGTCAAACAGATGTTGGCGGAAACGCATAGTGTTCCATTAAATGTTAACATCCCAGACAAATAAACTATGAGAACTCAAATCTGGTCTCATATATGTTTTATACATACAAGCCTCATTGCCACCATTTGTACACATCCATCTTCTTGAAGTGAACAGTTGTCCTCCCTTAATAAGACATTGCGAGTGTCCACAGGCAATCATAACCACGCGCCGCTAATAGCAACGACGTGTGTTCTCCAAGGATCTACTTTGGGCCCAATTTTATTTTCTATTTCTATCAGTGACAGTGATTAATAAATTACAACTGCTATGTCATTCTGAAAGACTCTCCTTCATGACCTTCCTATAAAAGGTTATTTGGGGATATTCCTATTAATAGCCTAAGATTTTACAACTTTAACTCTCATTTAAATGTTTTCCTTATGCTAGGAAATGTCTGCAGTCCAATATTCTCATGTAATTTGTCTGTAAAGCCTTACAGAGTAAATCACATCAGCTTGAATAGTTTGCCGACATATTGCACCAGCAGCTGTGACATTACATCATTACATTTTCCTCTCCTGACATGTTTAAAAAACATTCTAAAATCATCACTTTTAATGTGAGATCATTGATTATTTACTCATTCACCCATGTATGCTCTCAATGTCTGTTGTTATTTGTACTTTTACGTAATTTTGCATATTTCTGTTGCCCAATATAAGCATCATTTTTCAAAATTCTGCTGCTTCGGGCCAGTGTGTCATGTTGTCATGTGTGTCTCTGTGTGTTCCAGCCCACAGCAGGAGACAGGGAAGTGGTGACCTGCTGCAAGCAAACACAGAGCTTTTGTTTGTGGGAATCAGCCTCAGGTGCAGTTGACCCCTGACCTGTAGGCCTGCAGGTTGAACAAAGGGCCATTAAGTAGCGCTGGGCATGTCTCCACTGCAGAACGACTGAGACAGAGAGGGGTTACAGAAAGAGTGCAAAGGGTCAGCACTTCAGTTAGAGTAAGACATGCACATGGTTTTCATTTTCTTTTTGGGATTAAATAAACCAAACAATACATTTGCGCATCATCTCTAGCCTAATAGGGGCCGGGTCATGTTTTCCATGTCCGCATGTCTGCAGAGGTCTGGGGTCCACTTGAAAATACATCATCCACTCACTTAAGTAGAGGAACTCGAGCACATCGCTAGTTTGAGTTGGTAGCGTGCTATT
Organism: Solea solea; assembly: GCF_958295425.1. Taxonomy (NCBI): domain Eukaryota; kingdom Metazoa; phylum Chordata; class Actinopteri; order Pleuronectiformes; family Soleidae; genus Solea; species Solea solea. The sequence continues at coordinate 3,391,217 of NC_081154.1, forward strand.
GTTTTGGTTAAAAGAGATAATAACGAAAGTTTGCATGAGGATATGACAGGAAGTCCACTGTCCCTTACAAAGAATACATGAATGGTGCCACTAAACGGAACACTAGACTGATGTGGACCCTTGTTTCAGTATGAGAAGAACCATGGTCATGACAGGGCTAAACAAATAAGCTAAATAAGCTCCTAAATTAAGAATAACGCCACACAAACGTGACTACTTTGGTGTCTGATTTGGGATGTTTATCACTTCACTGGTCCTCTTCATGGAAGCCGCCCCATCAAACATGTGCCGACAGCCACTATCAACACTTGTGAATCCAGACCAGGCCACTTTATCATCATCCAATCACCCGAAACAAGGTTCCCTTGGAAGTATCCTCTTGTCCCCCTGTCACGGCCATAACAAAGTAGAGACAGGGGCATGTCCTTGGGGCTATAGCTGGTGACAGGTAAGTCCCTCTGAATCGGTGGTAACACACAATGCTACTCAGTCTCTCTGGGACCCAGCAGGGGGAACAATAGGGTCACTCAGGAAAAGGCTGGGGTGTGTGTGTGTGTGTGTGGTGTGTCTGCCCTCCACCTGAAACTGCAACAAAATCAAACTCAAGATTTGTACCATTTTTGCATTTTACTGTTAAACTGTTGAAAATGTTAGAATTGAATAGTGTGTGGTGTGCAAACTGCACTGCACGGTGATGATTGAAGCCAGGATTTGGTCCCCCACTTATCCCCCGAACATCCTCCTACTTTCTGGCTCAATACTGCCACCTAGTGCGCTCTCCCAGAGACATAACAGTGAACTCAGTCCATCAGACATCAACTCATGCAGTTCTGTGTATATAACATGACCTCAACGCAAGGGAAATGCATTGAACAGGATGAGGTGGGATTTTCCATTGTATCCTGGAGACACTTTGTCATCTGTGAGCTGAGAAAGACACTTTTCCAGCATAAAAACTGCACTGGACACGTCTGTGTGTGATTTATAGTTGCTGCTCTGATTTTTTTTTAAATCTTTGCTAAAATTCCTTTTTTCCTTTTATGATGAACGTCAAGAGCGAGGTGAAGGGTGAAGTGTCCCTTTGTCCCGCACAGCTGATACAGTGCTCGTGAAAAGGTTTGTCGTCACATCAAAGTTCCCTTAATGAGTTAGTTAGTTAGTTAACTGCAACGTCCTTGTAGAGGAAAAAAAAAAAAACTTGTGTCGCAGCCAAGTACATTTGGTGCAATATGCAAATGACGGCTCCTACAGGCGCCTTTTAAGGACACGGCGGCTCGATGGACAGACATGCAAATTGGATAAGACATGAAAGTCATTTTGGACGCATTAACAAAGTGTTTCTGTCCCCAAAGCCTTTTTAGCTGATGATCTTTAGCTGCTATTATCCTAATAGAGAGCACTTCATTAGCCGTCCTCCTGAGTAGACGTCAAAATGTAGATGTAATTAGCGATGAAAGGAAACTGGAGCTGAGGGTGTGTGTGTGTGGGGGGGGGGGGGGGACACCACCACACCTCCTGGAGATCTGATGAGCTACTGTAAGTAGAGGTGGTTGAATAATTCAAGAGTGGATGGCAATAAAGCTGCTAAGCTGCCGCCTCTCGCCGGGGAACGGGCTCCGACTCAGCAACATCTTATTTAAATCATTAAATACAGAATCCAGTCCCTGCCACAACTTCATCCACGTCTTAGAAAATGTTCTGACCAATATTTATACCGTAAAAACAAAGGTTCCAAGTACATTGTTGTAGTTACTGTTTTCTGTCGTCTGTCATGTCTGCAACAAACACAAAAGCCCATTTAACAAACTGACGAGCACAATATTCTTTGAAAATCAGAGCTAAATGGAGACATAACATTGGAGTTACATGTTTCTGGTGGACGGAGACACTCAGCCAATTACTGTAGATTTCAGTTCAACTGTTTGTATGAAATCAGCAAAGAACTAGTGTATTTAAATCAGGGTCATTTCCCCAAACAGAAGACTGTACTTCTGTTTTGTACAGTTCCTCACTGTATATACACTTTATTACCGATACAGTCATTGTTTTGATCATCTTTTTTGGGGCCTGAATTGAGTGTGTGTTTGTATTCATTTGTTTGATCCTTTTAATCATTGGTTAACTATATATTGTTATTAGTGTTATCCAGAATCGATCCCCTGTAAACACATGATGTTCAATTCCAAGATTGATATCTATTATTGGGATTAGAGGACGGCGACAACAATGACTTCAGGATCAAAATAAACCAAATCCAGACGAAAGAAACGGCAACGCTAAGAGAAGATGGTCAGTATCAGACAGATGCTGCCATTGTGAGGATCGTGAAGACGAGGACGACTCTAAATTACCAGTGAAGGTATAAAAGCGCAACTCGGTTTTTTATATTGCGGTTATTAGTCATCAACATGTAGGGAAGCAACTAGGCATGGGACCATTTTTAAAAGTTTACACCATGACCATTTTTGAATAGAACTTCTGTCTGCAAAGATGGAGTTACATATTTGTTTGTGACGATAAATGAATGAATGAATAACAAGTCACGAGGAAAGATGCGGCTCCCCATCGGCACGTATATGCTGGTGATTTGGACAGGATTTTCCAAGTCACTCATTGATGTTTTTCTTCACTCACAATAACAGAAATTCACCACGATTAACATACTTTAAGTGCATTTAATCCTGATAAGCGATCAAATCATATATTGTCCCATCACTAGGACTAACACACATGTTTTTGCATGTGAGGGAACGCGTGGGTCTTGGTTGTCTGATCCCCCCCCCACACACCTTGTAGGGATTACAGGTGTTAGGTTTTTCTTTCCACTGTGCAAGAGGAACCAGAATCCTGCTCCTATGGGCTGTGACATTTGTACAGGGGAGCATGTGAAACCTGATCATATTTAATAATTCATGGAGACTCTGAAGCTCCTTCATCTGCGTCCATTAGTTCCTCTAAGACCTTTTGGCCTAACACTACTTTGTACCTCCTTGAAAACAAGAGAGCGTGACTGCGCCGCCGCTGCCTGCACTAACACCAGAGGCTGCGCTCGCGGTGACTAATATCGGCTTTTACATGGACTCCGACTTCGCCCGCGTGACATCCGCATCCCCGTGCGTCACCCATTCACTCTGGCAATTTTAATTGGATATGCACGGGAGAGCGGAATGATGGTGTGAAGTTTCAGCGCAGTCCACCTACACTTTGTCTTGTTTGTTTCTCCGAACCAGTTACACCGCAGCTATAAATCTTAGCAGGCAGCGAAGAGACAGGCCCGCTGATAAATAATGCACACGGTGACACCGCTGCGTCCAAACGTCTTGACATGAGATGGTTGACGGGGTTTGCCATGACATTAGCCCTAACATACGCCACCGCTCTAGTGCCTCTTGGCCTTGGACGCGGATGCTGTAAGTGGGAGTGGTTGTTTTTGTATGTAAGGGTTTGTAGAGGTGCTTGAACTCTTTAAGGCACTGGTATACTTCCGCGCACAGCACGTGTGTGTCCGAGGCAGCTGGAGCATCGTTCTCTTTGGTAGGAATGCGTTCTATTCCCTGCGTCCAGACTTGTAACATCACCCGATGGTACAAGTCAGATACTAGTACTACAGGACCCTGACCTGCGAGTGTAGAACTCTAGGACCCTGACGCCCGAGTCCACGCAATGCGACGCGCACTATGGCATGTGCTTGGATTTTGAATAAAAGGCTTGAAAATGTACGTGTAGTCAATGAAAATAATCATTTGAAATATAAAACTTCTGTGTTTTCCTTTAAATGTCTTTCTTATATTATAAAATATAACATTGGTTTATAATAATTAAATAATTTTATACCGTACGTATTTGCATAAATGTGTCACAATGGAAAGTGCTTGAAAGCTGCTTCAATTCAAATAGAAGAATTATAGGAACCCTTGTTTGTATGTATGTGTGTGTGTCCTGGACAATAGAAGACACCACTAAATTTTGCGTAAAAAAACAAAAACAAAAACAAAACAGTTGATTCCATCTATACCAAACTGGCAGCACAACAAAGAGAAAACTAATTGCAGTATTGCCTTGAGCAGTCAGTGAACTTCGCGAGTCAGGTTCGTCTAGGGTGAATATTTGATTACCATGTGTCAATGTGTTGGCCGTGCTCCAGCGTGCCACCCAGTTTTCTGTCAGTGGTGACGAAGGTGTCGTTGGAAGAAGAACACACACACATACACACACACACACACACAATGACCACACCCAAATCAACGTCGCTTTATTTAACATCTGATGCCGCCGAATCCGTGTTTGTCCAAGGCTGCAACCGATCATATATGTTAAAATAAAAAACTTCTGTTCCAAATGAACCGCATGTCCACATATGCCATTCGTATGTGGCCTCTGAAGCAAAATATAAACTTAAAAATATCATTGTGTCTAAAGGAGTGTCTTTCTAGTGGAGAAAAGTGATGGAGCACAACTTCCTTTCAAGTTCTGTCCCTGCTGTCCCTACGTGACCGCGACCTCTCTGATAGAAAGTGTTGTTGTATACCTGTGTGAGAATGTGGGAACTGGTACACTAGTCTACACTACACAAGTGCTTCTGCACGCCACTGCTGCGGTTACCATTACACAACTTTACCAGGAAGACTCACCTCGGGGGGGCGACTACCAGCTCATCTTAAACGATCATATCAGCTTGCCTCACTCGGGGACAAGCGTATGAAAGGACGTGAAAGTGCAAGGCAGCGCTAATGTAAATTATCGACAAGAGAAAGGGAGTAAAAAATGCCCGAAATGCCAACACCTATTGTGCTTCAAATGGGCGCACGCGAGGCCAGATACTCTCCATACGTTAAGGACGTGTCTACGCATTATATTTGTACACACACAGCTATGGCACGGCATGAGGTTAAAGAAAAACAGACCAGCACATCTCTATTGTCACTTGGAAACACAAAGGCATCGGTGACAGCTGAGATCAAAGAGTGTTTAGGTGTGGCTGTGTTCACGGCGGTAGGAGTCACTCTCTTGATCCGTCTCAGTATGCATTTCATCTTTTTGCATCATGACAGTTGACGGCAATACTTCATTTCACTTGTCATGCAATGACAGTCGTCACCCAACGAACCCCCGCGCGTCCTCGCACGGAAAGCACTTCTGTCTGTAAAAACGGAGAGATTATGACTCTCCTTGCACATTTTTTTTTGTCACACTTGTTCTTGCACGGGCTTGGGAATAACTTCAGAGGAGAGGCTGGATGAGGGATACACAAGAGGGGGGAGAAAAATACAAGAGGAATATAGTATTGTTCCAACACGACCAAAAAAAAAAACCAAAAACAAACACGAGATATGTAAGAAAAGCTCGGGCCTGGTTAGCAGCCCAGAGGGACCCCTCGGATCCAGTGTCTCCACCAAAGCTCTTGTTTTCCAGTACACAGAGATGGAGACAGTAGACACAGTAGGTAAGTGTTTGTGTCGGGCCAGTACTAAGCCCCTTAGACTCCCGTTAGTCCCCTGACGTCTACTCGGGTTCCTCGTTTTCTCAGGGCTGGACCTGTGTTCTGCTCCCTGAACGCAACCATGACACTGGCCTTCAGAGGCCACAAACACAAACAGTAATTGTGATGGAGTCACACAAACAGGCACATACGCACACATACACAGTCTAACACCCATCCCTGTGCATAAAGAGCATCCCACTGGAATGCGGTGGTGTGTGCGCCTGACGCCACGCTAAGCCACCTCAGTCCTGCTGAGGAGTCTACTTTTGCAAGCCCTGCCGTCTGCGTCTCGCCATCACAATCATGAGAAAATCACCGGGTGCCTGCGGGGCACATCTCCCAGGTTACAGGTATGCCTGTTGACACACGCTTAATCCCCCTCTCTTTCTCCCAGGTCGGTGGTGAACGCGCTTGGAACGCCCTGTCTAAACCGCAGACATCATACAGGCCGCTGAGCAGGGCAAGACATGTCGGGTCACGTGACGCAACCACGGGCTGCGTCCATGCGCCATGTTGACACGCATGGACGCAAAAAGTTGCGTGCGGATGTGTACCTGCACAGCAAGTGCACACACATTCACACACATGACACGCATGCTAGATGTATTTACCAGCTATATGTGCTGCTGTTTGCCCCCCCCCGGGGCAAACTCTGAGGCCTGCAGCAGGGCCACAGTTATGCCTGTTCAAGTCGAGCTGCTGACGGATGGGAGTGTTGGCACATTCCTCTGACAGGTGATGGGAGCAGCACCTATTTGATCTGCCACTGGAGTGCAGAGAGAAGAGGAAGAAGTGGAGAAAATAGAGTCGCCTTACAGCCTGCTGAGAAATGATGTGATAAAACGTGGACACTGATAAAGCTGCTGTGAGATACTTCCACCGGAAATGAAAAATAAGACATATACGGATGCTAAAATATAATCATTTTTGTTATCCGTGAATATGTTAAATGTAAATTTTACAAAAAAAACTGAAAAAAATTGTAAAAAAACATAATTATTTCTTGTCTAAGTCATAAAATTATGCTTATTTACTTGCATTCCTGTACAGAAACATGAGACTAAACGTTATGTTTTATTAATTTCTGACTTGAGCAAGGCTCAAATTTGGGTATAAAAAGGTGAATGTGGTTCCTTTTTGCCAAATAAATAACAATATGGACAGGTGCTTAGACTACGGTTTAATAATGTGGCCAAAAATTTAATCACAGCTACATTTGAATTGTTTGTTTTTATTGAAATGGATCATCAGTTCAGTCATAAGCAATAAATGTACAACAAAACAGAATAAAATGTAGTGTAAATGAGTCAATTAAAATAAACACAGAGACTTTTAGGCTTGAGGCCTAAGCACAAGCTTCATAGCCAAGTAAAGAATTCAGAAAATCAAAAAAAGAGGAATTAATAAGCAAAAAGATTAGAATTATGATGATTTTTACAGTAAATGTCATTTTTGCACCTATGTGGACGTTGAAGAAACCGCTTAATTCTAGGTTTTAAAGGTCCAGTGTGCACAAAATCTAGGTGAAATTATCTTATAATGAATTGTATTTCATATACACTTCAGTTAAATTTAACGTTAAAAAATCGTTAAAGGTGGTTGAATATTGTGAAAATGACTACCATTGACTATGATGCATACATAATCATAATCCAGGAATTACAATCTACACACTGGACATTTGAAAGAACAATTTCTACCTTTCCCGTTACTATTTTCCCCTCTTGTTTGTTTATTTCCCTTTCTTGCCTTATAGAAATCCAATTTATAATTAAAAACAATTATCGTTACTCTTATTATGGGACTTTAAAATGCAAGTGTGATGTGAATAATGTTTATTTGTGTTGTCAAAAATCAAATGCATCGTCTGGCTTATTAACAATGGCCTTCAAACAACGAACAAAAAGCCAACAGTGACATTCATGTGGGTACAGTCATGCTACAAAAGCTTGTTTCACAGTAAATCACTCACCAGCTCAGGCTGCAGCATTTTTTTCCAACATTTCACTCTACCTGTGACAGCACAGAAATTCTCTTCCCCCCTTTTATTCTCATCTAGGCTCGAAACCACACTGTGTACATCACAACACGCGCTAAGACGACCGACCGCAAATGCAAACAGTGCCACAATGTGCTGTATACACCTTAATGCGCCATTGTCTCCTCTCAGAAACCGTGATATCTTTTCATGTGGTTAGAAAATGCAGGCTTTGGGACTAAAATGCCACATTAGATGCGGAGTATTTGTTTTGCCGCCATGGCGACTAAACCCAGGCGTCAGAGGAGACGAGTAGAAGCCTGGAAGCAGCAATGAAGAGATTCTGATTGATTGGGTCGGCATTATCAAAAAAAAAAAGCAGTGGCACAGAACTGCAATCTGTGGAAGCCCATTTCTGCCAGAAAAAAAAGGCCTGGATAATAAAAATATCCTCAAAGTAAGTCGAAATTCTGACATTTAAAGAGTCTAAATCACAAGATAAAAAAAAAATCATAATTATGAGACTTTTTATCTCAGAATTATGACTTTTTTATCTCATAATTTTGACTTTTTATCTCATAATTATGATTTTTTCCTCAGAATTATGACTTTTTCTCATTATTTTGATTTTATCTCATAATTTCGACTTTTTAATCTCAGAATTTCGACTTTTTATTTCATATTTCGACTTTTTACCTCATAATTTCAACTTTTATCTCATAATTTCTATTTACTTTAAGGATATTTTTATTATCAAGGCTAAGTTTGACCTCTTTTTGTTTTTGTCTGGGCTTCCATAGCAATCAGAACGCATGCCTTCGAGAGAAAGGTTACTGTATGTCAGTACAGTGTGAGAATAACGTGAGCATGTGCGACATCTATCAGCAGAAGCTCCACTTTCAGGTATCTGTCATTCTAACCAGAGACACAACAACAAAGTGACTGATAACATTCACGCCCCCCTAAATAAGTATTAGATTTCAAAGCCAGGCTTGACCAGGCACGAGCGAAGTCTGAAGCAATAGAACGCTCAGTGACGAGGCGCAAACATGACAACAAAACTCTATATATTCATCAAAAGAGTTCTGTTTCGCTGCAGACTGCTTCAGAGGGGTTTAATTAAATCTACTTTCTTGTGGTGTGAGTCTCCCTGGTGTGAATCTCATCGTAAACAAGGCCATCTTGTATTTCCTGTTGCCATGCCATCTCCACGGCTCTGACTGTTCTGACAAGCCCAAACGTAGAGACAGGAAGTTTGGTTTAAAATATGTACTTATACAATAGTGCTTACATGGTTCTGTGAAATAGAACCAATACTATAAATGTGTGTTTGGGGAGTGGGGGTGGATGTCGGATTGTGGAGGAAAGGTGGTTCAGCCACCGCCCTGACTGACTTCCAGGCTCTCAACCACCCCCCCACCCCGGCAGAACCCGCAAAAACCCCTCCCCGCTCACCCCTGCAGAGGCCGATGCCAGATTCAACACAGCGTCCCGCGAAACAAACACAAACTCCCACTGTTCTCCTCCACGTGGCCTGCAGCGGTTGTGCAAGGAGTATGGTAGAAAATCCTTGTTTATATCGCAACCATAATACAGCGGGAACCTACAAAGAGACGCTCCGGCCCACGCCAGAACCACTCAAAACATTACTGACCACCTTCTAAACATTGAGACTCGGCCCTGGTTGCGACGTAAAGGTTCTCTGGGCTGCAGAGGTTTGGCTCGGCTCGGGAAAGAATTCCTTTCATAGCTCTTAAACGCAGGTTGCCGACGGTTTCTTTTTGTGTGTGCGTGAAGTTTCTGTTTCTAGCAGAATCGATGCGTTATGTGCACTTTGAGTCATGTTTGTGTTCAGATGCGTGGGTGTTTGAGTCTATACGTCAGGTTGTAAGGAGCTCGCGGAGGGCTGGTCCCCTCATGTCCCCCTCCATAAACCTTCAGCACGCCTCCCAGTCTAAGCACTGCCACTCTGTAATTGTGGAGAAACCACAGCACACAGCCCCATATATAAATACCCTTTTCTCCCAGCCTTGTCAAAATAAAGGTTGTGTGGGGAGAAAAGAAAAAAGGGCTCTTTTTTTTTTTGGTGGCCCTCTCCCCCACTTTGGAGCTATTTTAGCACAAACTCTTTACCTTTGGTAGAAGCAACAAAACTTGAGTATGATACGCCGAGACAAACTCGAGGAGGTTCCGTCCTGCAACATTAAGAGAGCTAAAAATAAGCCTGAGGGCCTTTACTCTGAGTTGTGAAACACCTACTGCTGAATGAAAAAAAAAAAAAAGGTTAAACCTATTCAATTTCAAAATGTTGACTGTGGCATATTTTTTATGAACATGCAGGTGAGCCGCCGACACTGCTGCTGTTGCCGGGGTAAAAATGGCACGCGGTGTGGACAAGACTAGAGGACGGTCTGCGATAATGTACAAACAGCAGCATGTTGACACGCCGTCTCGCTTTGATGCACTTTCAGTGTGCGGAGACTTCCTTGTTGTCTTTGCGGCCCACTCACCTGTCTGTGTCTACAGCACCTCTCGTCTGCCCATGAACATGTAAAAAAAATGCTTTAAACAAACCCTGACTGACTGCATTACGAAAAGAAGAAAGAGAAGAAAAAACTTAAGAATAAGATTAAAAAACATGTTTTTTCACTTCCTGTGTTCAAAAACTAGGGCAGAAACTCACCGACAGAAAGTGGGCCAATGACAACATTGCAACAATGTGTGTCATGCTCTGAAACTGGGTAACTGGGAAACATGTTTCCAGCCACTCCTTCCTATCACGGCAAAACAGTTCGGCTCCTGCACACAAATCTGTGAGAAGGGGAAATAAATCATTTATGTCGAGAGATTTTTGTCATTTTGATTCTTTCAAATAAACGACGAGTATAAACGAGTGGCTCTAACTCGACCCGAGACGTTGCTGCAAAGGATTTTCTTTGGGATTTGATCTCAAAACAAATGTTGCCACCTCATGTCACACATTTCCCTGCAGCTCATCCGTCTTTGTCACATCAAAGCAAATCGAATCTGTAAGTTGAGCGCCTTTTAACGTACGAGGGGGCGTGTCTCCCGCCGCAAAAGGTCACCCGTGAGGTAGAGCCTGTGGACGTCAGAGAATCGTTCAAATCACATATTTTGCCTCGACGTCTCTTCCTCCAGGACACGGCTGTTCCAGAAAACTGAGCCCTGCTTTGTTTTTAAAACAAGTCCAGCAGACATCAAACTGTCTGTGCATGTCAAAAATCACTCGTGAGTTACTTATACGAGTGTGCCAAAGAAATCTGTCTATGTGGCGAGAAGCGGTTTTTCATGGAGGACTTAGCGGAGCTGCTTCAGCTCAGATGTAACGAGCGGACGCTGCGTCGATGCTGCACTCGGATGTAAAATATGCACACGTAATGTGTACATTTTGAGCGTGCACATTGCATGTTTTCCTCCCCAACTTCTTCCTCTCTCTCCGTTTCATACAGATACTCATACACTCTCATGCACACACACACACAGGCAGGCAGCCATGGGAGGAGGGAATGCGAGGAATGCTCCAAACCCCGGGCTGGTGTTCTGACTCGTCCCAGACTTCATGCCGTCACCACCGGGGTCTGTGGCCAGACCTCCCTGTGCCAGACCCACTGGCTCCAACACCCGCCCAGGCCAGCCGAGCTGCAGCTCGCGACCCATAATTAACCAGCAAGCCGCACTGCACTGCACGCCCCCCCCCACCCTCCCCACGCGAGTACTGCAGGGGCCCCTCGGAAACTTAGAGGAAGAATAGACGGCCTCGTACTGCAGCTTGTGGATGACGATGCCTTTGGAAGACTCTGGAGGAGGAGGAATCGATCATGTACAGAAAAGGCCGGGCAGTATCTCGACTTTTAAATGATATAAATCCATATTCACGCACAGTTATAGAATGACACGATGACGTTTATACCACCCACAGCTTTGCAGCTCAACAGAGGGGTGAGCAAGTGCAGGGGGGAAGTATTTCTCATCGCCCACACATCAATTTTGGTTTTATATGACTTTTTCCCAATTGTTGAAGTCTTATTCCGTGTAGGAAGCAGCTTTGATTCGACTCAACTCGGTCTCTTCTCTTCTCGTCCCCTCTCTGTGTCACACGCACACACACACACATATGCAGAAACTTTATGACAAACACATGTGTCGTACGGTCAAACTCGTTAAACATGCTTTAGCTGGTGATCATCAAACATGCAATTAACGTGCGTGACGCTTTATCGGCTATTACTGAAAGTCGCGCACCTGCTGACGTCAAAGCAACTTCAGAAGGAAAGTTAATTAAATAGTTTTTTGCAACGACGTTGCAGAGACGTCGACTGTTAGAATGAGTTTGCTGAAACAAACAAAGAAAATACTGGGATATAAAAAAGGTAAATTGCCATTTGACAAAGTCAGTAAGTTGCAAAGCCAAATGGTTTTTCTGAAGTTCACACACACACACACACTTCGCATGAGAAATCTTTGTAGTACCTTTTGATAAAGAAGAAGAGGTAATTGTGTGTGTTTGTGTTTTGAAAGTAATGCCAGGGTGGTTATAATTCTCCCAGACTGGCATAATTATGGCTGAGATCTGTGAAGGTTTCAGCCTTTAGGAGTAAGCGGTGATCATCCTCGCTTGCTCCTCTTGTTCGGGCAGGAAAGACTCATTTCATTCAGGGCGAGGTTTTCCTTCAGATCACAGCCAGAGGGGTCTCTGCAGGAATCTCGTACCAGCCGAGTTCGGCGTGTGCGAGAATCGCTGCTCAACAGTGATGGATGTGTAAGTTCAGTCAAACACAGGTTCTGAGCACCGGTGAACAGGGTTCTAACAAATGATTACTTTTATTGATCGTGAAAATGTGATCTGACGATTATTTTTTAGTGCTATCCACCGACTAATTGAGCAATTATTTCTCCATTACTACTACTCGACTAATATAACAGCTGGTGATTACTTCTATATCGCCGAACCTATTGATTAAATCATTTAATTAATTACGACAAGCTCGTCAACGCCTTTGCCGTGTAGTGCAACTTATTATAGAATGAAGAAAACAAGTCACAAGGCCTCTCGTCACAGCTTATCACGGATAATGCATCGTCTAATGACAATGTAAGAGCTTAAACGTATCGCAGCTGAATTACGGATTACGCATTAAACCACACACTCTGTACGTCACATTAGGTGGAGTGTGGGAAATTATGTATAATGACGTTGTTGCACAGTCGCGGTTAGAAAAAACGCTCAACTTGTTTCAATGGTTCGTTGTATGTTTAAGCAACACTGCCCCCTGCACTTCCTGTATCGCGCTGCAGCTACAAATTAACATTTATGTGGTTTCATTTACTAAATAATATTATGATGCGTCATATTATCATTAAAATCTTGTTTGTTATTTGTTTCTTTTAATCACAAGTAATCATGGCATCATTAGTGGTGAATTATAATCGTGATTATTTTGACAGGAATGACGATGACAAATTTTTACATCATTATTCTCATTTTCATTCAAAAACCACACTTAAATGGTAAATGGTCTGTATTTATTAGCGCTGCAACTAACGATCATTTTCATAATCGATTAATCGAGTAGTGGTTTGGTCCATCAAATATCGATCAGTGTTTGTCAAACCTGGATAGGAACGATTGTTTTTGTCCACAAACCAAAATGATTCAGTTTTAATGATTTCTTTGTTATATGGAGCAAAGAAACCAGGCAATATTCACATTTAAGAAGCTGAAAAATCATTTAGAAAACACTCAAAACCAAATAATCCAGCATCAAAATAGTTGACGACTCTTTTAGTAATGGATGAATCGTTTCAGCTCTAGTATTCCTATCACGCTTTTCCAGTCTTAATGACGACTCAAAGCTACAGTTCTGCCATTCACCCATTCATACCCAATCACACACTGCCGTTAAGTGTCTTGCCCAAGGACACATCGGCGAGCAGACTGGGGGAGCTGGGAATCAAACCTCTCTCTGCCACTGAGCTACCGTCGCCCGACGATTACTGTGTGACATTTGTGCAGATCTGTGAGAAACGGACAATAATTCATCTAAAATGATATTTTCACACACATTTTGGGATTTAAAAAAGACATTGCTTCTCCTGCTGTTTTAAAAGTGCAGTAGGCCATATTGCCATTTGAATAAAATCCCGATGAATTGTTCAGAATCTAATAAACTTACATGTAAATAGTTGGAGAGCAGTGACTCCACCGAGAGCCAGACACAGAGTCTTAAAGCTCCATCCACGCTGCCGCCTCTTCCCTGTCAGAGGAGCCTCCTTCCCGCTGATGTGGGGTCATGGCTTGTAAATTTAACAGGGCTTCCTCGAGGAATACCTCATCCTTTGAAAGAGAAACAGGAAAATTACACGGTGGACAAACCAAACTTGGTTTTTCACCCCCTTTCCTTGCACTGTAATTTGCCTCTGGAGCTGCTTGGCCTAAAATAACCTTAACCTAATATTCACAGCATAGGTCGACTTTGAGAGATGCTGGAGGTCTCCCCTTGGGTGGCGGCGGACGGTCATCAGCCTGTGGGCGCTAAGAGTTTGTTTACTTGCTTACCTCTCTCAGATACATCAAGCAAACTTAGACGAGGTGCTCATTTAAGCTCCTGTGCAAAGACACACATCTCACCACAGCTTACGATATGGCTATAAAAATTGTTAATCTTTTCCAAATTCTCAATAGGAGCCATGATTTTTAATGCAGTAGGCGTAATGTGGTCTATCACCGAAATACTCTGAATAAAATCAAATCCTCAGCCTCTTGGCAAATTGAACCCAAGTCCTGTTTCAGCATTATTCCCCGAGTCTGCAGAGCTCAACCAGAAAACCACAAAACCAACTGATGGGCATCAGAAGAGAAAATGCCCATGATCTCACTTGAACCAAAGTTTCCTACAGGCAGGTTTTTCATTAATCTGAGGCTTGTGCTCTTCTCTGTATCCTCATCGTATTTCCTTCATCAGCAACCATGACGCCCCAAATGTTTATACAGGCAAGGTTTGAAAAGGATCGCCTCAATCTCAGCCTCGGTATGCACTTATTAGATAGAGTATCCATAAATCTGACAGTGATTTATGATATCATGGAAAATGAGTTTGTGGTTTTATGTGCTTATTGTGCCGCGGCACATTCATACAAACGTATGACTGTGCTGATGCATGTAAAAGGTTGTGATTTAATTTATTGCAATTGGTTTTAATTAAAGGGTTTACAATGAAAGTGTGAGTGAGCACTTTGATCCCAATTACCTCATTAATGCTAATAATAATAATAACAATAAATACACCTGCATTCGTTTGCTGCAACACACCAAAAAAAATGCCTGCAAGCAAGAACAGAAAAGCGCATTTCCCCATAAAAGTGCGTGTATTCTCACACACACACACCTCACCGCAGGCACCACACACACTGGTTCCCATATGGAATATCGTGGGTGGCGCTGGACCGGTAGAGGGCTCTGTAAATAGCTCAGGAGCAACCCCTCCATTTGAGCGACCCAAATTTCCTTTTCTGAGGTCTGCAGCCTGGGCTGGAAGTGCTGTGCAGCAAGCCTCTAGTCGCCACGGGAGACCACAACGGGCCAGGCTGACAGCACTTCACAGGGATCACGGCATGGAAGGGGTGACCAGATGGCCCTCTATGCACACACACACACACACACACACACACATCACATGGGAACCCAAAGCCTTCGCACACACACACACACACACACCTACGCAAGGGCGATCACACGCACGCACACACACACACACACACACACACACACAGGTTTGCGTAGTTGTTCCATTCATTTGGACAGTCTCACAAATGACTTATCCTTAACCGTAACCCGTTAATGTCTGACCCTAACCACAATTGAAACACTTAACCAATTCCTAGAGTAGTTTCTGCCTCATTAGGACCAGGTTTTGGTCTCCATGAGGACAAGTGGTCCTGACAAGTTCAGTGTTTATGCAAGAAAATGTCCTAGAGGTAACACACACACTATATGCCATTCTTTAAGTATCATTCTAAAAGTATTTTTCAATTCAATTATTAGTTCTGTAACAAAATGCCTAAAAAATATTACTTCCCAGAGTTCAAATAATGTATTTAATATTTATTTATACTCAAAGTGCACTTCTGCGCATTCACATAATGCAGATTGGAGAGACAGACCTTAAGTGTTCAATAAATGTCTATTTAAGTAAGTTTCATGTAATTATTTGTTATTATTGAACTCTTGAGCTAAATCAGTGGACACACCTCACATATGTGCATATACCGTCCCCGCATGTACATCGCGTGGGTGCACATGGATGGACTGGTGTGTCCTTGTGTCTCCTTACATGGAGAGACAAGAGACACACAACCACACGCGCTAGCAAACAGTGCACGCACTGTATATCCAGGCACTTGCATTGCCAAGGGGGCGGGAAGACGGAAGGATGTGCGTGGAGCTTGTTTGTTTGGTTTGTATCCGTGTGTGTGTGTGTGTGTGTGTGTGTGTGTGTAGAAGGCAATTAGTTTGTTTTACTGTCTGACTTTTGTGACATTGGTTTGTATTATATACAGTGTGTGTGTGTGTGTGTGTGTCTGCATTCGTGTGCTGTGCAGGGATGGAAAAACATTGAAATGGAAGAGGTCCTTACCGCCACGACCACTAGCCACCAAATATCACAGTGAAGCATTCACACTGCAGGTACCGTATCATGAATACCGGAGTGGCAGTTTATATCTTATTTATGATATTTGTTTGTGCTGATCCTTGACACTGTGCGATAAATTAACAACCACTGCAGCGATACAGAGTAGTAATTAAAGAAATTGTTTGACAATTTGGAAAATAAACTTGTTTGCTTATGGAAGATTGATCCCACCCTCACACAGGGCAGCGGTATCAATCTTCTCATCTTATTCTCGGCAGGATCGCGAATCTGTGTTTTCCCAAACGCCGCTTAGCTCTGAATGTTTCCTAGCAATGAGCCGGGAAAAGCACAAACAAGACTTTGGAGGAGTTAAGAGTTCAGACATGGTAAGAAAGGTTCTTTTCCCCTTTCCCTGCTTTGTGGATTTAAACCATAAAAGTTCCAGCCAGTTGAAGTGGTACGACGTGACGAATACAGGCAGTATCGCAAATGAGCAGTCTATCACTAGTGCCGCGATAGCGCTCGCAGAACCTCTGCTGGGGGGATTTCGCGGTGCAGTGATAGCATTGGCATTAGTTCTCATCAATGGTTTTTACAGGTAGTTTGAAACCATAACTATGCCAAAGGAGTGTCACTAAACAATGACTGTGCCATTGTCAAGGGTTTGCTCCAGCATGTCCTGCACAGGTTCTCTGCCAGGGAACACAAAACATTTCCTCGAAGCAGAAATGAACTACAAAAACAAAAAAAGAAAAAACACCAGGCGCTACCTTCAAAGGCCTTTTGTCACAGTTAAGGGACTGAATGTTGCCATTTTCTCTACCCGGGACAATATTTCATACACTCTTCTGAGAGGACCTTGTGCTTCCTTTTCCTGTGGTTTGGCGCGGGCTTAGCTGTCGGGAGAGGGGAACAGCCAAACCCAAATGTAGATGAACAACTTGGCAGGCTGTCGGCGGAGTGTCCTGACCAGACAAAAGCAGGGAGAGAAATACAGCCATTTATTTATATTCACTGTGGTTTTGCGTGTATTGAGCCCTAGACTTCCAGACCCCGGGTGGATATTCCGTCTGAGGACGAAGACAGATGGATGACTTTCCATTGACATACGTAGAGGAACATTCAGGATTAATGTCAGATCCATATGTGTTAATCGAGTGTGAGGTTTTGGATGTGTGGTCCGCTCCTCATCCCCCAACACTAGTGTTGTTTACCTAAATGCTGTAGACCCATCTCTCAGAACAGGTTACGCTTGAAGACAGGATGGTCCTCTGGTGAACGCATGACATTTTGAATGATTTCCTGCAATGACAGCAGCAGGGAAAGTATGAAATTTGAGTGCTGTCAGAATCACCAGCTCTGTCTCTTTTTCTATGGGGGGATGACCTCACCACTGTCAGCCAGGGAATGGAACCAATTTAGAAGAGTTCCCCCTGAATTGCTGGTGTGTTCATATTTGTCAAACTCCACAGTACATCTGCACCCACTTCCACTTCAGTTACATGTATACATTACTACTGGGGAGCATATCTGAGGAGTGTGGATGGGGGGGGGGGGGGGGGGGGGCGGACGGACGGAACAAAAACTGAAAATTCTTCCAACAGAAAGTGCTCATGCCTCACTGACTCACACCTAGGCACTGTTTCAATGTGGGAGAGCCCATAAAATCATCAACCAAAGCTATTTCTATATAGGCTTAGAAGTCGGGAGGGGGGAGGGCTATATATGTTCACACACACAAACACACACACACACATACACAGTGGCTGTGGCGAGCTAGACCTCTATGGTCAGGAGTCGGTGCCAAGAGCAAGCCGTACAGTGGAACACTGGGAGTCTTGTGCCTGATTTTGGAGCCTCTGGCTCTCTCCCGACCTTGCTTCAAAATACACTGCGGCTTCGAGGAACAGCACTCTCAGCAGTAGGGAGGCCAGGCATGGAAAATTTAGACGCAACAAGAAAGACAGAGGGGGAGGAAGAAAAAAAAAAGAGGCTGGTAAAATTTATGTGCTCATTCACATTTGCGGCCGTGAGCATTTTCTTAATGCTTTTAACACACCAACTGTACTGTAACGGGAAGAGTTCGCATTAAAAATTCAAGAAAACCTGAAAAAAAAAGGGCACTCCAACAGTGGCTTGTGCCTGAAAACCAAATAACAGTGTTGCAATGTGATGACAAGTTACACAAGCAGGCCATCGAGAATGTCATGTTTTGTCAATTTTGATGTCATGTTGCACAGAATACTTTACATTTTTCTTTCTTTTTTTTGTTTAAAGAAAAGAAAGAAAACTGTTTAATAATCAAAGATTATAAAATTGGCAAAATCACAACTTTCCATCCAGCTTGATAAAGATTAATAGCGATAATGTGTTTGCATTACTCACTTGTTACAATGTAAGCCTGCTGATCCAGCAATTGTAAGCATGACACAGTCGTGCTGCGCTGACATCTCACCTGACACCAAGGCATAATAACACCTTGTCTTGCTAATAGAGTGTGTTTTTGCTGCACTACCCTGTAATCTCTTCCCTTTCTGACGCGAATAAGTGACTCAAAATATCAAACTGGCCTGCAGTGAAACCATCCATACAAACACAAATGGTGTGTCATACGAGGACAAAAAAAAAGCGTGCACACACAAACACGCGCGGCTAAACAGGAGTGAGCTCATGTAAGCCAGAAAAGGCAGATTACTCTTTTTGTTTTTATCTCCAGGCTATTTGTATGCAGCTGATCTTGTGCTGTCTTTATTGGTCTAAAAAAAGGAGTAAGATAGGAGGAAACACTTCTCCAGAGAGTGTTGGACATTAGGCTCTTGTTGACTTTACAGCCGATTCCACATGTTGACTCAGTCAGTGTGTTTACATGCGTGTTAAAAGTCGTGATTTTAGTCAGTTTTCTTAATGTCACGTAAACACATTAGTCCGACTAAAATCCAGATAGCCTTAGTCGGACTAACATACTGTATAATGCGATTCATAGTCCGATTACTGCAGGCATATGCTTAGTCAGACTGGAGTCGGACTTGGCGTTCTGCGGGTGCACCAAAATTGCTCAGTCTACTTTGTGTCACCGTTTGTTTTTCTGTGATGTAAAGGTCAACAGGAAACTGATTCTCTACCTTATAGACATACAGCGCCACCTCACCTACGGAGGCGGAGTCAGGCGTATACAGCAAATATATCGATTTTCTCCTCGGACTACAGCATTAGCTCTATTAAACTTGTGCATGTAAAAGTGTCGCTGTTCACCAAGAAGAAATGTGTCTCTTTTTTTATACATAGAGAATACATAGAGAATACTTTTTATACACACGAGAATACATAGAACTGACGAAGCAAACAAATGTGACAAGACAGAGAAACGTAGTACACTATGCACCACAGCCACATACAGCAACAGTAGGTCTGCTGGTTTGTCTTTTTCAATGACAAGCACAGACGACTGTCGCCTTCTACTACAGAAGATCATTTGATGGAGGCACAGAACGCGTCATATTTTGTCGCTGGCCGACCGTCAGACCATCTGGTTCTAAACTGCTTTGACTGGTCGACTTGTGTCTTTGATAATAACACTTTTGCACATGGTTACACAGTGCCTTTTATGATTAAAATGAAAGAAAGCAATTCAAACCGTTTAAAAGTCAGGCAATCAGTTCAAACAGGCCATAAATTAGGAAACTCCAGAGTAAGTAGTAAAGAATAATATAACATTTATGAGTGCTTTTTTAGAACTATACAGAATACACAGAATGAAAGGATGTATCAGTTCTGCTTCGTTTCATGTAGGGAGACAATTCCGTGGCCATGCCTAGAGCAGGACTTGGCTCATACCCTAATTTGTGATAAAAAGAAAAGTGTGTGTGTGTGTGTGTGTGTGTGTGTGTGTGGGGGGGGGGGGCTGTGGCACCGAGTGGCATATGTTCTAGCCTCAACTTTGAAAACTACCCATCTAAAAAGCCCCCGGTCTATTTTTAGAGGGAGTTTTATATTGTGTGACTTGTTGAGATTGCTTTGAAAGAACACAGGTGAGCAGCAGCAGCACGCCACATAAAAACAGGCAGGTACGGTTGAAGTACCATCTGAAGGCCCAAAATCAAAGTCAGTGGAAACTGTCTCATTACCCAGTGGCGGCTTCCATTCTCCCCTTTCATCGCTCCATTGATTTCACCGGGAAAGAATATCACTGTCGAAGGCTAAGCTAGAACACACACCATATATTCAAACGTGATCATTTCTGTGGGGCCCCATCCTGTCTGCCACAGCACTAATCCTATTGCTCTGATACACAAATTAGTACACAACCACAGCATTCCTAACCCATTCCGTTGAAATATAAACACCTGACACTCAGCTCAAATTCACAGGTACTATACTAAGCACTGGGTGTATTTCTACTGCTTTGCATAGTGTTTGTGTGACATAATTTGGCAACAATAGCCTGCATGTAAACAACCCCCGTAATATTTATATATATTATGAAAATTTCATTTTGGAAAAATACCGGTGCTTTCGTCTCTCACACGAGAGGATGAATAACGACTCTGGATCTAAAATCAAACATGTTTTGTCTACTAGTCACTCACGGTTTACACCTGAACACACCTCAACACACCTCAGCACACCTCTGCAAACTTCAACACCTTATGAGTTATGATGCACGGGCACGCCTGCGGGTGAAGGGAGACAGACAAACTGAAAGAAGGGGGGGAGAGGGAGAGGGAGGGGGGGGAGGGGGGGGACGCATTTAGGGAAATGCTCATAACAGAAACTGGGCTCGGAACAGGGGAAAAGAAGAAGCATGAGTAGAGGGGTGGAAGGTGGGATAGAGAAGAGGAAAAGTGGGTGGTGAAGCGGGGGAGCTGTGAAGAGTGAGTGAGTGAAGCACTGAAGGAGGCTAGGAGAGGATGAGGGGAAGAGGGAGGGGAAGGGGGGGTTGCTTCCTGTCGCCATTCCAGCCTGCCCACATAGACAGTCCAAGAAAGAGAAAGAGAATATCTGGTCTGACTGCAGGCCACATGACATTCTCTCTGGGTCCCTCGCTTTTCCTCTGCGCCGAGTGATGTGCTCCCTCCTTCTCTTCCCGTTCCCTCCCCCTCCTCCCTCCCTTCCCCTGCCCTTCAAAGCTTTGACATGTCATCTCCCACCACAAAAACAGAGGTGGGAAGACTCGCTGGCGCTACCGCTGCCTCAGGGTGTCTGGCACTAAAGCTGCCTGCAAATACAGCAGGGAGAGGAGGAGGAGGAGTGAGTGAGTGAGTGGAGAGAGAGAGAGAGAGAGAGAGAAGGAGGAAGGAGATAGAACTCAAAAGAGAGACAGAGAAAGGAGGAGTGAGCAGCACGGTGTGCATTAAACAAGACTCGAAAATCCCAAGGCATCAAAGTGTGTGTGTGTATACGTCAGTGTGTGTGTGTGTGTGTGGGGGGGGACAGGCTGTTATTAAGGTAGAGCGACTCAGGAAGATGAGTCCTGTCTGTCTTTTAAGGTGATACTGCAGCAACCACACTGTCTGCGTCTTATGCCTCTGTCTCACACACACACACAGCAGCAGCTGACTGAAGCTTATGAAGATGGATTGAGGGGGGACAAGTCTATGTGTGGGGGGGGGGGGGGGGGGGGTCTCTGTGATACAGAGTTCTTGCTGTGTGGCCTGTACCGCCATCAGAACCACCAAAAACACAATAACACCCATAAAGGTTCAACAAATGGCATGAATTGTGCTAAGATTAATGTAAAGTATATGTAAACCACAGGGCCATAATTTAATGCATCTTCCAATGAGTCAAATGTAATTTTCTCCAGGACACTGCAGTACTTTCCTGGGACTCTAACTACGTACCATGGAGAGCCATTCCTCGCGAATAAATGATTCCAGGCCAACTGTTTGCAGCTCGAATACCACCAAATTTGCAGATTGATTTAAGGGGCAATTATGCACTTGGCTTTTGAACCTCTGAGGCTTTGGGAATGAATTGGTGATTGGCTCCTCTACAAAGTAAGCACATCTGACTGGATGAGGACTTACCATAGACTGCGAGTGTTGGAGAAGCCACAAGAGCCCAGCAAACAAGAACATCACTAACAGGGCCAATTACGGGCCTCCGGGGACCCGTGGGTTCTGACCTAAGAACCAACAGATGAACACTGTAGAGAGTTAAGCTATGAAAACACAACAAACAATCACACTCGGAAAAAGGGATCCACCGTATTTATGACCCACTTAATGGAAAGGGGATTTAATATTTAAAAGAAAACATTCAACATCTTAGGAGACATTCAATTAGCCTGATAGCACCCAGTCTGTGCATTCATTATGAAGCTACGGCTAGGGGAAGCTAACACAGCAGCAGTCGACTGAGGCTAGCATAGCTACACTCAAACTGTAGTCGTTATGAGCAGCAACACTTAGGGACTTAACATGACACCAAAATGTCATTTCTTTGACTATATGTTAATAATCTCAGATTATGAACCCAAACACATAACGCTGCTGTTAGCCATGTTCTCCTTTGGCTAACGTCCTGTCCATTGCCGTCATTAGCATTAGCATTGAGTGCCTGCACTCAAATTTGAGCTAATGCATTACCACCATTTCAAAGACATAATTCTTTGACTGTGTAACAAATGTTCTAAAATAGGTAGAATGTAAGCAGCTTGTTGGGCATTTAAACTCTCGAGCAGAGAGGACTGCTTCTTTGCAGAGCTCTTAAAGTGAGGTACTCCAAAGGTTCTCCTTGATTGACTGGCCCAGCCCAGAGACTGAGAGACTACTGTCACTAACTATACACAAGTTATTTCTCTGACCAGGCCATATTTCACTGACCAGGCCATTAAGTAATGAAAAAGAAAGAAGAAATATTAGGAGGCACCATTTTGACAATTTTCTGACTTTCGGCCGAAGCTGAATCACCTGGCAGCTTGCTGTTGTTTACACATAGGAGTGGTTTCAGGCTTCTCATGAATCTATTCTTCGTGCCAAAAGATGTTTAGTCACTCATATGCAAATCAGGTCGATGTTGCGTGCCGGTTTGTATGCAAAATTTATAATTGCCATGAACTTATTATATTAAGGTCACCTGATGGAATGCTTTGAAGTGAGGTTCCTACCAGTGAAGTAATACCACAGGTTGGTACATAACCACCCAGTTATGACAAATTAATAATACCTCAAGCAACTAACATAACCTGTAGTGTCACTTCATGACTCTAATATGCAAATGTGATACTAAATGAACGTCATAACCCAGTTTCAAGCCAGCAAGCAATGAAAGAATTCAATTTGATCAGGTTGCCAGAATAGTAAACAACACTAAGCAGCTGTTGGTATGATGGTATGTTGGTAATATATCTCCTACAATCATGAGGTCATAATGTAACACGAATCCATCACAACAAATTTGAACAACTTCAAAAACGGGCAATAATCTGCTTTCTAGAAAAGCAGCAACACTGAGGATATATTGAAATTGTACATAGTAATTCTAACACTGAGGTTACAGTGACTTTGGATAACTTCAAAGACGAGGTTAACCCTAACCCTCTCACGGCAAATCTGTTAGCTGCTGTTTGTGTTTGAGGACACTTCAGTCAACCTCCGCCACCTGACATCACCTCCACTCAAGCGTGGCCTCTGTGATAAGACATCTGACACAACGTGCAGATGTCTCCGTCTCCGCACAGGCTGGGGAATGCCTTCTTACCTGTCTGTCTTTCAAGAGAAAGTTGACATCGCTCTGGTGTCTCGGTTCATAAATGTTGCTGCCATGATGACACCAGCCTGTCTCACACACTACTGGATATATAGAGACAGAACCACCACAGTGCAAAGCATGAAGCCCCCAGTCTGAGCATGCAAAGGCAGACAGTGGTATTTCACTCTCAGAGAGCCTTGAAGAGCCAAATTTATGCCTCTCTAGAGAAACCACACTAAAGTGCCACAGGGCACCATACGGGAAAAACAACTCAAAGAGCGAGCGAGTAAGGAGACATTCAGACTAAGTCACAAACTTAGATAATTTATAGTTTCTTGTATTCCAAGTTGTGCTGCCTACCATTGTATGGATGGAGTCTGAATCACACAATGTCTGATCTATTCTGGTGTGTGATCATTTAACATGAAAACAATTAGTATCATCCCACTGAACGTAAAGCAACCAGATTATTATCTGCTTTAACACGGTGCAATTGATATGTTTTTGGTAAACACTACGTCCATACTTTAATCCCTTGTCTCTCCAGAATGTATGATATAAATCTACAATAATCTCACATTAGCATCATCCCCTAATAATGATATTGTGATGTCAGTTCTTGGACTTTTTCTCACTGCCGTCTACATTGTGGTCAGAGTCGAATGTCATTACACAAAGTACCAATTTCTCTTGATTTGTGCAAAACAAGTCTTTTGCAGCAACAATGGTTTCATCTTTTAATGGGGGTAATTTAGTACAGTGAGAACTCAGTGTGCCACAACAAATGTCCAGATTTCCTTGTGGTAGCACAAATATTGTAAGCTAACAGAGTGGATGTTTCAGTTTGAAAACTTAAAAAACAGAGACATAAATGAACCACAATAATCAAAAGACGAATCATAAAATGTGTCGAATTGTCACCAAACGAAGACAACACATTTTTTCACTTTTAGTGCGTCAAGCCAAGCATACAGAGAAAACAAGCTAACAACACATAAGGTCACTTCAGTGAGCTGGTGGCAACAGAATATAGGCAGTGCTGGTTTGCATGCGAGTTTATATATGAGAGAACACTGCCACCTCCTGGGCAAGATGTTGATTGCAATTTGTCACTCACTAGGTCTCCCACACCTTTCATATGGGTACTCACTTTTTAAGAAATGACAAACAGTTGGAACTCAATTCAAAATCTAAATCGTGAAAAGAGCAGATTATAGATCATAGTATAGCATTTCTAATTCACTGACATTTATGTAACACCTATTGTTTTCTTTATTAAATTTATCACAACAATCTCACACAGACGGAGAAGTGGTTTTTACAAAACACATAACATTTAGGGAGTAGGCAAAGTGTATTCTAGATTAATCTGTCGATTATTGTCTGGATTAAACGAATAATCATTTGGTCCATAAAATGCCAGAAAACTAAAAATGTTGATCAGTTGATCAGAGCAAAGAAGGGAAGAAAATATTCACATTTAAGAAACTGAAACAATCAGAAATCTTCTTTTAATATTGATAAAAAAGCTTCAAACCCATTAATCAATTACCAAAATAGTTGACGAGTCATTTAGTAATCGATTAATCGAGTAATTGTGTCAGCTCTAGTGTATTGTCCAAATTATAAAATACTAGATAAAATACTCAAAATAATAAAATAAAGTATATTTTTAAACCCCGTCAAGTGATGCCTCTATATTTGGAAAGTCCAATATATCAGATAAAGTACAGGATTTAAGTTTTTAATGGGTTAAGAAAAATAATCTACATCTTAAACAAAGCAAAAATGTTAAAAATCTGTAACAAGACACTATTTTACACAGACTACGTTCTTTTTAACTGCATAATATTATTATTGGTGAGCATTTTCTCCTGCTCCATTTAAGCCCACTTAGGACTCATTTGTTAGTGTGAAGATGTATTCTGATTGTGTGCAGAAAGCCATGTCTAACACTCGGCCTTTAGGCTGCTCTTGATGATATCAGTGCCTAAACTCAGCACAGTGGCTCATCTGATAACACAGTATATGTGTTAAGAGGAGATGACGGCCTTCATCTCCAGCAGTGTGTCCCTCACATGGGTTTTGTCAGGTGTGTCAAACTGTGGCTCCTTCTTTGACCAGCAATAAAATCCTCTTAACATTCACAAGCATGTAGCTTTAAGGACAAAACTAAAAACCTTTAAACCAAACATGCCTCAAACACCAAGCAACTACAGGATACATAAATCTTTTCTTTTTTCCTTTACAGAAGCAGCAGCTGAAGCAGAGCAACACAACATGAATAATGTCCTACCTTTGCTCTCCTTCATCAAACTCTTCATCAAATCATCCACAGGTGTTCCATGCTAGTCCAGTGTGCTACTTTCAAAACTTCCCGGCTTGTTTCCGGTCACTTTTACTTCCAGGTCGCGTTTCACCTGTAGGTCCCGCCCCCTTTGCCAATCAAACCAAATAGCAGGTGGTCTTATAAGATCACGTGATCACTGCCGTTAGGACGTACAATAAATACTAGAAGCTCGAAAGAAAAAGGGTTGATAGTTGTTTTTAACATCTACTTTAGTCTTTTTGCTTTGGGGAACCATTGTTCGTCTTACTGTGCCTAACTTAATTAACATAACACCTGTCTCAGGTAATGCTAAGATGCTGTGCTAATAGATTGCTACATGTTAGCTTTAACTTTAACATTATACAGTGGGGTTTTCTCTATGTTGGACCTTTTGTTTAGTGGATATGTTTTTATGTGTCCCATCATCCTTTCATTCAGACGCACTGATATTTATACTCCTTATTCATATTATAGACTTACAGTTGCAGAGTAATATTCATATTGGCAGGGTCATGTTTATGGAAAATAAAGGTGCTAAGGTTAGTTACAGTTTATCTAACAAACTATTTACAGAACATAAACATAATGCAATGTTTTTTTTGGGATACAAAGGCTAACCTTTAGAAGCAGCACTCATTTTCAACACCTATTGTTGTTTTTGTATGTGTGTAAGTTTATATATTCGAAAATGCCTTAAATTAAGTCATAAAAAAGGAGCAGCACTCATTTAATTATTGTCATAAACTACGAAATTAAAGTAAAAAGAAATGTAATACTGAACACATGCAAACATGGTTATATAATCCAAATATAACAAAAGTGTTTTCATAAACCGACTAGAGCTTCCTTAATTCTCCCATTTCCCTTCAGTTGTTCTGGGAGGCAACATGAACGACAGTAAAATAAAAAGGACAGTCTGTCATTTGTCTGGATGTCATTTATTCTGTAATTAACTTCAGAAAATGCATTCACAGTACACCAAATTTTATTGACACATAAAGGCATACAGTACATCTTTTTTTGAGTATTTACAAAATAGAGAGCCCACGGATGTTACACGCATGTATAAAAATATGCATTGCATCTATATAAATATGTACACAATGTGCAAAACATATGGCATTACAAACGACAAGAGGCATGGCATGGGGTGGTGAATATAGAGAATAGACTAGGCTACAAAGAAGCGTGTAATTGATCGGACTAGGGCGGAGAACCTTGTAAATAAACACGTTGGACTAAGCTCTATTATAGTGTTGAGCTGCTCCACCT
Organism: Solea solea; assembly: GCF_958295425.1. NCBI lineage: Eukaryota > Metazoa > Chordata > Actinopteri > Pleuronectiformes > Soleidae > Solea > Solea solea. The sequence continues at coordinate 3,418,621 of NC_081154.1, forward strand.
GACAATGTACAGTATTCACGTGACAGTGAAGGGTGGCGGGCAAATGAGGACAAGCAGGAACAGAAAAGCTGATGTTGGGTTATTCAAATTGAAGCACTCAGATATGACATGTTTTTGAAATTAGACACGAATATATTACTCTGTACGCAGTAAAGGCTCCTACGTTAATAAAAACCAAGGCAGGATTTGACATACAGTACAGTATATCAAGGGAGAGCACCTGTTATTGCCTTCAGCTGTCCCCGTCTGACCAGTCAGCAACAACAATGGCCAATAGTCGGTGGCTTCACCTCACCAAGAGTAAATTCAATTAGATTTATTGCAGCCAAACGGTTCTGTCAGATATGAAGGAAGAAAACCTCAGCAAACCAAAAATATACACATGAAATCTGATTTTACACAAGCAAAAAAAAACAACATGATTTTTCACCCTAAAAAACAAAAACAAAACATATGTTCCACTGCCTTTTGGCAACAAAAATATCACGTCTGAGCCTTTAAATGGACAAACCAAAGAAATGAGGATAATCAATTACAAGTGTCAACTCTTCTATAGGACACACACATATATCAACTCGTGACTCTTATGTTCATCCTATGCAGGACTGACCACTCACAGCAATTTAGGAGAAACAAACAGATGTAGTGGAAACATAGAACAAAGCCAGTCTGTGCAGTATTTGGTGCAACTCTATCAGCAAAGTGTGTTTGGGCACATCCAACTGATCTGATGATAAATGTGTGAATGCAGCAGTAAAGTGTGGATATAAAGGGCTCTCAGTCACATTAGCTCAGGTTTCCACATTATTGCTGATATGGACAGCAAAAAAAAGAATGTGAAAACAACAAAAAAAGGACAGACAAATAGCCCATTTTATTCTGCCAGAAACAACCCTGAAGAACCACTGAAAATGTGCCTTCATGCCATCATTAACTGGAGCACAAGCGCCCTCTAGTGTCCACAACAAAGTGGTTAAAATGTGAATTTCACTGAACATGACTGATATAAAAAAGAGAATTTAAAAAAAATCAATCTTATCTCAAAGTGCCAGACAGTTCGACTGCATCAAAAAACAAAAAACAGAACCAGACGACCGTCATAAATCAGTGTCATTATTTAGAGTTGATAGGAAACATTTAGTGGGATATGATGCAATCCATTGAAAACAAAAATACTGAGTATTTATGACGACTTTAAAAAGGGAAACAAGCCCTCAAAGGTGTCTGTGCGTTTTGGACTGTAGCACACTGAATGAACACAGATTTACAACAGTCATCAGAAGCCTTCTGAAGTATAGAATACGCAAGAATCAAGCGTAACGAATTTGATGTTCATAGATTATTAGCGACGTCATACGACGGCGGCTGTTGAGGGAGCGAGAAACAGCCAGAGATTAAACGTGAACACAATCATGCACACGGAGACGCACAGATGTTCATGCAAGAGACAGGAAGACAATTCCACACGTACACACACGCACATCCACCCATAAATCAACATGCTTACTTCTCTCTCGCGCTCGCTCTCACACACACACACGATCAGGAAACTAACTTTGTCTACAGGCCGCAGCAGCTGATGCGTCACCATCAGACTATTTCACCAGCCAAAGATCCTCAAAATGATGGTTGGTGTCGAGTTAAAGAAGCTGGTAAAGTAGACTAAAGTTGATCCGCTGCAGGGAATCTACACCGTCACGTTTGGTGGCTCGTGTTGCAGTTATTTCCCACCCACATACGTACACAAAGTGCAGGGATATTATAGGAAAGCTGGATATAAAGCTCATTTTCTCCAAAGACATCTTTGTTGCAGCGTCACAGAGTTAACACATACTACATATGCGAGTCTCGTAAAATGTTGTTTTGTTCCCTTTCTGCTGTTTGTCAGTTTATTATCAGACCCAAAAAAAAAAAAAAGCTGCCAACTTTGTAAGTTAATTCCTGTTTTTTGATTTTTTTTCTTCTTCAAAAAGTACATTCAAAAGTAAGAGACTTGGCCAACAACTGCAGTATCGCTCGAGCGTTTCGATCACTCTGTTTTAACAATCACCTTGGATATGCAGAGTTCACATTTCCTCGCTCTGAGGTGAATGAGGCTCGTCGTTCTATCCCTCGGCCTCTTTAGTGCATAGCTCTCAACTTGTGGTCGGAGGAGCTGCCTCCTCTCATCGTCCGACTGGAGTCCAGTCTTTTGTTCTTTAGAGTCACTGGTTCATCGGCTTGACCCAAAATGGCCGCGGTGAATCAGAGGAAAACAGTCACGTCTGATACAGCATATCAGATTAGTCAGGAAACAAAACATTCTACAGTATGTAGGAGGCTGGACCAGTGTGGACCTCAGTTAGGACATTTTTTAAAGTTGCCTCTGAGATGACATTACACCATAAAGGTAACGGATTTATATGACTGTCCAACACCTTCTCAAATATCTTCTATAATCCGGTTTAGTCTTAAGTGTTTCTTGGATAAGCGGTTGCACTTACATCCTTGAAACATTCAACACCTGAAGTGTATAATCCAACATATTTTGATCCAAACTACATTTAATCCGTCGTCTGTTTTCAGACACAGATAAAACACAGCAACTACCACCTTTTATAACCCGGTATGGCACAGTGAGCCTCAGTGGGACAAAGGCCTTTGAATCTGCGGACTGTTACTGTGCTCACACAGTAAACAGATGCAGGAGTCAGTAGCTATGTTTACATGGACACGATTAATCAGAATAAAGGCCTGATCGGGAATTCTGACACAAATTGAATTCCAACTGAGAGGGCTGGTACTGTAATGGCGATCCGATCAGGACTTACTGGTAAAATGAGCCGTGTTTCCGTTTTGTCAAAGACGCAGAAGAGGAGGAAAATGAGATAGACAGCGAGAGGATGAGCGGACACATGCAGCGTATATACACTGTGCTAACGTCAAAATAGTCCGTTCTGACGGAATGCTTGAAGGATGTGTCGTGTACACGGACCACAACACGATCGTTTAATTTTCCATGCAGTCCATGCAAACGACGGAATTTTAAAAACTCCAATCGGAAAAAGGAATCTTTTGGAAATTTTGCACATGTAAACACAGCTACTGGGAAGCCAACCAGCAACACCTCCGGTAGGAATGACTGGGTAAGCTCAGCCTTCAGCACGACTCGACGTGGACTTGTTTTAGTGTGGTGTGAACAGTATTTACAAACAGTTCATGCTTAATTGTCTACATTTGGCTCTGTCTCCCCTCTTTCCGTAAACCGCCACTGAAAGTCTTCTCTGTTAAAAATTCCTTCATCTCCATCACCTTAGTGATGACATTTCAGACCTTCATTTAAAACTGTGCTGACTAAATCCTGCTTGTAGTTCAGCTTCATCAGTGTGCTGCGTGTGCAAGGTCTCTCCTGTAGTATAATGGGAATATTACAGATGGTATGGATGTACTATTAAGAGTGATATTTTCACCAAGTATTTAAACTCAAACCCTTTTATGGCTGCCACTGTCTTCATCTTTCCATCCATCCATCCTTCACTCCTGGCTCAGATGCTGCTCAGCTGTCGTCCTCCATCAGTCCCAGTGCAGCTGCAGATCTTGGGTATCCAGGAAGTCTGTTGGGATCCCCAGTGGTGTGAGTGCCCCTGCAGGTCCAGGCGGCATGGTGAGGTCAAGCCACTCCATATTATCCAGTGCCGGGTCAGACAGACCCATGTTAATTGACGGCGGTGAGGAGGAATCGCAGAAGGACAGGTCTGATGTGTCCATGGGTGAGTAGGGATGCTGCTCCATCAGCTGAGCTTGAAGCTCCTCCATCAGGCCCCGCGTGCGCAGGTCCGAGGCCGGTGATGTGTCAGCCAGTGTCCTCTCCAGAAAGTCCTCCAGCTGATGGTCTGTAGCCAGAGAGGAGAGGCTGGCCAGGCTGGGGTCAACAACAGGGCTCAGACTGGGCGGAGGGGCCAAATGGATCTGTGGAGGAGGTCTGCAGAGGGCAGTGTTGACGGGCAGGGTGGTGATACTGGCTGTGACTGGAAAAGTCTTACTGAGAGACCCTGGGGGCTCCTGCTGGATGAATGGTGTGATTTCTGGGAAAGAGCAGGACAAAGGAATGAAGAAAATTAATTACTAACTAACTATGTCTATGTAACTTTGAAACATAGACTTTTCAAATAATAATATAACCAGGGCAGCTCAAGATAATGTCTTCCATAAAGTATATACAAGGCTTATTCTAAGACTAGAAGAAAACCCAATGATTTTTATTTTTAGGTGACTATACACTTATTCCAACTCTTTTGCTCCAACATGTTACATTGGACCTTGAACCTTCCTACAATACTTAAGTGACTAAGTTACCTCCACTCTGTATGAGAATGTCAAATAAGTCATCCATTTGCTGGCTGGTTGTCGTAGGAACCTGAGGACAAAGTCAGAGGTTAAGAGATTAGAATCTGGTACCACAGAAAGCAGAGCAATTACTTAAGGCTAAAAACACTGCAAAACATGGACTTGTACGTTTTTAAGCTTTGTTGTATTCTGCTGTTGTATAATACGTTGTGAGTGAGTTGTAATGACTGTGATTACTGGCGAGTATCTAACCTGCGAGGCATTGTTGACGTGCATGTTGCGGCGCTGTTTGACGGCCTCCTCGTAGCGGGGAGGCTCTCGTGTCTTTGGAGGCTGAGTCATGAGAGCGGTGGGCTGGAGGATAAAGGCAGGCTGGGGAGAGGGAGACTGGAAGAAAAACAGGCAAGTGGAGAAACTGTAGGTGGAAAAAAAGGACTGACGTGTATTAAGCAAACATTACAAGATGAGGAAATAAAATAGCACTTAAAATGCATCCAGTAAGTGGCAATGACTTAACCAAAACTAACGCTTGCACTCTGGCATTTACTCTGCTCTGATACCTTATGAAGAGATCCATTGGCAATGTGGCGGTTTGGTGAAGCCCGTGGAGGGACCCTGGTTTCTGGGGAGCGTCTGAGGAAACTCTGGGGATTTATCTCGGGTCTAGTCTGGTTCTCCAAACCAGTAGTATTATTGCACATTGTCAGAGTCTGTCAAGGCACAAGAGAAAGACATCAGTCCATAACCTATCAACAGCTCAGTATCAGCGTAACATGACAAACGTGTCGACTAGTGATGACTGACCTGAAGCAATGGGTTGTGGCCTGCTATCTGCTGACTAGGAGCTGTGTCCATCTTAGTGCTCTGCAGCTGAGGAACTGAGGCCTGTATCAGACCTGGATGTGAGACTGTGGCCTGAAGAACAGGCTGGATGCAGAGACAAAGAGATGAGTCATGAGTCTACATAACAGTTTGTACAAACTAAACCTGTTTGTCAAAGCCTGTAAACATGACTTAATAATAATTTTAAAACCATAACATATGCCACAAACTCTTAATATGTCACTTACCTGCAGGCTGACAGTGGTCCTTGGCAACTGGATTGCAGTAGCATTGTTGGGAAGTGACACTGGGAGGAGGATCTGAGTCCCAGCCTGGCCAGTAGTGGTCAGCAGAGTCTGAGGTTGCCTTGACGTGGTTAAAAGGGTCTGAGGCTGACCCAGCACCTGGGAGACTCCACCTTGGTGGCTAATGAAGAACTGCTGCAGGCTGGCGGCTGTGGGCTGGGACTGGGGCCGAGTCTGGAGTTTGGGACTTCTCTGTTGGTGCTGGAGCACCTGTGGGCTTGTGCTTCCTTGGGGCGGGGCTTGGGGCTGGATTTTTGTCATGAGCTGGATGGGCTTGCCAGCTGAAACAGTCACATCCTCCAACTTCACCATAGTTGGTCGGGGGCTAGAGAGAGTGTGGGGGCCTATGATAGAGTTTGGGATACTAGCAGCGGTGGACGAACAGTTTGACAAAACCGTGCCCTCCATTTTTACTACATTTGAATTCAGGACAGGAGGGACAGTATTCATGAGTTTGGGAGATACAGAGTCAGGAACGCAGCCACCCTGGCCTCTCTTCTCCACCTCCAGCTGCATCTTCAGCGCCTCCACCATCTTCTGCTCTTGCTCCAGCTTCCTCATCAACTCTTCTATCTGCCGCTCCTTCTCATGGAGCCTCCGATCTTTTTCCTCCGGCACGTAACTAGACGGAGGAGGTGAAGACCATGGAGCTGCTGTGCCGCACCTCACCGTCTGTGCTTCAGTAGGTGCCTCACACATGCTCACATCCTGCTGTAGGGTGGAGGCTTCAGGCGGATTGGGTGAGACTGGTGGTGTCGAGTGCGCGCTCCCTGGAGCCGCCTGCTTGATAGGGAAAACTATGGCAGGGGTGGTGATGGTGTTCGAGGCAGTGGTGACCTCCATGGGGATGGAGGTGGTAGTGGTAGGAGGAGCAGAGGTGGCAGGAATTTCCTGGAAAGGCTTAAGTCTTTCGATCAGATCAGTCTTTGTCCCTGACACAGGAAGGCTTCGCAGCTTTAGCTCCAGTTTCAACTCCGCCACCTGAAAATATGAAAAAGTGATCATGTCAGCATTTTAAGAATTTTACAGCCGACTTTAAAAGGAATTACAAGTGTCTGTGACAGGATGCAAATTACATTTAGCTTAGCATTAAGCTCGCTAATTCACACATTACATCTTATTAACGGAGTCAATTTTCCTCAGGACGGGACAAAACTTTGTCAACCCTATTAGAAATGCCAGATTTCAGAGAAGTTCCTGTGTAATAATCTTGATATAGTTCACTTTTAACAGCTGGGCAGGCTTGTAAAGACCAAGGTCAATCTCTCTTTGATTTACGATGATTGGAACATTTTTAAACTGCCAACACGATAAGTTTCCACAGACCTTCATCTCCTCCAGGTTGGCAGGTAAGACTCCCGGCTTGCGGTTTGACAGTGAATTATTTGGCCGAGCTGTGGTGAGCGAGGGAGGTGGAGGGGCAGTGGGAAGAGACACCACAATAGAGGTTGGCAGGCTGCTGCCAGCGCTGCTCTGACCCTCTGCCACAGGTCTACACAAAGAAAGAGACGCAAAATATGTTGAGGTCATGGGTTTTTTTCTTTTTGGAGAAAATAATTCCGTCACACAAGTACAAAAAAAAAAGAGGAAGAGGAGGTGTGAGAGAGAGACAGTGGACAAAAGAGTATTGTTGCTGAGATATTGCAGAGAGGAAACAGAGAGAGGAAATCTGCCACCAATATGAACAGACAGTCCAACCCCTGCCCTGCGCCTCACTAACAAAACCCATCAACCAAACCATAGCGCAACAAGCACAGTTCAAAGAGAGCTCAGTCGTGCAGCTGCTGAGAGGACATTTATAAAAACAGCAGCTGGTAAAACAACATCCTGTTTGTTATTAATATGATTAAAAGCAGGGTTGTTATTGGAAACCAGCTACTGGGACGCTGGGTTGTTGAAAACAACAATATTTGGCTTGTTTGTCATGGAGAGGAGCCAGATTAGAGGTATGCAAGTAAAAACATAAAAACTAACAATTTGAGCAAGCATTCACATTAATGAATTGTAATGTCCTGAAATATGTAGCACACACAATACAGCTGGGTTAGTGGTCTTTGGAAAATCAATACTGATGAGCCATTACTGCAGTAAATGGGTAAATGGATTCATAAAAGTCAGAGAGGTCAGGAGAATAAAGCACTGTCATCTTATGAAGAAAACATTCATTCATACTTTCAGTTAGATTCTGATAAGCTGTCAGTGTTGTAACTGGAGTAAAGGTGTGAACACGCCAATCCAATTAAAGTTGAAACTATTTTATATGGCCAGAGTATTGTTATGGTACTTGGTGTGGATAGAGGTTAACACATTTTCCCAATGTTTGAAGAGGGCACTTGTTTATTTACGTACTTGAGTGGTGCTGGTAGAATGGTCTGGTAGTTGTAGTGCTGCTGCTGTTGTTGGCTGAGGATCTGCAGCTGGAGGAACAGCTGCTGTTGCTGCAGTAGTCGGGCATAAGAGGAGTCCATTGGTTCTTCGCTGGTCTCCTGCTTCTGGTCTGGAGGAACATACTGGTGGTATTTGAGCTTCTTCACCCTGGGCCTCGACTCTTTGCCCTTCTTACTGCGACTTTTCTCTGAGGACGACTTCTGCTGACTTTGCTGTGTTGGGGAGATAAATCATTTCAGAAATACGCTCTGTCAAACAGCACCGAACCACAAAGCAGACAGCAATATTATATTATTTAGAGGTGATATAGTTTGTTGGCCTCACTTTGATCAGTGTTGGGCCTGGTTTCGAGGGAGCAGGGGTAGCAGTTGCGCGGTTGGCCAGAATCTCATTGGCAGAAATCACTTGCACAATGTTTGAAGTTGCTTGTTTAGAGATTGGGAAGGTCTGAAAAATAAAAGGACTTTATTTAGAAAAACAAACAAACAGCAAACAGCGTATGTCTTATTGATAAGAGCAAAATCTGGGATTACAGGACAGGACAATTTCTCTACAGAACCTGCAGTATGGTGCTGGGGAGCGATGGTGGTGGTGCTGGAGCAGGAGAAGGCGTCTCTGGGGCTTTGATCTCTCCTGGTGAAGGTGCAGAACTCTGAGACTCTTGACTGGCTGGCTGCTCCGGGGACAGGGCTTCACAACTGTCTTCATCCAATACCTTAGGGTAATTCACCTGGCCTACTAAAAGAAAAACAAAATGCTGTTAAGTCCTCTCACAGCAACTTTACCTCCATAATTCCACGTGTCTTGTTGTTTTGCCATGTCTCTTACCGATGATGGCTTGTTTAAGGCTGGAATCCACTGGGATGATGTTCTTTTCCACCAGCTCCATTGGGCCGGGTCTCTGGGCGATCTTTTCGTTCAGGTTGTCGGCCAGCCGGGCCCTCTTCAGCTTCATCTGCGTGGCCTGGAGTGAGGGCTCTGCTCCAGTCTCTGGAAGATGTAACACTACGCCATGTAACATTACATATCTACCACAGTTTAAAATGTTCTGACTTTATTTGCACTTTCTCAAATTTGATAGCCATGTTCTCAATTGCATGGTCCACTGGTGCTTAACATATATATACAGTAAGAGGAAGTTCTTCATGCTGCCATGTGAAGACAGCATTTCTATTCCTGTACCATTGCTCAGGAAACACTACAAAAAACACATGTGTGCATATTGTGAACCAGAGAATGATCCATACCCTGTAGGATGTGCATCCTGATCAGCTCTGCTCTCTCTGGGCGACTACGGATCTTGTGCTTCAGGAAATTCTCAGTCTTATAGAAAAAGGTAGAGATATAGCAGTTAGCACGTTTACTCAATTGCTGCACTCCACAAATTCAGATTTCAGTCCCAACTAAGCGCCTTACCCTGGCTCTCTCCAAGCTGCGAATCTGCCCATGGAAAGCTGCTGGGCTTTTGAGAGCTGTGGGACAACACATTTATCAAGTTAACATATATATTGTGTCAGTTATTGGTGTGAGGTTTGTTATTAGAAAGCCAATCAGTCCACATAAGCTTCTCTGTGAGTGATGGAACACCTAGCATTACTGATACTTACGCGGCATAATGCCCTGGTCCACCAGCTGTTCCCGGGTTCGCCTTTGCTGAAGCTTCAACTGCAGGACTGAAAGCAAAAAAAAAGGAAAATAAGAAGAAGGAAAAAAGGGAGGACAATGAGATCAAACTGAGGAGGTAACCACATACTAACCTCTCACCTTCCCCCGGGTCTAAGTCATATCCTGCTTTTGAGTCAACATGCTGACATAATTAATAACATCATTACCATCTAATGAGCTCAGTTACAGTTGAGGCACATGATAGTGTGACACCATGTGAGTTTTAATTGAATTTAACCAGAGTCTGACAGTTCTCAGTTCATTATTATGTGCTCACAAACCTGCTGTTTAATTCCTCGGAAAACTGCCACTTCAAAAAAACAATTTAAAAAGGTAGCAAGCAACCACGAGAGGTAAAGACTGACATCCACCAATAAAACACGGCAGCACAAGGCTACTTGAGTTGAACAATAAGCACCATACTATCAATGCAAGTCAAGAAATGCTCACCTGCTTTTGCGCTGAAAGTAGCGCAGCAGTTATTAAGTGTCTCAATCTCCACGAAGGCCATGTTTTTACAACTGGCTGGTAGAATAGTCCAAAACACAATGGAGTGGTGAAGCCATTTGAATCCAGTTTGACAGCCTTTGAATTCACGCCCAAAATATGCATCTGAGGCAATGATGTAACATCTACAGCACTGCAACACTGGTTACCTCCTGTATTTCTTTATCGCTCTCTTACTTCCCTCTCTCACTCAGTTTAGGAAGGTTAGTTTTCTGGCGAGAAGTGATTCAAACAGCCAGACACGGAGGACTACACTGGGAACAACCAAGTAAGTGACTCAACACAGCCCCAAACACATCACAACAAATGTAATGTATGTAACCTGTACCTAAAAGAATGAGTTTGCCACAACAACACAACTATTCTGACGTGCTTTCGTGTCCCATGGTAAGAGGGACGACAATGAAGGGAAGTGGAACAAGGAGATTTGTACAAAATCAACACCAGCCATGAGCACAGACACTTCTCCATTCAGAGAAAGTGACACATCAAAGCTTACGGAGAAAAACAATATTTTGCTCGAGCAGGAAACAACTGGCACTGTTGAGGTTTTACACACAAGTCGATGACAACAGCATTTTTCCAATGTCACCTTTCGCGAAAACTTTCAACAAACTTTGTTTGGAAATAACATGCACACATGTGCAAATAACAGCTGTGGTAAAACATTGACAAAAACTCAACCATGGCTACTGTTTATAAACTCACAGAGAAAGTTGGAATGTGGGCGAACAAAGGGTCAACAACCCTGACAGTTGAAGTCATACTAATGGCACTTTTCCATTATACAGTTCTAGCACTACGCGGCTCTCACTACTTGACCTGGTTTGGGTATCGGGCACGTTGTTTTCCATTACTTAATAGTACCTCCTCAATGTGGGCGGGGTCGCAACTGCTGTGACATTGACAACCTCCCAACAGACCGTTTATGGCTCCGTCTAGCTCCCCCTGTATCTTCTCGGAGTAACTTCTGCACCTCGACGCCAGACCACGGTGTACTTTTGGGGAACAGCAGCCGTGTATGCTCGCTGCAACACTCATGTTTGATTCTTGCGTCGGATGTCCTGCAAAAACACCCGAGCAGAGTCAAGTCACGTGAAGTGAATAGCAAAAGAAAGGTATTCAGAGGGGGGAAATGTTTGTTCAAGGTGATTCATTAAAACTTCCAGTCTGTGGCATTCTCCTCAATAACTCCGGGAAACTCTGTTCAGCCTGACTGACAAACACAATCTGACCCATGACCTCAACAGGCCGAGGCGAGCTTGAAAGATTGAAATGACTGAGCCGTTTACCCACACAGAGGAAGACTTGGCAGGTCAGTGGAGGCTTAGATATAAATTCAGTCAATAAAGGACAGAGAGACAGAGAGGGAGACTGAAAACCTGTTGAAAAACCCAAGACGCAAGCCAATAACTGATAAAATCCAAAAAATCACAAGATGAATAAAAGTCTGGCATTTTATCTTTCCTAAAGCAGCTGTCCATCTTTTGTTAATTGTCTGAAGAGGCTTTTCTTGTGATCTGCAACTTTCATGACCTAATAAAACTAGCCAAACACACAATCCTAACACCCTGCTGGTGGTACAGTGCTGCACCTTTCCCAGCAGCCTCCACCCAGCTGAAGTGGTCTGAGACACTCACACCTGTCATTGTGACAGATCGACACCTGCATGTTAAAGCCAACATGAGTAAAAAGGACTGTGTGGTTGCGTGGCAGAGAGTGGAAAGTATGAGAGGTGTGTGCTCACACTGGAGAGGGAGGAGCTACCAAAGCTAAGAAGATGAGCTGGTGCTACTACTGTTGACATTCCACAGAAGTTTTCCACCATCGAGGTATTAACGCGCTTTCCCTGCAGAAAGCAGCACACAGATGGTTGTGTGCACTAACGCACAAAACATACATGTATTCCAGTTGGGGATGGCTTTATATGAACACCCTGCGAGTGTTGACCGTAACTTTCTGTACATGGTAATCAGTATCACAGTGAGCAAACCAGACTGATCTCCCTGCGCCATCTAAACCGTGATTAGGAACTGGCAAACGCAAGCGTGAATCTAACCCATTCCCAAAATCTGGAAATCGCATACCCATCCATCAGTGCCTGACTCGGTCCTACGCGGAAGCCAAAACAGCATTGAGAGGGTGATGAGAAGCACGCAAGCTGGCAAACACGAGGATAATTTGGTTGATTCAGGAAGTATGCTTGTGGACGTGCTTTTAGAAAAAACGCTTTTAGTGACGCCCATCTATGTATAACGAGTATTTAAGGTCAAACTGGGAATGCCGTAGCCAGTATGTGACCACAGTGGAAAAACTGCTCCAAAGCCAAAAGATCCTGACATTATTACATATATTAAATGTTAGCTTAATGTTGGGTGTTTGATTTATTTATATAATTGAATTTCAGTGACTGTAATTTCCCTTTGCACACATGACCATTATACACCCAGTCTTACTTAGGTTAACAAGGTTGATTTTGTAATATTTTGAGTATTTTTCTTGATTTTGTGTAGAAACAGTGATAATCATTACAGTTAACCAGAAATATGATTTATTAGGCAGAATAGGCTTTTGATGACAAACACTCCAAGTGAAAATGAATCAGAGCATGATGATGATGATGTTGGCTCACAGTCTTTTTTTTCAAGTGGTGTCTTTTGTTTGATTTTGAAGGAGGTATTTTTTGGTCTTTCTATGCCTGCACATCCACATGACCTTACCATTTTTGCGTTCGCTGAGAGAAGGTAGATTCGGTGCGGGTTGCAGCGACAGCTCCTCCATCTCGTGGGTCACCGCCTCGCTCTGTGGACTGGGCACCAGCAGACTCAACACCCCACAATCCCCCTCTGCACCAAGCAAGTGGTAAGCCTGGGGCTCCATCCTGCCTCAGGAGAGGGGTTGGGGAGGGTTTCACACAAGCAACAAGGGTATAGGTGACCGTCCCTTTGTGTTATGTCTCGCTGCTACCTGCGTGGACACAAGGCAATGAAAGAGAGAATGAGGAGTTAGCAGGAAAACGAAGGACTGCTCTTTTGCTCTCATACAACAACTTAAACAGGAGGAATACATCACACTCGGGGACATTTTGTGGGCTCCTCATGAACAGTAATCCTGAATAACCATCATCATCCTGTTGGTATGACTACTTCACCCAACTGCTGAAATGCAAAGAGTGGCATTTAATTTCAGCCATCTGGAAGAGCTCAGTCGCAGCCCAAATTAGTCATTAAACGAGCTGGGTTGGCCATTACGCCGAATAATCACTTCAAAACCACTGCTCGCGAGAAACAACGCCAGTCTGCACATGAATGTTCTCTCTGTTCAGACGAGCTTCATAATCTGGAATATGACGTCGCTGTGGCGATTTCAAACAGAGGGGCAGGAAACATTTTGGGGAGCAAAACAAACAGTTTAGTATCCAGGGCTTCACAGCAGTCTCTTAACTACGAGATGACGGACTGCTCCGTCTAAACATGTAAGCTATTTATCGCTCTCCAACAGCACCCACACAATCCATTCCAAGGCATGAGCGCACTTTATTAACCATCCTGATGTGTTGTGTTTGGCTGAGAACCACTGTGTTCCTATGGCTTCTTTTATTTCTCTCTGCAGAGGCATGAGACGCTGGAGGAAGACGAGTGAAACAACACATGTGACTGCTGTCAACTCTGCTGGTTTTTACTGAACACGGATGTCATGCGTGTCCAAACACAACCAATCATTAACACCATAGTTCATCACCTCCTGCTTTTCTTTTCTATCCCTTAAGATAATTGTTTTTTTACATGTTGCATAAATTACCACCCCTCAACTAATACAAAACAGGAGGAGGATGGAGTTAAAAATTAAATGAGCTTGAATTAAAACTGCAAGCACCATTTCCTAAATAGAGAGAAAGTTGCTCCAATAAAATAAATGAAAAAAAAATTCAGTGTTCCTCAGATATCACTTTGCTATATTTGACACGTGTGCTTTGCGCTTTCAGTGCCACCAATCTGACTTCCACTAACATGAGTGTCAATCCCAGTTAATCCAGCATTTACTAGTAATCTGAACTGGTGCGTGCTGAATCTGGCCATCGCTTCAGAATTCCCTCACTCCTCGAAACTTGGCTTCTGACTCACAGACACTTTCTGCCATTTAATAATGATTAAGTGCCTAACCTTACAGACTCCATGCAACAGGCAGTTCAACCTCAGTGGTTCAGTAACAGCCATTTTAATAATTTAACTGGCCTTTGGTCTGCAACATGTAAGCCTTTCCGATAGATTACAATCAAAGGGTGCATCCTGTCATATGAGGCTTTCACTTTGGATTTTCTGGGCCATGTCCAAGCTGTTTGAAGGAGACTCTGCGAACATTGACCCTGATCGAGGGCTATTGTTCTCCGTCATGTTGGCTTTCAGTGGGAGAGGAAGGCGGTGTGGCATTGGAGTAGAACAACCATTCCCTGCTTTGATGCTGAACTAGTTTCCCTTTTCTTTACAGACATTTTTATGGTACGAGGAGAGAAAGTCTTAAATAGTTTAATCAGATTCAGAAGAGTTCATCTACGCACACAAGTTTGACAAAAAGGTCCACAATGAAAAGCACAGATACAGAAGAAGTGATAATGGAAAAAAAAGAAAGAAATACACATGTGTTTCCGAGACCTCCTAAACCAAGTCATATTTGTGTGCTTGTACGTGCAAGTGTGACTGGCTACCACAACCACAGGAAGGCTGTGGTTGTCATTCTGTCAGTGAGTTCACTCGTACCGTCGGTAGCAGAGGACAGCAAGGGACGGAGGAGAGAGACGTCTGGGTTAGCTGCTGTGCAGAGTCACGCTAAGCCATGGAGTCAAATCTGGAGGAAGACAGACAAAGAGCAACCATGAATATAACACGGAAATTCATCACATTTTGGATCACTAAAGCATTTATTTCCTTTTAGTTGACATTTGTAAAACATGGCAGTATTCCTGTGGTGTCTCTACCATTAAATACATTATAGTCCACTGTTAGGGCTGACATTGTTTGTCTCTCAGCACTCTCTCCCCAAACAAAAAACCAGAGCTGATGCTTCTAGAAAAGAGTTTTCGCTACTTCACAGCAAGAAAACATGACAGAATCCCAATTTATCAATTAAAAAAGGAATTATGTAATGTGGCCTTACATAATTAACGGCCATTGAATCACAAAATGAGAACAAACACCATCAGGAGCACCTAAACTGAAAAGGGCTGTTTGAAGATTAATAGAGACTGACAAATTCTAAGTGCCACATAAAGACATGTGAATGAATCGAGCACACACTCAAGGCTGCGCCAAGGTCTGAACATTCATGTTCACAGGTTGCTAGGATAATCTGCAGTGGTCTCTATGACAAAGGAAGTGGGTCATTTATGCACAGACAAATGAAACTCTTAGTATTAATAATGACTAAAGAGCTGTAATGTGGTATCCACTCAGCAGTCTGAGGGAGAATGACAGACACTGCTCTCACATGGTATTATAATTAGAATAATAATAATAATAATAATGTTATAAATAATAATAATGTTATAAATAATAATAATAATAATAATAATAATAACAATAATAATAATAATAATAATAATAATGAAGATTATAATAATTTTGGTGCATTTTTAAATAGGCCATTTAATAATTAAATTGCTTTTAGTAATGCAATTGTTGGAGTAAGAATGCTTGCGGGGAATTTAGAAAATAAATGAGTAGTTTAGTAGTAGTAGAAACAACAAAGGCCAGACATTTTGTGCAGCTCAGGCCCCATCGCTCCACCAAGTTTGGTAGAAATTGGTTGAATAACTCTTGCATAATGTGGCAAACAAATAGACTAACCTACAAATAGAAATGGGTGGAAAAAAAAGCCAAACAAAATATCATACTGTACCGGAGAATGAATCATTGGATTTTGGTTGTCAAGACTGACTACATGACTTCTGTTAACGTCAGTGCAACTCAACTGTAACTAAATGCTTTCCATACACAGCTGATAGTTGAGTCGTGAATGATAAGGACCGATCTTTGACAGTGGCCTGTTAAAACAGCCATAAAGTTTTTACCGTCCTCAGGCTGGCAGAATTTGGCATGAACTTGGAAGATACCACTAGTGCAGTCACACAGAGACACGAGTGGATACAATACCCTGCTTTCAAAAACTCCTGCATTGCAGTTTGAGGACCAAATGGGAACTTGTAAAACTGAAGTGCCATGTATCTTCAACAGTGGCAGAGAGAACTTGTCAGTTCCCAGTCCCTGCATTCTGACGAGAAGAGGTCATAGGTCAACTTTGCAACGAACAGGCCTGGCTGTGGAGACTTTTCGTGATAAAGTGCCCACAAGCAACCGCGCATGCAACATCAAATATGTCTGGTTTTAGTTTAAAAAACCAGGCTCAATAGTGCGACCAAACATCTTTCCAGTGTGGCAACATTTTTGCCTTGATGCCTTGAACTTTCATCTTTCAAAATCTCAAGCCTTTCTCTATTTGGCCTGAACTCACACTCCAGGACGGTGTTGTAGTCAAAACCAACCAAAAGAGAGAATGGGTGGGTCTTCGCCTCTGATTGGCTCTATCCAGATATTCCTGTTTACTGCTCCCTGTGTGTGTGCATCAGTCGTTATTAGAACAGTGACAACCCAAATGCACAGTGAAGAGAAATAGGCTTATAGCAGTGGTGTAGTCTATGTGATATGCAGGATTATGCCAAGTACCCATTACAAAAGAGCCAGGATTTACATATAACCACCTAAAAATGCATGTTGATACCAATCAATACCATTTTTTTTGCACTCATGATTGTCACTTGGTTCATATCATTTGGCTGTGTAAGACATTCATTAAACCATTCATTCTGTACTTATATAAGACATGCTAAACTAATTTACCTTGTATATACACAACACCTCTGTACACACAAATCTTGAGAGCCACTCAGTGACAAACAAAAGTTTGAGTCTGCAGTTTTCTGAGCCTTAAATAGACCATGTCTTTCTTGTCCAAGAAAAACAAGTCTGCTTTTATCCAAAGATAACACAGGAATGATGTCATTGCTGTGGCTCATTCACTAGAGTCACTGTTCTGCTCCGTTCCCACAGACACACACATGTGATGTAAAGCCGTTTTCTTTGTGAGTGCCTTGTGCGGGAAAGAAAAGGACTTGACAAATATAATAATCATCATAATAATAATAATAATAATACTATTAGTATGCAGTCAAAATCCATAGGACAGCCACACCTTGGTGTAAGAAAGCACAGGTCAGATCATGCTGCCTGCAATGGCGTGTTATCACACTTGTTAGACAAGACAATTTCTGTGGGGTGAATACAAATCAGATTATTACAATAGGCTCCTCTAACCGTGTGTGATCCAAACAAAACGTTTTTTTCCTCCAGTATGTAAACACTTAACTTGAATACCTCACATTGCAACACCTTTAAGAGGATTGGTTAGACAATGTTGAATCCAGCTGCGATGTCTATTTCAGCTGGATACAACTTTTTGCAGAATTCTTTAATTGGAACAATCTGGGTAATAAGGGGTGTTTTTGTTTAGAGTATCAGATGATGTTTTTAATCCAATCCAATTTTAATGTGGTTTATTTTATAAAGCACATGTTTATACCACAGGGTGGACCAGTGTGCAGTACATACAGTACAAATCAACAAGAAGAGGACTAAAAGACACACATAAAAGCCAATGAAGCATTTAAAAACAATAAATTAAAAAAATAAGCTAAAACACACATAAGAAACAACTCACTCTGTATTAAAAGCCAACTAAAGTAAATGTGTTTTCAAAGTGTCAGGGCTTATTCCACAATTTAGGAGCTAAAACAGGCATTAAAATGTATTTTTTTCTTTTATTGCTGAAATGGAAATAAAGCATGTCATAATTTGTTTTTCTCCATAGGTATTTAACTCTGGGATAACTAACAAATTATCATTGTAGTTTAAAACAATGTTACTATGTATATATGTGTGTGTGTGTGTGTGTGTGTGTGTGTGTATATACATACATATACACACATACATATACACACACACACATATAATTTTATTGTATTATTGTATTTGCCACAGGGAGAGACATGGAAACATTGGTATAAAGACATCTGAGCAGGGAGTCTTCTCGCAAATGAATACTGCACTGGGAGGTTAGAGGCACACACTGATGATTACTTTGCCATCCAACCATATGCACAGTGCATAAGTAGCAGCTAATATTTCACACGCTTCAATGACAGACTGAGTGGATGGGACTGAAATCCCCACATCCTGCCTGTCTGGATGATTCACACATAAACCCCAAAACCCCTGCCAGGATTTGCTGCAGCATCAGCAGCAGCAGCACCTGATTCAGAGATTCAAAAAGCATCCACAATAAAAGAGATGAGATGAATGAAGTCATTATATCTATCTATCTATCTATCTATATATATACACATATATATATATATATTATAATATGTGCAAATTGACACAGAGTCACATGGCAGTCAGCTCCCCTTCAGTTTGTGTTATCGCATGGGAGAAGGGCGGGTGTGAGGGGGATGAGATAACGTTGGCATGTTACTTGAAATCTGACAGGTGAGTGAGTTGCAGACAGTCAAATAGGTGCGTTCACAGACATCATTTCTCTGACTAACGTTGACGCGTCGATAAAAGAAAATGTGGTCAAATACATGCAGTAAAAGCCCCGGTGTTCAGTCACAGCAGCCCTCGTCTGCTCTGCCCCTTTCTGCACATCATGAAAAGCTCCCCAACAACAGCCGCCTCACAATTTTCGCTAGTTAGCTCGGCTTAGCCAGCACGGGCTAACATGCTAAAAACAAGACAGCGCCGCGTCGGGTGTCTGCTCTTACCGAACTGGGAAGACATGAAATCCGAAAACGTCCGAGCTCTGCTTCACATATCCATTGGAGTCGGCGGAAGCGTCCGCGGTGTTTTCGCTGTTTTTCTTCCCTTCCCTCAAGCTGAGAGAGTGAAGTTTATTTCGCGGAGTAAAATGGCTGCGACTCGGTCTCGGTTCGGATGCAGACTGACGTAATGACGCAGTCGGACAGGAAGCGTTAGGGGGCGTGGCAGAGGGCAGGGATCATGATGACCAGCAGTCATTCGTTCAATATTCATGGACTTTGACTCATTTTAAGTCAAATTAAATCCCAGAAAAGTACATTAACCTTTACAATGACAATGAAAGTGATCTCAACTATACTTTTGTATGAAAAATAAAACTTGGTTCTAAAATGGAGTTAGGTCTATTCAGTGACCTGTAAAAAGCTTCCAGATTAATAAATTAATCCAATAAAATGATCATTATATACATACAGTATATATTCAGATTACAATGAGTGGCATAATGAATTCCATTTTGTGATATAAACTAGTTCCTCTCCTTTAAAGGTATAAGCAAAGTAAAAGGAAAGGGAAGTCAATTATAGTTGCTAAGGTTTGTGCAATATCAAACTGTTTAAATGTTTTTATTTAATTAGTTTAGATTCCAAAATACAATACAAAAACCTATAAAAATTCAGTTCACTCAACACATTACTATAAAATGCAGTTGGACTTGAAATGTACCAAGACACTCGACAGAGACAATTCTTTCCGTTTAGTTTTACACAAGACATTTTCATCCAGCTTCACAATGTAGAAACAATCCTGATGTGAAGAGAATATACAGACAGATTTCACACTTTTATTTGGCCTTTTGCACAGGAGCAGGAACATCTGCAACATTGTGCAGAAACTCATACAGTGACTTAGCATTGTGAGCATTTCCAAGTATTTCTGCAAGTTTGTCCTGGCTGAGTTTGGTTAAATCCGCCAGACTGTCTGCGTTTTTTATCAAGGACCTGTAGTTTTTTGTGCTGACCCCAGGCATTTTTAACAGAAAGTCATAAGGTCCGGGGTTATAGAGGCCTGCTGATTCAGCCACCGTGT
The DNA here is from genome assembly GCF_958295425.1 of Solea solea. Taxonomy (NCBI): domain Eukaryota; kingdom Metazoa; phylum Chordata; class Actinopteri; order Pleuronectiformes; family Soleidae; genus Solea; species Solea solea. The sequence goes on from NC_081154.1 coordinate 3,438,587, forward strand.
CCGACTCAGCCGTGACCGCCTGAGCTGCGGCGGCGTCGGGTTCGAGGCGGCCTTTCTTCAGCTCTACAAAAAGGTCCGCCGTAGCATGTGGGGAGGGGCACCAGAGTATTCGCAGCCGGGGAAAATGCAACGTGAGAAGAGTGAGTTTTGAAGAAATGTCATTGGATGATATCTCGTGCCGGAAGTCTGATCGGGCCGTCAAGGAGAACGGTTTCTCTGGGTCAAACTCAATGAGCAGCACTGGTTTCTTGTAGTAGCGGGTCATGGAGAGACACTGGGTGTAGAGGCGGCCGCTCTGCAGAGAGCCGATCAGATCGCTGACGCTCTTGCGCTCCACGCATATGTCTGGCGTGAGGATGTAGTCACCTACTTCTAGGGTGACCGGTTCGATGTCCAGTCCACGGCGATGCAGCATGGAGGGAAGTTCGCTGCGGAACTCACGCATGTCTACAATGACTCGCGAAGGCTCTTTCGGCTGCTCCTGGCCTCCTGGTGATTGTCAAAAAAATGGAAACACATGGTCACATGAACACATTTATTGTAGACCTTTTCATAAGCAATTTTTTAAAATGAGCCCAAACAGACTTGCCTGCTTTGCGGGTGTTGGTAGTTGCATTGGCTGGCTCTAAATTTCGAGCAAGATCGAGGTTGGTGTCTTCTCGTCCCTCCCTCTCCTCTGGTATGACCATAGTAGCTTTTTCCCTGCAGTTTTACACAAACAAACACTAATTAGTAGCAGAATCTTAAAGAGAAACACTCAAATAAACATTTCTGACCTGATGAGGTGTTCAAAGGCTTTCTTTTCCTTAGAGAGTGCTGTCAAGTACTTCTGTTCTTCTGTCGAGCCTCCATAAATGAGGAAATAAACCCGGAGTGCCTTCCCAGGCCGGCTGGCTTTGTAGATCTCCAGCTGTCGAACAAAACTCACTTCAGCGTCGTACAGCACCACAAAACTGGGTTCAACCTCGTGCAGAACCCGTGTCAAGCTATGGGGGTCGGTGCAGCCTTTCAGCGGGTGGATAACAGTCAGAGGCTCCTTCAGCACACCATAGTAAGCATCAGAGGACAAATTCAACTTCATCTGTTCGTCCTCGCTTTCATCGTCCTCCATCAGTTCTTCGTCATCTCCGCTGCTGCCCAACACGGCAACTTCGTCAGTCTCCTCCTTCCCGACCATCTGGGTCAGGGTCAGAGACGGTCTGCTTTTACTCTTGGTGGATTTTGTGTTTTTCTTCTGTGCGGGCTCCTTCCCCTTGCCTCCTTTTTTGGGCCAACCATTTCCTTTTCTGTGTGACTCAAGGTCCAAGGCAGCAGCAGCAGCGGAGTCCCGTTTGCCAATCGTGCGAGTATATAATCTGTGCAGCAGCCAATCTGAGCCGTGCCTGATGTACTGCTGCAGCTGGGCACAAGTACGGTCATCACTGGCACAGATCAGCACACGACCTGGAGGAAACATGTAGGGTATTTTACCATCAAAAGGTTTAGGCGAATGTGTATGTATGTGGATTATATTATTCTGTATTTTATATGCTATGATGTATATAGCTGAAACTATTAATCGATGAATCTATTTTGATAATCGGTTTGAAGCTTTTTTCATGATTAAAAGAATATTTCTGATTGTTTAAGCTTCTTAAATGTGAGTATTTTCTTCATTTCTTTGCTCTGGATAACAAAGAAATCCTAAAAAGTGAATCATTTTGGTTTGTGGACAAAACAAGACATTTGAGAACATCATCATTTCCAGGTTTGACAAAAACTGATCACCATTTTTAAAGGTTTTCTGACATTTTATGGACCAAAAAATTAATCGATCAGTCGAGAAAAAAACGGACAGGTGAATCGATTATGAAAATAATCGTTAGTTACAGCTCTAATATACATGATGGACAGTTCTCATGCTCCAACAACAGCACGCTCTAACCTGGTTCAAGTTCTGAGCTCTTGTTCTCCTTCTCAATCTCCTGCAGAACCTCAGTCAGCGCCTCCCACTTTGGGCTTTTCTCCAGCACCAGGTCTCGTTTCACCTCTAACAAAAAACACAATGAACCATAATCTCAATAATACATATACAACAGATTTCCACTCTGAGGATTGCTGCTGTCAGGGTAGTGTTCAAATGTCTGTCACCTGAGGCAGAAGATGACTTCTGTTTCTCAGCCTCTGATCCCACTTTGAGTTTCTTCTTGCTCTCAGCGAAGCGGTACACTCGACTCCTGGAGTTCACAAACATGGAGGTGCTGGAGTCAAGGAACAGCCAGCCTAATACAACAACAATGACATGAAATCGAACAGGGGTCATTTTGGGCATTGAGAAAACAATATTATACTTAACAGAAAAATACAGTGTATCTATGGAGGTTTACCTGAATTGGAGCCAAAGCTCTTTTGGCTGGAGCGCAGTGACTCAAGGAGATTGAGGAAGGTGACACAGTCATACTGGGTGAGGTAAAGCAGAAGAACACGGAGTACCTTCAAGTCCTGGACCAGTGCCTTGGTCTTAGCTCCAAGCTGATGCCACAGGGGGTCCAGATAGTGACGAATGGTCTATGTAGAATAGAAAGTTTGGTTAAAAAGTACAGCAAATACATTTTAATCAAATACATATGGGCAGTCTGAGTCTAATTCAATGCAAAGGTTGTGTTAAAGGCAGTAACACAGCAGCAGACCTTTTCAAAAGCCTTTCCTAGTGTGTTTTCCAATGAGAGGTCCTCAACCTCCAGAGACGGGTTGTAGCGTTTCAGCTCCTTCAGACAGGCACCCATAATGTCCAGGATGGAGCTCTGGATGGCCCTCATAGCTGGCGTCAGTGACACATGAAGCTCCACCACCTCTGGCTTATGCCTGTCCAGTGCTGTGTTCACTGATGCTTGGAACCTGTCAAATGAGCCAGTATATAAATAAAGTGCTTCCTTTGCCTGCTATGATGTGTGAAATGTCCTGCCATACCTGGGCCACAGGTAGAGCTTCTTGACAAAGAGGTTCCTCATCACACGCTCCACCTGACAGAAGCCTGAGGAGAGGGCTGTGGCCTTGTCAGTGAAGGCCTTAATGAAACCAGTCTTGTTCTTTTGTCTGAACAGGCGTAGGATGAAAGCCTCCTGACAAGACTCGATGATTTTATGGGCACGATACACCAGGATGCCTGAACCATTAATAAAGAAAAGCAGGCAAATAGGAACACTTGTGAAATATACTGCAGTACAATACCAAAAATGAATCTATTGTGTAAATGAATTTTAGTCAAAATCGGGCAGTTTAACATTCTGACCTGATATGAGATGAGCCGGAATGCGGTCAGTGAGGAAGTCCACCACCAGGATTCTGCTGGTGACAAACAGCACTCCTCCTTCGGTGTAAACATTATAACGCTCTGTGCTCTGGACATCACTGGTCACTGTCCTGGGCAGGTGGGCCACACCCTCCACACGCAACTGCTCTGTCAGATATTCCTGAGAAGCCAAAGTAGATGAGGTGCAAAGTCTGAATTTCAAAAAGTCCACTAAAACCTCTATTATCTGTACGTATGTCTTGCCTGATGTGTATTTTGTTTTCTTCTTATTAGAGCGTTGATGATTCATGAATATTCATACAATTTGGCACATAGGATTTTCACCTTTCCCATAAACATAATTTGGCATAGATTTGCTTCCTGAAACAACCCTCTCAATTTATCCTGGCTTGGGATCAGCACCAAGAGTATACTTATGCATGCTCAATTCTTCATGTAAAGTACACTCACTACCAGTCGTTTTATTAGGAGCGCCTGTTTGTGAACACAAATATCTTATTAGCCGATCACATGGCGGCAACTCAGAATGCATTTAGGGCAGGATGAAGTCCAAACGGAGCATCGCGGTTGTGGTATGGCTGTTTGTGGAGGGTAGAGTATATTAGAAACTGATGATATGCTGGGATTTCCTCACACAACCATCTCTAGGGGGACAGACAATATCGTCCCCCTAGAGATGTTTTGTTCCCCCATAGATGTTTTGTTGATGCCATCGAACAGAGGAGAATGTTCTGAGTTATAATGACAGACTACAGCAGCAGAAAACCACACCTGTAAACTTAGTAACGTGGCTAGTGAGTGTATTTTGTGCAATTATAAAGAAAACAAAGATTTGAAGTGAGCTCTGATAGCCTTTTCTAACACAGTGGTTTGGAGTCAATGGATCACATGGTATACAATCTATTGAACGCATTGCAGATACACCTAATCAAAAATGGTGGGTTTAAACGTGTCCACCAAAGACCTGAATCTCGCTAGTTCAGCTGACAAACCTGTTCGGGTGTAGTTGTGTTGAGCAGAAGCACCAGGCTGTCCTGCTCGGAGTAAACCCGCATGAACTGCAGTAGTATGCGGTCTATCCCAAGCCCCTCCGCCGCCACCAGCAGCCCGTCACAGCCGAACACACTCAGGAACATCTCCGTCTCGTACTCCAGGAGCGGCCCCGCCATGTCGGACACACCGGAGCGGTCCTCTTCGCGACGGATTCAAAAAGTTTCCTTTCACTGTCAGTGATAAATATCAGTTAAAGACATTTGAGACAAACCACACACGGGCTGCTCGCGCCTGCTAGTCAATGTTTTGAAATTGCACTTCCGGTCACGTGGTGGTAAAAACAAAGGAGGCGTTTGACATGTGTTTGTGATCAAGAGCGCCATCTAGCGACTCGGAGGTTTATAGCAGGTACAAAATATGAAATTAATAGTTTTCTGCTTTTTCCATAACAACAAAGGGAAAAAAATACATTATCTTTATTACAGCAGCCTCTATGAATCTTTATAAAAACGTTTGTCTTTTATGTGATCATTAAAAATTGAACTTTTGACAGATTCATATTTATGAAAATACTTCACGGAGTAAGTGCAGCAATAATTAATACAGATTAATATCATAAACAACAGGTGACACTTACAAAACACTAACAGTGTTGTTATAGTATGACATTGGAATGATAATGAATTTGTAATAGGGAGGTAAATTAATTACGGTAATACCAACTCATATCTAATTCATTAGCTTGGCAATGCTATATTGTGGCAATAAGGAGCTTATTATATCCTATATCCATTGTACTGTAATGTAAACTGTTACCACATAAAATTATTGACTGTCATTCATTACTGTGAGGTTTCTGGACATCTCATTTCCTTTCATTCTGCAAACCACTCCGTATAACACCAGCCATACCTTTTCTATGATTATAATTATAATTATATATATGTAAATGAGAGGTGAATTGCAGAATTTAAGATTTAAATCAATGCGTTGATTCACATTTTAGAGACTCCCATACTTACTCACATCACTTAATGAATTAAATTATATTAACACTGGTGCAGACAAACACATCCAACCTGGCTGTCTATGAGAACCAAGTCCCTTTGAATTAAATCCCGCTGAATTTAAAGTGACTAATAAACAAAAATAGAAAGTTTATTTCAGTCAGAGCCGCTGAAATAAAAAAGCCTTTGATCACTCTGAACAATAAATCTCGCATATCAAAACGTCTCCACTGTTGCAAAGGCACAGGCACAAACTGACTGAGGATTAAAGGGATGCACCGTCTTAAACAAACCTATAGGGAGCAGTGGAGCACTTGGTTCTGCAAACCCATGGAACTCTGGTGTGTGTGTGTGTGTGTGTGTGCGAGAGAGAGAGGGAGAGGGATCAATTGTGTTCTCCCATTCTTCCTCTGGGACACAATCAGCAGCTTCATTTCAGGATGACATGAAGACATGAAGAAAGACCATTTGGATGAGGCAGCAACACGACACCTTCAGCACTGACTAGAAATGAAGGGGGGGTGGGGGGAGGGGGTGCAACATAAACTGATTCTGCAATTATTACAGTTCTATGGCACATGAAATTGAATCAAATGATCCATAACTGTGCTCAGGGGAATGAGTGTGTTACCATAGACGGTTTGGCACATGAGAGAAACTGAGGCGAAAGCCGCTCATGCGCTTCTCATTGCACCGAGCGTGGTGAGCAAAAGTGCACGTTTGGCAGCTGAGGTGTATCCTGATCTGATGACTGGTCTGGCGCCGCTGTAAATGAGAGGAGAACAGCTTGAAATTGATGGCAGGCTGCAGGATAAAATAAGATGAGATAGTTAACACTGGCTGCCTGACTGCAAGTGTAGGAGGGAAATGAGGGAGAGAACAGTGAGAGAAGAGAGAAGAGCTAAAAGCCTGCTAACATCCCTCCAGCCCTCATTAGGAAAAAGAGAGATGCAGCAGGGTTTTGTTGTAAATGGAGGGCTAAGCCTGAGAGCTGAACACACACTGAGGGCCAAACATAAAGCCTTGATGTTAACACACACTCTCTCCTTCGCTGTCTCTCTCTCTAGAGGAGTAGCTCAGCACCTCAGGGAAAACACTTGGCAGAATTTGAGAGTGACCACCTGAGCTTCCCGTCACAAATGCATTCCCCTCACAGCACTTCCAGATCAGTGGCAGCAGCGTTCTTTCTTTCTTTCTTTCTTGCACATGAGCTTTGTTCAGCGTATGCTGCTCGCTGGGCCTCCTACTGAGAAACACTCCATTGGGAGTTTAATCCACGACAAGTGGCCGCGGAGACACAATCGCAACAAAACGTCCAGTGATGATACGAGTGAACGGCACGACAGCACGCGCGCTCAGGCCTATTCCTGTAGGTGTTTTAATGCTCTCTCTTATGTAGAAACACAGAACACCCCACGGGAGCTCAAATATAGACGGAGGGCATTTTGGCTCTCAGAGCCGAGGTCAAGCAGCTCGAGTCAAGCGTCCGCCGTAACTGTAATGACACACACACACACACACACACGTAGAAAAAAGCAGAAAAACTGAATTTTTTTGTCTCCAGAGCTGCAATTTGAATACATTATCAGTGCCAAAACAAGGGGATTGAACATTATAGCGGTGGAGGAAAATACACCTCTTTATGCTGAAAACACGGCATGCAATTTGACTTCAATTGAAGTTAATTCGCGGCTTTTATGAGACACATGAACAATGCGGGCCGACTGTCGCGTCCACTTTTGCAAATCGCTGTGACGCCAGATGCCAAAAATAATAATAATAATAATAAGAAGAAGAATAGAAGGAATGTGGCGTGTTTGTGAGAAAAGACGAGAAGAAGAAGAAGAGCTGGTGAAGTGAAGGAGTGAGACACAGAGAATCTATCGCTCCTGCCATGTTAGGAAAACTGTGTAGGCCACGATGGCTGATTTTTGTCAAACGGGCACATGAGATTAATAATTCAAGGTCGACCTGCAGAGTCGCGCTTTGGAGGACGGTGTCAGGAGGTGAGAGGGGAGACAGATGTCAGTGATGCATGAAAGGCTGGACCACAATATGCATGTTTAAGTGTGCGTGTGAGTTCTTGGATTTGTTACCTTTTTCTGAGATAAACACTGACCTAGTGAGGAGCAGCAGTCCTCATGGAGACCAGAACCTGGTCCTAATGAGGCAGAACCTCATTTCTGAGGTTAAGATTGAAATTATGGTTACAGTTAGACATTCGCTGGTTATGATCGCGGTTAGGGATAAGGCTGTCTAAATGAGTCCTTAAAAGGATAGCTGCACAGACCTCTGTGTGTGTGTGTGTTCTTGTATGGGTATCTTTGTGGGGACCAACACATTTTTTACATTACATTACAAGGAAATTGAGTACAACCTGCCAGCAGTGGAGTTGAACTTGCGACCATGATGTCTTTGAGCTACCCCAAGGTATGTGGATTAAGGACATTTTGGCTGGTCCTTGCATTCTGAAACCCCCCAAAATGTCTTTTTCAGGGTTCAGGCCTGGTTTTAGGGTTAGGGTTAGGCACTTAGTCGTGATGGTTAAGGTCAGGGTAAGGGGTTAGGGAACGCATTATGATGTTTAAAGCAATAAATCCTAAACAGATCCGAGGTCCCACCCCCATCGACCGGCACAGCCTTACTCACATCGACAACGCTACACCTTCTGGACTGCAGGGGGGGGGGGGGGGGTTTGGTGCGAGGAAGAGCATGAGAAAATCAGAGGAAGGGAGGCAGAGATCAAAGCCGCTCAGAGGCTGATTTAATCTCTACCAGAGACGTCCTGGAGTGGGAAACCTCCGATCTCTCCCTCGCTGTGGGTGTATGTGTGTATGTGTGCATGTGTGAGTGAGGCTGATGTTTTCACAGTGGCTGCATCTTGACGCTGAGGCGTGAAGTTCAAGCAGGGAACAGCATCATCCGTCTCACTGTCCCAGACAACCCTTCCACCGCAGTGCCTTTGAAACGTCCAGGTGAGCTGACGTCGCGGCTACAAGTTTTAGAATAATATAGATTTTTGAGAGAGCAAAGACATATGAACAGAGCATGATGGACTATCTTATATATCTATAACGTGGATGTTATTACACCATGTGGTCGCTGTAATGTAATTACTTGCAGGAGTCGACCTGACTTAACTGGTTATTGAGCTACTGGAATTTTAATTTACAGAAGAAGAGAAAAAAACAAAAAAGGCAGAACAGGTCCATCCATCAATCCATCCGTCCAGCTGGAGGCAGAGTCTCGACAGTAATAAGAATTAGACTTCTGGTTTGGAAATTGAGGCTCAGGAAATAAGATGGAAATAGCAGTTATTAAATACAGGGTCGACTCTGCTGCTTGCAAAAATAGAAAACCAGTCTACTGTACTTCTCACTTGAGTCAGTAACCAGTTTTTTGAGGAGTTCATGGCCTTGATTGCTAGTTTCAGTTTTGTAGATTTTGCAGAGACACCGATCACCACAGATACATGCTCGAGCGCCGTCAGACTCTGCCTTGCTGCCTCCACACAGGTGCTTTATTCTTTATTTTTATTCTTTTTTTTTGCCTTATTAGGCTTTGTAGACACAAACAGATTGTGTTTATTCACACCATAAATCACAGCAGACCCTTATTTCCCAGGCAGATGTGGTGACACGTAATAGCTAAAAAAGAAAATATGCAGATGACAAATACACATGAATAAATCAGTCTTTTAACAGAGGTTTTTGTTTTATTTACAGCAGAATGTGTGATTGATATGTAGACTTTAGGCCCCAAAAATGGTATTATAATATTAGTTACATCTGTGGTATAGGACATGAAGTCAGGTGATGTCACGGAATTCTCAGAATAACCAAACCCAAGTCCAGTTAGTCAGAGAAGACGTGTGTGTGTGTGTGTGTGTGTGTACTTACTACTACCTATTATTGTCTGCATCTATTGTATATGTATGTAAGTGACTCAACAGTGAAATCCACTGGAGGCCAAACTACTACTAACTGTAGAAACAATGCACTGAAAGCATTAATTTTATCCTTAATTTGATTTATTATTCATAACCACGTGATCACCGTGGAGGATCAGTAACACGGGCGAGTATATAGACCTGCAGTGTGCTAAAGGAGAGGAGAGGAGAGAGGAGAGAGGAGAGGAGGAGAGGAGGAGAGGAGGAGAGGAGGAGAGCCTGGATCACAGTTCACACATCTAAAAGAATCATTTGCTCTCATTTTGACCTATTGGAGGCTGACTGGTGCAAAAAAGAAGGGCAGCAGCTGCGATGCGAGTGACGCAGGGTATTTACCCCGGGATAAACTACACACTGGCTTCAGCCAAAGTTTAGCAAACGGGAGTGTGTGTGTGTGTGTGTGTGTACGTTCTACACACACACACACACACACACACGTCTCTCCTTCTAAAAGCCAGATAGCTGTCAAGCGGCTGATGCAGTTAAGTCAAAGGCAAAGGAGGATTTCAAACATTTGCATTCCTCCTTAATTCCCTTTTAATCCAAACACTAACATAACAGTAGGAAGTGCAATCTAATTGAAGAGAGGATGAAAGCCAAGTGTGGGAAAAGATAGGTGGATTAATTAGCATTGTTGTGCGAGCGCATGTGTGTCTGTGTGCGTTTGTACGCGAGAGGGTAATTGTTACTTTATATGGAGCCACTACTTCATCATAAGAAGCGTGTTTGATTGGATTTTCCCCCCGTTTTAATCTCTCCGCCTCTATTTCTTGCTTGTTTTGGTGCAGCTCCGGCTAATTACAATTACGGATTCCGTTTGAATGTCAACATGTTAAAGGCATACGTTCACAGGCACGAACGCACGGAGGATAATCAGGAGGCGCCATTTTAATTAATCCATCAGTTTTGATGCCTGTGTACAGTCATGGTGGGAAGTTTTTAGACTGGACTTTTGTGTTCCCTTGAGATACTTTTTGCGATCCCTTGCAATGTTTTGCATTTCCTCACCTTACTTTTACGTTCCCTCGTGATACTTTTTTGCGTTTTCCCTACCCAGTGCCTCAGGCTCTCCCCGTTCCTCTGGCAGCTCCGTCCGGCCATGCATGGCACTTGCTCCCTGCGACAGCGCCCTGGAGCTCCGTGGCCCCGTGCCCCAGGCCAGCACTCCTCCATGTCCACAACTCCAATAAATGGAGCGGGGAGCAAGTGGCATGCACAGTGGGGCCTGAGGCACAGGGAGAGCCGGGGAGGAGGCACAAAAGTTATTCCAGCTATTCCCCTTATTTATAGATATATTTATCTGGCTGGAGTTGCCCTCTGGTGGCTAATCAGTATATTCCTTCTTCCTGATTGACTTCACAGATGAAACTGGAACATTTATCGTTGGTGTTTGTGCTTTTGGACAATGTTCACGTCCATGTGCTTATAAAACTGTGTATTTGAAAGGATTGTGTGCTTTTCAGTTTAGGATAAAAACAAAAAATAGAGACATTCCAGGCACAATCAGCCCTACATAAACATGGGAACATCAGGATCACCTACATTCATGGTGGTGCCTTTATATACAGCATTCCCCCCCCCCTGTTTCCCATGTTCACATGTTTCTGTTGACTGAATATGCGTGTTTAACTGAGGCCCATGCCCATGTCTTCTTTCATTCTTCCCTGAGAAACTGAAGAATATTAAAATTTAGTATAATTGTTGCCTCGCCTCACGCTGCAGGGCCCCAGGGGCACTTTTGGCAAAGCGAAGCACGTCGGCACCCGTTAGTTTAGGATGTTGTTAGCCTGGATCTTAGGTGCTAATGTTCCCCCACTGTTCACCGCTTGGTGAAAAGGCTCCATTAGCACTGAAGCTCACAGTAATGGCATGCAGATGGGCTGTCATGCGTTAAAGCAACGGCGAGCTGTGAGTCAGAATGTCCATACCTCAATTCAAACTCAGTGTGTGTGTGTGGCTAATGTGCCATATTTCCCCGCACTTGTATATATACATTTAGCCCAGTGCACGTATAGAAAATCTTCACCCGAGTGTGTCACAGTGTATTTGTGTGTGTGTGTTAGCGTGTTAATATGTGAATGTTTTGCAGCTTTTACATTCTGTTGCTCCTTGGGGGACTTGCAGAAGCGCGGTGCAGTGGCGAGGGGGAAAGTGTTGCGATGACATTTGGAAATGGCTGCTATGTCACACTACAAAGTGCTCTGCTGGATCAAATGGCCTGCAGGAACTCAGAACTCAGTGGGTACATTCCAACTATAATTATGCGAAAAAATGTGTGCTGCCTTCAAATGGAAGTGGTTACAAGGTGGGGAAATCGTGTGCCACAGCATGCATGGCATGGCGGTCAAGGGATGGGCACGCCATGGATAGGCAACATGGATCCTAACATTAATGTCCGTGTTGGCATATTATTTTATTCATTATTTATTTGAAACGTAGTAGCCATTTTTGTGGAAGGAGCACAAATTCAGAACACCAAATGTCAAAAAACAACAGCATTTGACCGTTGACTGAGTTTTCATATGTGCTGGTGATTTCTGGCTGTATCTCTTGTCTCACGTGTGATATTTTGTGCAGATTGGTCAATGTACGGCAAAGTTACTAGGCCACTTCCTGTTTCCCAGCAAAACAGCGGCCAAATTTAGAATGGCTAACTTCTTGTTGGGTGTAATTCATGTTCATAGACGTGTTCGGGGTCGGTCCTATGAGTCACATATGACATTTCAAGGCGATCGGTCAATGTACGGCAAAGTTACACGGCCACTTCCTGTTTCGCGGCAAATGGTCAAAATTGGTCAAAAGATTCAAAATCACAGGCTTTTGAATCTGTGAGACATTTTGGTAACCTTTCATCTTTGACGTGTTTAGTACAGTACGTGCTCAGACGAATTTGTTCATTTAGGAAAAAAACGTGCAAATCACCAAGATGGACGCCAAATTCAAAATGGTCCACTTCCTGTTGAGTTGAGGCCATGGTGCTAATGGAATTTTTTGTCTCAAGACGAACAAAAAAGTCCCTTAGGCCATGGTCCTAATTGACTTTTTTGTTCGTCTTGGGCTGTGACATGTTTCTACCAAGTTTCATGAAATTTGGTACAACTTAGTCTCGGCCTTGTCCTACTGTGTTTCACCTTTGGGGGTGCTGCTGAGCCATTTTGCACCACTTTTATGTATTCCCTTATACAGTATGATAAAATTCACTTCTGATTTGTGTGCAAATCTGTTTTCTCCAACGTTTAATGCCTCAAAAACGCAATATTGATAATTTGCAGTTATTCCAATAGGTTCCCCAATATGTTGACATGTTTGTGATGTATAGGAAACATTATGCAGCGCATAATGAAAAGTTCAGGCCCTTGGGAATGTTGTAATTTTCCCTCAGACAAATTGAAAATGATGAAACCATAACAAACAGAAATGACAGTGTATTACAACGTACACATTCAAGAATAGAAGTTTCATTCGATTAAATTAGCAGTCAATAAGAAAATAAAAGCACCACGACCATGTTACGATGTTACGATGTTTGCTGGATGTGTGAGAAAACGCAACTCGTGAACCCAGAGCTTTCAGGAGGTCAGAGTTCACGATAAACCACAGGAGACGGCCGCCCCGGTGGCAGTTGATGAAAAAAGATGAGGAAATAAATAAATCAATAACATGATATCTCTGGGTAATGATGCAACTCATCTTCTGGGACTTTGAGACAAGTCTGTGAATGATTTTAGATGTTGGGTTTTTATTTTTGATTTTTTTTGGCTTTGTAGGAGAGAACAACAAACACTGAAAAGGCTGTTATTGCACCATCGGTCTTCAAGTTTTTAATTGTGTTGTGTGATAAATTTGCTTTGGTTCACACAGGAGTCACATACAGTGTCATGTTATGGGATTACCGTGTTGCAGTTTTATTGCTATTCATTTTGCACACTTCAGGAAGAGAGTGGTTAGCAGATTCATTTTCACGGTTTAATGATTGGTAAATCAAACGGTTACGACCAGTAAACAAAAAGCTTATCAGGTGGTCAGACACTGGACAAAGTTCGAGAACATTAGAAAATGATTATAACATTAGAAAGTTATTTACTTATATGTACACAACTTAATGTTAATATATCAGATAAGCATTTCACACAAACAAAAAAGAAGTCATTGGACTTGAATTTTTTCTATTGTTCATTTTATTTTAGTCTGGACCAAAGTGTTTTAAAATCAACGACAGATTAACCTAATTCCTAAGAGTTACACTGCCTATCACCAATGGTGTGCCACAAGGCTGAGTTTTAGGACCCACTCTTTTTTCTTTCAACAATCTATGTGAATAATAATTGCTGTGGGAATAATACAATTACTCTTTATATGGGGGGGGGGGGGTCTTTATAGGTCACATTTAGGTCACATGTGTTGTTAAGTCAAAGTTATGATTAATTTTATATCGTATATTAAAAAAAGGTGTAGTAATAATTGTGCAGAAGTCACAAAATAGACCGTTTTTCTTTTTTTTTTGTTTATAAAAACGAGCCAAGCCAGCTTAGAAAAAAGAAGTACTAGAAAAAACCTAATAATTTCATCAGATTGCCTACAGGTTGTGCTGAAAGAAAGGATATAAGACACTATATTGCACTCTTATAGCCTCTGTATATACGTTTTAACACAAGCAGCCTAAATGCTCTGTGTTCTAAGGCTTCAAATATATTCATTTGTTTACATTGAAAAGTTCTGGTCTACAGCATCAATATGAAGCAGTTACGTTGCTGTTTCTCACAGTACAGTCGTCCAGCAGCGTACACTAACGTATACACACTCGTGTCAGGGCCAGTCACTCACGTGCACACAGTTGAGACACACACCGCCCAGCGCGTGGCTCGGCGGGCGCAGGTGCTCGTCGTCGTCCTGATGAACCACTCCTGCCTCGCTCAGCCTCCACATCCATTTACATCCCCGTCGGCAGGTGGCTCGTTGTCGGGGAGGGTGCGCGCTCGGTCCAAATAAACTGCACAGACAATCCACCATCTTCACTTTGTGAGAGAGTGGGAGTCCAGTCGGTGGTGGTGTGAAGAATGGTATTGTGGGTAAATGTCACAGAGAGCCTTCTGTTGCATATGTGACTAAGAAGTGAACAAACAATATAACTCTATCCGCTCTATGGAACCGCACATTCAGATTCTGAATGGTTTGATTTACGAAAAATCAACATGCGATAATTGATCCGATTGGTTTACAGTGAACACTGTCACTTCCTGTGTCGTGGGAACATCTACAGAAGGCACGCGCTGACTAATCATCTAACCACAGGCTGTCACAGGCATATGGCTCACTTCCTGTTGACAAAGGAGGACATGGAGGATACTGGGAAGTGAACGCTCACTGGAGCCAATCCAAAAAAAACACAAGATTTAACTTAAGAGTTACACAGTATGGCTTTAAATAAGCTGAACCGACTGTAGCTCGGATTATTACAGGTAAATATTGTAGCCATTTTATTTTGACACGCTCCATCGCGGTTTCGCGGGCGAGGTCATTCAAGGGTTCGAAAACTGACCCGTGTGGGATCAGAATTCAGTTAAACTGCTGTTTACTTTGGTAGATTTCACAGTTTAAAGACACTTGTTGAGTGTGGATGCTTCATGTCATGGATCCATGCTCGCTCTCCAGGCTACACCGACATCCAGTGTGAATAAAAACCACCTGTCCGGATTTCAAAGAAGGAAAAAGTTTTGGTTGGAGCAGAGAGACAATTAGCATTTTAATTTCCTCTCCGTTTCCCACTCTCCCACCCACTGACTCCTCTAAGTTATGTAATTCCCTGTCAGCCATGATTAACCTGGCTGAAAGGTATTTAAACCATCACTCACGCCGTTTGCTGTCACTGTTATATCCTCCTCGCGGATTTATTGCTGTGACTGCCGGGTTAGATGGAGATAAATGAAGAATGAAACCTTCGGGGAGAATCCTGTATTCATGAATAAATTTGGTTGGTGATGTTTTAATCTGTTTTCGACGCCGCGCTGACTCTCAGATCATCGGTCAGTGCGAAACAATCACTGAACCACTACATATTTAAGAGGAAATGTGAGGTTATTATTAAAGCAACAGTTGGGGACGCATGTGTGACCAGTCGGACCAGACTCTGTGGCCGAAAACAACTCGTTGCATTAAATAAAGTGAATCACGGACGTCTCTGACCTCACTGAATACTAGAATCATCAAAACATGCTCCAGATTGGCCAGCGAGAGAGGAGCGCTGATGCCAGCCAGCTCGCCCAGTCTGTCTCGCTGGCTACGAGCCCAGAGGACAGGGCACAGCGATGGATAAGGCCTGTCCTCGGCTCTCTGCTGCCCAGATGGCTTGCTCCGTCGGCGGGCTCGCGGCCAGAAGGGGCGGCGCCGTGACGTCAGGCCCCCCTGAGGGGAGATGATGGCTTTCGTTTCGTTTCCCCCCCCCACCCTCCACCGACACCTGTGGACTGTGTGGAGAAATGACGGGGTGGTGGTATCGGAGCCTTGCTGAGTGTGTGATTGTGCGGCTGTGGACTGATTTTTGTTTCCTTTGAGGTGAAAAAAACAGACAATAATGTTAGAATAAATACGAGATAATAGATGAATATACATGCAACCCATACATACATACATAGAATATAAAGTCAGTCATAGAGGTGGTTATATAACTGTATGCAGCGTCAGCCCTATGTATTTCAGTGCCCCTAGGCCCCCCCCAAAACACTTTTTAAAGAAACTCTTCAAACAAAAAAAGGGATGAAAAATTGCTAATGCTGCTGATGACAATGAGACTAACACATTAATAAACATGTCATAAAACACTATGTATATATATATATATATATATATATATATATATATATATATATATATATATATACTATAGTATACAGCAACACATCAAAACTCAAACAACACATCAAAAAAAAAATCACTGCAAAAGTTAAGTTTTAATAGATGTTAACATGTCCATTTTTGAGGTTTATATCATTGGACAGTAGAAAATAGGAAAAATCCGACAATAAAATGACTCTGTATAGGAATATATAATAGTAAATGGTGAAAGCAATATAGAAATGAGTAAAATAAACAAAAACGCTGTAACATTTGCACACAAAGAAAAAAACGCCATTCCTTTTTCTGTCTTAACTCTTATCATTTGTGAAGCGGCATCACTTTCAGATTTTAATCCACGCTTTTATATCACGACTCGCTGAGACGACTGCAGCTCGTTCTACGCTGGGATTTGTCACTTGCTCGACTACAGGTACGAGAAAAGAGGAGAGAGCACGTGACTCCAGTTTTAGCGACACTTCACTGGCTCCCTGGTTAGTTTCCAGATTGATTTTAAAATCCTTTTATTTGTTTTTAAATGTCTTCATTCTGCTTCTCTCAGGTCGGCAGATCAGTCACAGATTAGTCGTCCCTAAGACTAAAAGAGGAAGTTTAAAACTGTGGAACGAGTTGCCGTGGCACATCAGGCAGACCGACTCACTTCCTGTTTTTAAGTCCTCTCTTAAATGTCTCTTTTTTCTCCGTCTTTGTTCCTCTTTTAACTCAGTTTGAGATGTTTTATTTGTGTGCTTATTTTAACCACAAAAGGGCCAGAAAATGTCCCGTGAGTTAAGTGTTTTTGCCAAATTTTCCAGAATGACTGTGATTTACAATTTTACTGCATGTTAAAGGAGAGAATTAACAATTTAAATTAGGAAAAACTGTAATTGTACATAATTTAAAATAAAACATTTTGAGTTTTTGTTTCAATGCCCAAAAACAGGCCAAAAATATGGAAGTCAAAGACCGTGACTGGCTGGCTTCCCTGCAACAGCCGCTTGTGAAATTACCGTAATAACCACATGTTGATTTGACGTGCAACTTTTCAGCTTTCAGAAACCAAACCGTCTCATAATCGCACTTGTGTGAACGTGTTGTCTGCGATACGCTCGGGGTTAAAGGGATTTTTAAAGTGCTTTATAAATAAAGTTGGATTGGATTGGATCTGGCGCCCCTCCAGTAGATGGCGCCCTAGGCAACCACCTATATGTCCTATGCCTATAGAGCCGGCTCTGGTTTTCTGGCTGTTGTACAAGGGAGCGTCTGAAGGTTTCCTGCTTGTATTTAGAAGCATCTATGAGCAGCAATTGAATATAAAAGTGTGTTTATAGACCGAGTGTAGAATTTAGACTTTTATACGTACTTTAGTTACAATAATCTTGCTTTACGGCAGCTGAGCACGGCCTGTAATATGATCGGAAGCACAGTGGGACTGGTAGTGGGTGTTTTTTAGGGTTTTTAGTACAATAACATCCATGTTTACACTACATGTAGAAGGGATTAAATCTTTTGTCCATTTTTCCATTTCACTAATTTAACTGGTTGAAGAGAGAGAATTAGGGGTTTTCACAACGACACTGTGATTTGTCGGGAGTCGAGCGGCTCAGCACAACTACGTTTATTTCAAGTGAACCCTTCTACTTAAGCCGATAATCATATCACAGAAGAAGAAGAATAATAATAACGCCACGACGACACAAATCCATTTAGAAAGCAATTCTCAGTTTGGGTGTCATTTTTGATAAAGCTCTCAGTGGTGTCATTGTTTACTGCATAAATCTGCCCATTTTACTGCGAGTTGCTTCCAGACGCTGCCACCAAAGTAATTTGAAGGAACCAAACAAAAGTGGATCCAAGTCCTGAGGCTTTATAATGCAGACAATTTCTGTTGTGAAATGACTTTTCTCTCCATTCCAACGAGAGGAGTGAGGATGTAATTGAGCTGCCTCCGTTGTCATTACTCTGAGTTTTTTTAAAAAAAAGGAAGAACTTTCATGAAGCTTGGCAGCGTTATTCTTTTCTCTAAGTGGCAGCGTCACATTCAGGACGTCTCACAAACTTCCTCAGGGCGCGAGCCACGAATGGCAGGGGCCCCGAAACAGCTCCTGGCACGGATTTGTGCGTCAGATTATTATTATTGTTATATCTGTGGCTTTGCAATCATTTTAACGTGCATTAAAAACCCTTGAAACTTTGCATGGAGGTCAAGGTTGCTCAAAGGGCTCTATAGCGCCCCCTAAGGTGAAAACAGACGCAAAATTGAGTTCCACCAAATGACCTGAAATTTGGGGGGGAAGATGCTATAGACCAAAACGAACAAAAAAGTCGACCGCAACCATGGCGTCAACTCAACAGGAAGTTGGCCATTTTGAATTTTGGCAATTTGCTCCCTACGTAAATGAGCGTTATTCTTGTCTTTCTACATTTTATTTTATACTTTTCACGACAGCTTTGTTCTAATTTATTCTCTGTCCTTTAAGACATTTAGTGTTTCTATAAATCCTGGTACTCGGGACCCACTTCCCTACGTGTTTTAGACTAGGGCGTGGTGATCCTTCTATCAAAACAAAAATGTGGATAACACTCAACAAAGTCAATTATATCACTATAACTTATGATTAGAGACGCAATCTACGGTTTATCCAATAATTCATTATTGTCTGGCATGGACGACATGATGGTGTCTCAGATGAAGTCAGTGACCCCAGTGTTTTGGATCGATAAACAGGAAGTAGATTTCATCCTTCACGGTAGAGCGAGTCTCCTGCAGGAAGAGCAAAGGTCACGCCACGCTGGCCGCCGCATGTCAGGCCAGGAATCTGCAACAATATGTTTTTCATTTCTATAATGTCAGTCATTTGTTGCCATGACAGGGATGACGATGATTGTTTAAGACATTTTTTCATCTAATTGTTACAATGACACAATTATTGTCTTATTTCAGTCAATGGGGAAAAAACAAGCTCCCAACATTTTCCTGAGGAGTGAGTGTTTTAAACTGCGAGTTTTTACCACATGAAGAGAAAAATAAAAGCTGATAAGAGGAGGGCACATAGTGTATGAGAGTGACTGACAGCTGATGTGATGTCTTACCGGTTTCAAAAACAGAAATGGCGAATCTTGGAGCTCTGATCAGCAACCGGAAGACAACGTCCACTCTTTATATACAGACTGGGAATAAATGAAAGGAAGAAAACAAGTAGGATTCAGTTTTAGACTGAACGTGTCACATCTTGATAATAGTAAAAGTCTAAATGAAGGCAAATCTAATACATCTGTGTTTTAATGATCAAAAAGTTATACAAATAAATAAATATTTAACTCTGAAACGGCAGCCACACCAATGCTGGAGCTTTGTTGTTTGTTTTCTGCACAGACCAAACACAAACTGTGTCACATGAATACTAAAACAAACCCAGACACGACGACGGCGCTTTCACCAGTTTACATCACAAAATCACAGGACTGCGATTCATCATGTGTGTGTGTGTGTGTGTCACAAAAGCTGGACTTATTGGAAAAGCCCGGCTTCAGTGAGTCTGACAGGTGTTTTGCCGAGTTAACTGTGGCTTATGAGAAACGTGAAAGTGACACGCAAAGGATTCCATGTATAAAAATCAACCTTTATTATATATAAAAAAATACAAGCGATCACTGTCACCGTCACGGTTGTGTTCCACTGCGGTGTCTCCTTCCAACTCAGCACAGGTCAAACTGTGAGCGCCGCCCTCAAAGTTACACGAGGGCTCTTTCACGGAAAAACCAACAACAACATTCAGGACGAGAGCGTTGTGACCGAGCCCTGGTGCTACAACACGAGGATATAAAAATAGATAAGAAGAATAAGGACATGAGGGTTCCTCCTCAGACAGGAAATGAAAGAGATGGTCACGCTCATTTTCAATTCCTCTCAGACGCAATCCCCATCCCCCTCTTCCTCCTCCTCCTCCTCCTCCTCCCGCCCTCACATGCTGACTTTTTAGAAAAATGGACAGAATCTGTAAGTGTGAAATGAGGTCAGTGATGGAAGAATCACCTATGGTATCCACCAGATCACGGACGGACACACAGACACAGATGGGGAGTGTGTGTGTGTGTGTGTGCGCACACGTTCCATCTCTCTGGGAAACACACACAGATGTGTTGCTAAAGGGTTGCTATGACAACTCTCTTACATTTCTAGTTGGTCAGGGCGAGTGTGAGAGTCTGTGTGTGTGTGTGTGTGAGAAGAGTAATGGAGTAGAGTCATTACAGGCTCACAAAAGGAATGTCATTTTGTTCATTTTTAAAAAAGAAAATTTCCGGACGAAAATAAAACGAGCAGCCAGGAGAAACTCGGACCCAATAATCCGGGTTAATCCAGCGCTTCTTTCCTCTTTTCCCACCATTAATCCCCCACCAGATCTCACACACACTTTTATTTAGCCCAACGCTGGCATCTGTCACGTGTGAGTGCACGGCGAGGATCTCTCAAAACGACGTGCAGATTAAACAGATTAGACGGGATTTCAGCGCGAGACTTCAGGAGTGAAAAGCACGGACCCACGATGAAATATTGTCGGTTTGAACCACGCCTTCATAAACGACAGCTGACCCATGAGTGAAGACGGAATCTGAGTTTATAAGCAAATAAAAAAAAAAACAAAGACATTTATGTCATAATCCCTTAAGATTCCGGTTTTTAAACACTACCATTGAGGGATTAGAATGTGCGACTTGTTCCAGTGCATTAATGTACAAATCTAACATGTTATTAGAATTGACAGATAATGTATGTCGTGATTTGACGCTATACAAATAAAATCGTTGTGGAAAAGGTCTCTTTTAAATCACAGCATAATTTTACGATTCACAGTAATCTCTCTCTCTCTCATCGACATGAATTCAAATCGATTCTTCAATATCGGCCGGAATAAATATTCTCACTCTGCATGGGCAGAGGAAGGAGCTTCAGGCCAACAGAGGTAAAAGAGTCAGCGCTAAATCTTTCTTTCTCTTCAGTCGAACAATGTACCGTGTTAAACGTTACATTAAAAACACACACACTTAAGACATCAAATAATGGCGATGTGAGACGCTTGCATAGGACGGTCAGCGACAGGGAAAAAGCTGGATATTTTTAGGATGATCAGAATTCTCATTTCCCTCCATCTGCAGCGCGTTCTGGTCAGTGTCGTCGTTTTAGGGTGGAAAGCTTCCTTTAAACTCTCACAGGGAGCATCGTGTGATCTGGTTTTCACACGGCACAAAACGGAAAGACGGGCCGGAGTAGGTGTCAGATCTGGTGCGACTTTAGAGACTGAAAATATTCACTGATCTTTGTCTGGCTCCGTCAGGACACTGAGAGCATTCATTCTGCCAATAGATTCTTTTTGGAAAACATTCAACTTGATCTTTTTTAAATGTCCGTTTGGTTTGAGGTTTTCATTCATTCACTACACGGTCAAACACACGCTGCCCGCACAAAAACTCAAGTCACATACGTGCATACGAGCCTGTGGGGGGAACCTGTCAGGTTTAGGTTCAGCTGATGAAAAGACCAAGTTTTTATTCCAAAAGATATTAGTGAAATGTTAAAGCAGAATATGGATGGAAATAAACGTTGTGACATTGAGTTGCTACTGAACTTCCTCTGCATCACCTACTGTCCACTGTTGGTATCTGAGGAGTTAATCTCATCAGCACTAATGAGCCAATCAGCATGTAGCGCGCTGTTTGACCGAGCAGGTAGTCAAACAACAATTCATGTGTTTTTGGCCGGGCTGTGACGAATCTTGACCTTTTATTTATTTGTTTTAAAGAATGGGTTATTAGTGAAGTTCAACATCATTAATCATACGCGTGATTCTCCAAAGAAACCCCATTTTGTGCCTCTAACGACGTTAAAATCCATCCAGCGTGATTGTCTGTGCGTCAGGCCTGCAGAAGCGTCCTGAGGTCCTCGTCGACGCCTCCGGCTCTCAGCTGCTCCAGGCTGTGGTAGCGGTGGACGACGCCGTCGGCGGTCACCACCACCACCCTGACGCCGTGGGCGTCGTCGCCGAGCTGGCAGCCGATGGCCGAGCTCACGACCATGTCCAGGCCGTTGTGGCAACCGCCGGCGTTGCGGTGGTAGTGGCCAGAGAAGACAGCCTTCACCCCTGCAGTGGACAGAGAGGTGTGAGAGCCATGGATTTATTAGTACGATGAAGAAATGAAAACATTTCAATGTGAGAAAACTGAAAAAAAACAAGGTCTGCGTCACTGATCTAAGCTGGGATGTTCCTACAAATAGACAACAAGCTGTTTTTAAGACACCATATCTCAGCCTGTGTGCATGTCATATCATGCAAATTTGTAACATCTATGAGGAGCTGACAGCCTGAGTGACCAACACCAGTGACTCAATATTTGCCCAGAAGATTTGAGGCTTTAAATAAACTTACTTTACATCCTTTAGTGAGTTTTTACACAAGGAGAAGCTGCTGCTGCTGCTGCTGCTGCTGCTTCATGTTTGAACGACAGATTTCCATGTGGTTATGTAAATGTTTGCAAGAAAGCAAGAAAGCACAAACGAAAGCAAGAAAGAGAGAAAGAAAGAAAGCACAAACGAAAGCAAGAAAGAAAGATAGAAAGAAAGCACAAACAAAAGCAAGAAAGAAAGAAAGAAAGAAAGAAAGCACAAACGAAAGCAAGAAAGAAAGAAAGCACAAATGAAAGCAAGAAAGAAAGAAAGAGAGAAAGAAAGAAAGAAAGAAAAAGAAAGCACAAACGAAAGCAAGAAAGAAAGAAAGAAAGAAAGAAAGCACAAACGAAAGCAAGAAAGAAAGAAAGCACAAACGAAAGCAAGAAAGAAAGAAAGCACAAACGAAAGCAAGAAATATAGAAAGAAAGCACAAACGAAAGCAGGAAAGCACAAAGGAAAGCAAGAAAGAAAGAAAGAAAGCACAAACGAAAGCAAGAAAGAAAGAAAGCACAAATGAAAGCAAGAAAGAAAGAAAGAAAGAAAGAAAGAAAGAAAGAAAGAAAAAGAAAGCACAAATGAAAGTAAGAAAGAAAGATAGAAAGAAAGCAAGCAAGAAACAAAGAAAGCACAAACGAAAGCAAGAAAGAAAGACTTTGAAAAGCGAGGGAACTTTCATTAAGAGAAGCAGAAGTTTCAATTAATTTTCAATTACAAATGACATGTTTAATGTTTAATGGAATGGTGCTGGTGCGACTCGGCCCTGCGGCACCGACGCTCTGTCTCCACAACTGGAATAAACCACTCTCTAAAAATGGCACGACAAACAAACCCTGCTTTGAATGAGAGGGACACAATGAGTCGTCTCCCTGTGTGTGTGTGTGTGTGTGTGTGTGTGTGTGTGTGTGTGTGGTATTCTCTGTTTTGGGGAGAAACAATTTCACTTTGTTACAAGTTGATTTACTGCTGACAACAAGAATAGAACATCTGAATAAAAACAAAAGATCGGAATTAGAGTTATATTAAGATGAGAAAATCATTGGTTTGAAGGTGTAAGTCGCTTTGGATAAAAGTGTCTGCTAAATAACATGTAATGTAATGTAATGTAATGTAATGTAATGTATAAGACGGTCTAGTATCTAGATAGTAGTTGACTGCACGTGGTGAATTCTTACGTCTTCTTGCAGGATATGTATATGTGTTTATACGCGTGTGAGGTAAAAAGGATCCCAGTTTACTTTACAGCAGGTTTCTGGCAAAAAAAAAGAGAAAGAAATGAGCTGCTCTATTTTCTAACCGTGCTCCCATTTTAGAGGAGTCTGGCTGCTGTCTCGTCTCCGCAGAGACACCCAGCCAAAAAAATAATAATGAAAACCCGGCAACAAAAGCGGATAAATTGCAGCCTGTGCGTGGAAAAGACATCGGTCTGTCCCAGAAATCTGCACAACAAAGACAAGGAAGATCCCATGGAAGAAAAAGAAGAAGAAAAAAATCCCAAACTATTTTCATTTCTCCATCCAGTGCTGATTCTACTCCGACTTCACTTTCCATGAAATTGCTCAGAATCGTCAAGTCTGCCGCCGCCTGTTGCAATATCAAACGGCGCCGGAATACAAATGTGACCTAAATTTATATTAATATTTGCAGCTATGTGAGGACAACGGCTTTGCACATTCAGGACCATTAAATAATTAATCTGCCATAGATGGAAAGTGATGATTTAAGCCTGTGTGTGCCGCGCCTAAATTAATTTACAATCAAAACCCGGGGCAGCGCAGAGTGAAGCCCACCCTCCTGTGACTTGTGCGTGGGCC
Source organism: Solea solea (assembly GCF_958295425.1). NCBI lineage: Eukaryota > Metazoa > Chordata > Actinopteri > Pleuronectiformes > Soleidae > Solea > Solea solea. Next base: position 3,462,915 of record NC_081154.1, read on the forward strand.
TGCAGCTATGTCATTAAGAAATACACATTTAATGAGTCTATTTGTGTGAAGCTGTGTATGGGAAAAGGAATTACTGCATTTCTTATAACCTTGCAGCCGCTCTAGGTGAATAAATAACTGGCCAGGTCTCAAACGTGTCCCTGTGTTTGCTCTGTGTCGTTTCTAGATGAGGGGCCGAAAGGCCACAAGTGCCCTTTACGTCTCCAGGCCCAGAACTCATTACTCTGTAGTTGACAGACACCTCGGAGTTTTCTCTCTCTCTCCTACGAGGCATTACACAGCTCATCTACAATTAATCAGACCCTGCGAACGAAAACAATGTGAAACAGCAGCAGAAGTGTGAGCCAGGGGAAATGTACGATAGGATAACCTGATGACTCAGCACGCGGCGCTGATTGTGGAAGTGTTGGCTTTGTTACAGTATCCTCGCTGTCACCTAAGAGACATAAGGAGGTGGGAGGAGGACGCGCTAAAACAGCAATAGTAAAGAAGTGATAGACAAGAAAAAATTATTCTTGCAACGGTGACGAATGAACCACCGGGAGAGTGAGGAAAATCTTTTTTTCCTGAACCTCCTCCAAAGATGCCGTGATTAATCGTGCCATCAAACACCGGCGCGTGGGAGTGTGTACGTGTGCACGTGTGCATGTATACACGTGTCAAGTGTTGTGTCACCGCCGCGTCTCCGATGATCCACATCCCACACAAACACCACGCGACGCCGCGACGCCACCGCGCAGCAGCCGTAAGCTTCTCCTACACGTACTTTAAGTTGAATATTTACTGTAAGATGCAGCCGTGTGGAGTAGTCCTATCTTTGTGAAGCACTTATGTCACAAAATGCCACACGGTTGGTGTAGTGGTTAAAACTCTTGCCTTTTCGCAGCAAGAAGACCTGGGTTTGAGACCCGGGTCGGAGAACAAGGGCCTTTCTTTCTGGAGTTCGCATGTTCTCCCTGTGTGTGCGTGGGTTTTCTCCGGTTTCCTCCCACAGTTCAAAATAGGTAAATTGGCGTACCCCGCCTATCGCCCTATGTCAGCTGAGACTGGCACCCCCCATGTGTGAGGATAAAGCAGTAGAAGATGGATGGACATTTCTGGTAGCCGATTAGCTTAGCTTAGCCAAAAGCAACCCTGGTAAAACCCTGGTAAAACGGCACACTGTCGTCGTGTCTGCTTTTGTAGGTGAATGTTGTTGAGATTTCCCTTGCTTCCAGTCTTTATGCTAAGCTGTGCTAAGCTAGGCTAACTGACTACTGACCGTAATAAATTAGCTCTAAGCACAATCCACATTCAACGGTTCGTATATAGCGCTTCCCTAGTCTTGATGACCACTCAAAGCTGCTTTAACCTAAGTGTCTTGCCCAAGGACACATCTGCAACCTTTGAGTTGAAAGACGACTCACTCTACCGCTGAGCTACCTTTGCCCCCAAAGTGTATCACCTTCCAGTTTTCTCCTCCCAGGTACAGAAGTCCGCAGATAGTTGCACTTTGCCGACCTCTCCAATGTCTACAGGGCGCAAAGTCGTCTTTCTTTGATCTTTATCACACACGACAGGCCTTTGCTCGAGATCTTAAACACACCTGCGGGCTGAAATTTACTGAAGCCACAAACAATTCTCATGTCATGTAAATAGATTGTCTCACTCTGCTGACTTGTCCCACCGGACCCTGTGGTGTAAAAACTGGATTTCAAAGATACAATTTAGCATGAACCCAGCTATAACTCTATGGCATGAATTCATTTGGGCATGTCCCTTTTAGCGCAGCATCATTACTCAGGCTTCAGAAGTCAAACCACTCCACCTGGGTCCTTCTTTCTGAGAGAAGAGATGGCCCGTCGTAGACAGAGAAGTATTTTCCACTTCTAAAACATTGGCTTATGAATAAAAGATCAACTATTTTGTTTGGAAAAACAAAATAATAATAATAATAATAACAAAAAAAGAAAAAGAATAAAGAAGTCAAGAAAGCGGTCTCCTCTGCAGTGCAGTTCGAAGATGAAGATGACCTCTGAAATTGTCTGCCAGAAAATAAATGGGGGTTGAGGCTGAGACTGTCTACATGCAAATGCAAACGCATAGAATAAAATGTTAAAAATAAACAAAAAAAGACCCTAGCTTTGCTTCAAGATTTAGATTCTCCTTTACCTAGGTTTAATACTACTCAGGTATTAAGAAGTCAACGCTTCTGATTGGCCAAGAAAGTTGTGTGTCTTGATGGGATACGTTTGGACTATAGATAGAAAGGTTTCCCCGCTGGGTCAACACAAGAAAAGATGGAAAGGGGGATGGCACGCATATTGAATAGTAGCAACAGGACAAGGAGAAACTAGACTAAGACGCAGGTCACACTTTCCATGAGCACATGTCAGCGGAGGTCCATTTCAGTACAGGCTATAAAAATACCGTTTTCCGCCCATTTCCATGGTGGTCCTTGTGTAACTCTACAGTGTGTGGGCGAACACTCCCAACCGTTTGAGTGCAAGCACTGTAAGACATGTGCATTCTCTTTGTGGCACAAACAAAGCTTTACGGTGCAGTTGGTGGCCCTTTTTTTGGTCAAAAGCAAGAAGGTCTGCTGGTACCCAGACATGTACGAGTCACTGCTCAAAGAATGGAAGGACAGACAAAAGACGGCAACCTCAAGACAACAACAAAAAGACAGACACGTACCCTTGTGTTGTTATGAACAAAAATGCGGTCCCTACACATGCAGAAATCCAAAGTGGCTCTCTGTGAACATGGAAAGTATGACCCAGACCTTAAAAGTCTTTCACATACAGTATAGATCCAAAGATTGGGGCAGTATTTCACTATTTAGTTTGAAAAGGACCTGGTGTTCCTTGGTGGAGCAGCTTAATGAAGTGAGGCAGCCAATGGCTGAATTTCATTGGATACGATTGTGAGTGTGTCTGCAAACTAGGTCACCCAAAATATGGTATAAATAACACATTTCCAGGATATCTTACAGTCTGAAGCTTATGTTAATCAACAGTATTAGCTATAATGTGATATAATACAAGGGAATCGGATATTTGGATTAAGAAGTGGAAGTAGCGCCAGGCCTTGGACCCAAGTAGTCTCTGTCATAGAACAGTAGCTGATTTTACCATTCAACCAGAAAGTGCACCTAGCTGCAGTCGTTCTGATCGAATGCAAACTTGAAAGTTTGTAGACTTCCAATTTAATGCTGCGAGCTACCGCTGACCTACAGTGTAATCCCAGCTGGTAATCCACTGGACTTAATTAAACATATTTTCCTTCGCATCACAATCACAGTTGCACTTTGTTTTTGTTTTTTTCCAAAGTGCCTCGTGCTGCTGTCAGTCGGTGTGGGTGGCCTGGTGGGACGCAAACCCTTAACTGCGGTAATATGAGAGCCACGGCTCAGACCACTAAACTAATTCAAGAATGAAATCCAACTCCATTGACAATATCGACTTCACCCATTCAGCAACGCAGAGAATGAAACGCACAGTATATCCAAGCGTCTCGCTTTACCCACTATACTATCAGACGGGAGTATGTGTTCAAAGTGAGTTAAATAGCACAGTATTGCATAATGTGGAGGAATGTTAAAGCCAGTTTCCTTACAGTTTTGTCTCTGTTCCCCTTTCCCTCTCTTGCTGAGCCCGTGCCCTTGTGAAAACATGCACTCTGTACTGATAATTCCACGTCTTGTCTTAGTCTCTGTGGAAATCCCATTTACCTGTCAGCCCTGAAACAGCGCCGGTTCTTTTGTGCTTTTCTTTGTGATAAAGACTCCCATCTGGGGACTGGCCTTTGCTTTGACAGACTATGTTGAGGAGGGAGGAAAAGGGGAAAAAAGGGAGCGAGGCGGGGATGTTACGGCACTGAGAAAATGAACGGAGTGATGAAAACATGCTGAATGCAAAGGGGAATTAAATTCTGACAAGGAGTTGCAAGAAAATGCAAAGAAATGAGAGAGGGCTGCAAAAGTCACCTAATGCTGATAATTAATGCTGATATAGTTCACTAAAAGACAGAATAAAAGAAGCGTAGAAACATCAGTTCACCTTTTCACATCTTTGATGCGAGTGAAGTCTTTTGTTTCCCACTCTCCAATATCTCCCCTTTCATCTCTTGGTCACCGATTACCTCCAGGAAAAGGCAAAGCAATTTCTCCTTCACACCTCTCCCTCTTTCCTTGTCTTTGACACAAACTCTTCATGTTGTTCAGAAGACAGCAGGTCTTCTTCATATCTGTGGCAATGGTACTGCGTACGAGGGAGGAAACATGCGACACGTGCACTCGTGCTGAAGGGTAGCTGTCATTAAAGTGCAGGTCTAGGAAAAAATTCATCATGAAATGGTGGCTGTTAATAATTTGCATGACAGGAGGATGGAGCATGGTGAGAGGCATGTTGCAGCCCCGGCTCCCCATAAATCACTTCCAAGACGTCAGTCACTGTGCAGCTTTTTTCTCATGTTCTCCACTTTTCACATAGACACATACAGAGTTACAAAAGGGAAATGACAGTATTCAGCATGACATCTGCAGGGAAGCATTTTGACCATTTGGTACCCAACGTGATACCATGTCATTGAGCCATTATTCATGGAAAGGCTTGTGTGTATACATACTGTATCTGTTTGCACTCTTTCATTCATTATTCCCAAGTCTTCTGAAAGCTTATGGACAAGGACAAAACATACATAATGGCGCAGTACAATGGGAAATTGTGGGGGGGTTTTGAACAATGGCGGAACTTTTTGAGAACTCAGCAACTATGACAATGATAGGGCCACTTTTGGCTCTTCCTTAAGAGGAAAAAAATATCTTTCACTTTTGATTTAATGTATTGTAGGACAACCGTGCCAAAGTACAGGATGCATATGTTAAGCTAGCATAAATGAGCCCTTAAACCCACTAAAGCCTTCCAGTATTCTGAGGTGTAGTGGGTAAAATCTACCACCACTCAATTCAAGAACATGAAGTGATCATGTAAGCTGTAAGAAAGCACATATTTGGGCCTGAGATTCTATATTTGTTTAGTTTATGGTCAGAATAGCAGACTACAGACAAGTTCTGTTGCAGTAAGCGAAGCTACACAACATGCTAACCAATGTTAACTTCATGACGTTCATGTTAGTGTCTTTAGATTCAGTTTATGTAAGAAATATAACCCTTCATTTGAGGCGTAACCCTGAAAAATCTCGATTACAAGGTTAGTACTTACACTTAACCATAAGCACTCTATCTAAAATCGAGCCTATGAGCAACAGGTCTTCACACAAATGGATCCCAAGGGCAAGTGGATACAACCATTGATTAAGTTGTTTACTCAGTTGAAAAGGAAAAGGAGTAGCCATAGTCACATAATGGACATAATATCTGACCTTTATTTGATCTTGGTAAGAAGTAATCTGAGGGTTTGAGACCTTAATCATTACAGGTAATGGAAATAAGCTTTGAAATCAAACTGAAAAAGACTAAATCATTACATACGTAAACAAGGATATCATCCACTTAACTATTTAAAATATTTAAAGCATGGAGAGTTAATGGGTCAGTACACAAATGCCTGGATTCACTTAATCATTCAGCGAGGCTGCTGCAATCAGCAATCACATACACACAGCTGTACTTAACTGTAGCACTCTACCAGTTCAACTTCACTGCTTAAACTGACCTTCCCAGGTCACGTTTTATCATCTCATCCGTACCTAAAACAAGACTCTTGTGACTAATGCGGCTCATTTTCGTCTCCACCAACCTCCACCTTTGGCTGCAGGAGAGAGTTCAACAAAGACAGATAGCGGGAAGAAGAGAAAGGCAAAAGCATTATTCAGCCTCATCATTAAAACAATGGGGCTAAAGGCTTAGCCGTAACCTCTTATCAAATCCCCAGTGGATGATAAATGTGCCTTTGCCTTGGAAAAGAGAGGGATCCGGGCTGATAAAGATAAACCAGCAGCAAGAGAGCGAGTAAGAGATGAAGAGGGGGAAACTATGCAGAGCAACATACTGCTCATCTGTGCCTCTAATTAGTTACTGTATGTACAACTCTACAGCCCCGAGCAAATTTGGGAATCCCAACGAATTTCTCGACTGCGTTCTTGTTTTTATTTTCATTTTACATAAACAAGGTTTGGAGGCGAACAAAAGCAGCGGGGAGCGTGCATCTGCCCGTCTATCGGTGCTCATTTGTCCTTGTTTGTGCTGCATGTGCGATGAAGGTATCCCGAATGTAGGATACAAACCTTGGAAGAGAGAGAAACGGGAGCCAAGAAAATCTAATTACGGTATTCCATCTACGAGAGGAAAGGCTGACAGCACTGCTGGGATTTGTGCTTCTACAATCACCTTCTCAGAAAGGAGACACTGGTCCCAAAAGATTCTGAATGTGAGCAAAAAAAAACTGTTTTAAGGAGAGTTATGCTCGTCTTTCTTTCTTTGCGCCAATAAAAAATAAAAAAAAGCCTGCATGAGCTGCATTCAAACACAGTGGCTTAGGTGTAGGAAACTAAACCCAGGAGAGCATTATTTACTATAATTAAGGGTTTGACATGCAGTGACAAGGCAGCACATACAGGAGTATATGCTACATAATAAGAGAAGAACTTCCTCCAGGGTCTTCAGGGTGAAGAGTGAATGTTACAAATTTAACGATACTCGACTGACCTGTTCCTGTCTAGTTTTCTGGTTGCTATAAGACTGACTTGTTCATTTGAAACATATCTTCGTCTAATAAGCTGCTAGGTTTAAACACCAAATGTATCGGGAGAGAGCAAACTTTAATATCGGCTGAAACAGTGTAAAATTACAAACCGCAGTAATTGTTTATGCAATTAAAAAAGGATTTCCATGATACTTGACTTGCCCAAGAGGGGGTCATCATCGAGACAGAGTGTCGCTGATATGAGCTGGATTGCAGTCAACGGTTCCCAGGGTGGAACTGCTCACTCTGATGAGCCAGAGGAAGACTAATTGGTGCTACACCTTTCCCGTGTGCAGCTGTGCTGCCGAGATAACATACAGATACACACTACATGAATATATTTGTGCTTGGAAAATGCACCAGTGCAGAGCAATTTATATGCAAAATGCATACACGCGTGCAAGACATGGTCAAAATAAAGAGTTTTGCACACATAATTAATCAAACATGTCTCCACATTCAAAGTAGGGAGTAGGGAGAGGGATGAAAAATACCCCGGCGAGGGAAAAAATCTATTAAATGTATCTTTGTCTGCAGGGGACGACTGTACATTCTCTATTTCCATTACATGTCAGTGAAGTGGTGGTGGTGGGGGGGGGGCTGCAGGAAACCAGCAGCAGCAATAACAGCATCTCATAATGGCGAGAAAAATCCACAGCTGCCGTAAGTTAACCGACACCATGAAAAGACGCGTCTGGAGTGGTTGGAGAACTGAAAGCCGCGTGAACGCGCGCGCAGCGCAGCGACTAATCTGATGCCAGAGAAACATTTTGTGAAACATCCGGTGATCCAGTTACGCGGCTCCCTTCAGTAGACTTTGAATTACAAAACAAAAGAAGGAGGAAAGTCATCCAATTTTACCTTATTGTTCTTGCCAGAGTGAGGTTTCTCTCTGCTGAAGCAGAACTTCAAGGCTGCCAACGAAGGAGAATGATCAGGAAGTGTGTGTTTTTTGAAACATGTGTGTTATTGGAACAAAGAAATACTATTAAGAGTTTGTAACGCATTTTCCAGTCTTCCAATAAAGGCTCTCGATGCTCGACACTTTTACAGCATGAAATGTGTGATCCTTCAGCTGCCATAATGGCTAGATTTGTCTTAGAGGGCAAATTACTATATATGAGAGCTGGCTGCACAAACAGAGAGGGAGACTTATCCATGTCAGCTGCTAGATTTAATAAAAATCTGATTAAAAAAATGACATTCATGCTTCATCTGATCCAATGTTTGAACTGTATGGCGAAATCTAGACGTTTGCATGCACTTGGGTATCCTTTCTGGCATAAACACTGACCTTGTCAGGCCTAGTAGTCCTTAAATGGACAAAAAACGTTTTCAATCTAAATTGTAGTTGGGTTAAGGTAAGGGTTAGGCATTATGTGGTTGGGAATAACGCTTCGTATCGGCTGCGCAAACGAATGGTAGCCAGCGAGAGTCCTTATAAGGATAGCTGCGTGAACATGTGTGTGTGTGGTTAATGATGCTGCCCTTTACTGTAATGACAGTAATGATCACCAGAGTAAAAGAACACATCTGGAGGATTGAGGAGCGCAGGGTGCAGCGGTGAGGACAGACACATGATGCGTGAATAAAGCAACGCAAAGAAGGGGAAAAATTACCACTGTGGCCAATGTACGTCTCGAAAAGGCATAATTCACCATGGATGAGAGGAAACACAGACGGAAAGACAACCCGTGCACATATTTTCCACGGTTCTTTTTCTTTACTATGCAGTAAATAACATGAAATGACCTAGTTTTCCCTCAATTCTTCACTCGTTCTGTTTGTTTTTTTTCCTCTGAAAGGCTTACAGTCTCACTCTTTGATATTTTTTGTCAAGCATCCGTTTGCTTTTCAGGAATTACCTGCCTCATATACTTCCAAATTTTGTTTTTATGTGAAGTGCACACACGACACAATAATTCACAGACCTTGTAAAAAAAATAAGATGAATTTAGGTAAACCAACAAAAGTCACATCGATCCGCAGTGGGACTCAAACGTTTGGTTTCAGAGCCGCTTTATTCTTAGTCTGAATTTTCAGAGGAGGTGGAAATGAGCCATGTGCCATTTCCTGACCTATCGGTGACCCTGGTGGTTACAGTGGATCAGCAGCTCTATCATAGGCAGACACCGAGTGCAGAGCTAATCACAGTCTCTTTCACAAGTGTGCCTCCAGGACAAACTCCAGTAGATTCCCGAGCACAGATGTTACAGCATAAGTCATCGCCACAATACTGCTAGTCGGAGATGAAGCAGAGAGCGACAGGGGCAAAGAGGAGTAACCACAGGAAGGAGAGCGGCGAGAACTAAGACACGGAAGTGTGTATTATTCAAAGATAAGTGCAAGTCATCTGATTTCACACTTGGATTTTATACATTTAGCAGAGTTATAAAGAGCTACCGTGACAAAGCTGTGAAACACAGCTTTTTTTTGGGGGGGGGGGGGGGGGGGGTTATTCTTATGGAACTTTGGCTGTTTCCTAACTTTGCTGTGATGTCCCCATATGCCAAGCACAATGTGCCTTTACTAGTTTTTTTTGTGGCATTTCCCATCATCACCAGCACCAGGTTACATAACAAAAGCACCTGTGCCCATCTGTACCTAGTGTTTAGACATATTATTGCTGCATTGTTATCTCTGGATTAAGGAACACTATCAACAAAAAACATGTTTGAAGTGAAAATGGTACTGCATTTCTCCTTTTTTAAGGACTAATAATTTAGACAGTGACATACAGCTACATAGGTGGATTCCCCAAAGTGTATAGACTTGCAAACAAGGGATAAAGGGAATACAAGATGGCACTCTGATTGCTTTATTGCCTAAGAGTAACCTTTAACCACATGCCTTTAGTGCAGAACTAATAGCCAAAGAGAATATTGCAGCACACACCATGGATCATGCACTGATGTTATAAAACAGAGAGGTATGAGTCTTCATAAACATGCAAAAGCTTATACACTATTGTGACTAGTCATTGGCTGGTTTCTGGTTGAGGTATACTACAGTATTAAAAAGCCACAATGTAAAAAAACAGTGAAAAATTCTGTGTGTTTTCAGGTGTGCGCACCTTTCAGTAACTACTCAGAGAAACAGTAAAGAAATCACATCCTTTCTCTCGCAGTAGTAAAAAGGAGCCATATACACAATGAGCAGCAGCACATTTGACATCAATTATTAAAAGCAACAAACATGTAAGTATGTATAGAGCTCATAAAATGTCAAGTGTGTGCAATTTGAATTTATAATTGCCGATAGAACACGCGTGA